>NW_026111754.1:0-348333 GCF_024679095.1 Eriocheir sinensis | reverse complement strand
TAAATACGTATAAAAATATATATACAAAATACACATTAAATAATGTAAATTCGTGTCAAAATAAATAATTAAAATATCAATAAAAGAATGTGTATTTGTATTAAAATAAATATACAAAATACACATACGATAAGGTAAATCTGTATTGAAATAGATATGCAAAATACATATAAAACAATGTAAATTTGTTTCAAAATATATATACGAATAAGCATAAAATAACGTAGATTTGTATAAAAATATATATACAAAATACACATAAAATGAGGTAAATACGTATAAGAAAATGTATACAAAATACACATAAAATAATGTAAATTCGTATCAAAATAAATAAACAAAATACCAATAAAAGAATGTGTATTTGTATAAATATAAATATACAAAATACACATAAAATATCGTAAATTTGTATAAAACTATATAAAAAATACACAGAAGTTATTAAATTCGTATGAAAATAGATATACAAAATACAGATAAAATAAGCTAAATTTGAATTGAAATGTATATAGAAAATACATAAAATAATGTAAATTTGTATCAAAATATTTATAAAAATACATATAATAACGTAAATTTGTTTAAAAATATATAAACAACATACACATTAAGTAATGTAAATACGTATAAAAAATATGTACAAAATACACATATAATCATGTAATTCGTATCAAACTAAATAAACAAAATATCAATAAAATAATGTAAATTTGTATGAGAAAACATATACAAATACATATAAAATAACGCTAATTTCCATAAAAATATATGTCCAAAAATGAACGTAAAACAAAGTAACTTTGGATAAAAATATATATACAAAATACACATTAAATAATGTAAATGCGTACATAAAATAACCTAAATTTGTATAAAACTATATACAAAAATACACAAAAATAATTTAAATTTGTATGAAAAGAAATATACTAAATACACATAAAATTAGGTTAATTTGTATTGAAATACATATACAAAATACATATAAAATAATGTAAATTTGAAAGAAAATATATAAACAAATACACATACAATAACGTAAATTTGCATGAAATATATAATCAAAATACACATTAAATAATGTAAATATGTATAAAAAAAATATATACAAAACACAAATAGAATAATGTAAAATCGTATCAAAATATATACATAGAATATTAATAAAATAATGTAAATTTGTATGAAAATTAAGATGCAAAATACCTATAAAATAACGCATTTTTTATAAAAATATTGATACCAAAATACACATAAAATATTTGAATTTGTATTAAAATAAATATACAAAATGCACATACAATAAGGTAAATTTGTATTGAAATAGATATGCAAAATACATATAAAATAATGTAAATTTGTTTCAAAATATGTATACGAATACACATAAAATAACGTAGATTTCTATAAAAATACATATACAAAATACACATAATATTAGTAAATACGTATAAAAAAATGTATACAAAATACACATAAAATAATGTAAATTCGTATATATGTAAATAAACAATATACCAATAAAAGAATGTGTATTTGTATAAATATAAATATAAAAAATGCACATAAAATAACGTAAATTTATATAAAACTATATACATAAATTTTAGCAATTTTATAATAAAATATATGTACAAAAATGAACATAAAATAAATTTGCATAAAAATATATATACAAAACACACTTTAGATAATGTAAATGAGTATAAAAATATGTTTACAAAATACCTATGAAATAATCTAAATTCGTATCGAATTAAATTAAGAAAATATCATTAAAATAATATAATTTTGGATGAAAATATATATACAAAATACACATAAAATAACCTAAATACAAATACTAGTATACACATAAAATAATTTAAAATTGACTGAAATAAATATACAAAATAAACATAAAATAAGGTAAATTTGTAATGAAATATATAAAAAAATACACATAAAATAATATAAATTTGTATGAAAATATATATACAAATACACATTAAATAACATGAATTTGTATAAAATTTGTATCAAAATATATACTTATACACACAATAAAATAACGTAATTTTTTTATGAAAATGTATATACAAAATACACATAAAATAATTTAAATACGTAGAAAAATATATATACAAAAAATACATATAATAATGTAAATACGTATAAAAATATATAAACAAATACACAAAATAATGTAAATTTCGATAAAATATATATGCAAAATGAGCATTAAATAATGTAAATATGTATAAAAAAAATATATACAAAAAACACAGAATAATGTTAAATCGTATCAAAATAAATAAAGAGAATATCAATAAAATAATGTAAATTTGTATGAAAATAAAGATGCAAAATATCCATATAATAACGCATATTTGCATAAAAGTATATATACAAAAATACATATAAAATAGTTAAGTTTGTATTAAAATAAATATACAAAATGCACGTACAATAAAGTAAATTTGTATTGAAATAGATATGCAAAATACACATCAATAATGTAAATTTGTATCAAAATATATATACGAATACTCATAAAATAGAGTAAATTTCTTTGAAAATATACATACAAAATAGATATACAAAATACACATTTAACTAGTTAAATTTGTATTTAAATACATGTACAAAAAACACATAAAATAATGTAGATTTGTATGAAATGAAGACAAATACATTTTATATAAAATATATATACAAAATACACATAGAATAATGTAAAATCATATCAAAATAAATACACAGACTATCAATAAAATAATGTAAATTTGTATGAAAATAAAAATGCAAAATACCCATAAAATAAAGCATATTTTTATAAAAATACATATACAAAAATACACATAAATTAATCAAATTTGTATTAAAATTAATACAAAAAGTACATACAATAAGGTAAATTTGTATTGAAAAAATATGCAAAATACACATAAAATAATCTAAATTTGTTTCAAAATATATATACGAATACACATAAAATAACGCAGATTTCTATAGAAATATATACAAAATACTCTTGAAATAATGTAAATACGTATAAAATATATATACAAAATACATATTAAATAATGTTCATTCGTGTCAAAATAAATAAAAAATATCATGAAAAGAATGTGTATTGTATGAAAATAGATATACAAAATACACATAAAATAACCTAAATTTGTATAAATCTATATACAAAAATACACAAAAATAATTTAAACTTGTATGAAAATAAATATACACAATACATATAAATTTAGGTAAATTTGTATTTAAATACATATACAAAATACACATAAAATAATGTAAATTTGAATGAAAATATATAAACATATAGAATTAAAATTATGTAAATTTGTATAAAATATATATATAAAATAAAAAATTAAATAATGTAAATATGTATATAAAAATATATACAATACACAAATTAAATAATGTAATATCTTATCAAAATAAATACAGAAAATATTAATAAAATAATGTAAATTTGTGTGAAAATTAAGATGCAAAATACCTATAAAATAATGCATTTTTTTTATAAAAATATATATATGAAAAAACATAAAATATTTGATTTTGTATTAAAATAAATAGATATACAAAATACACATAAAATAAGCTAATTTGAATTGAAATATATACAAAAAACATAAAATAATGTAAATTTGTATCAAAATACCTATACAAATACACATATATTAACGTAAATTTGTATAAAAATATATAAACAAAATACACATTAAATAATGTAAATACGTATAAAAAAATGTAAAATACACAAATAATCATGTATTTCGTATCAAAATAAATAGACAAAATATTAATAAAATAATGTAAATTTCTATGAAAACATATACAAAATACACATAAATAACGCAAATATCAATAAAAATATATATAATATAATATATTTTATACATATTTAAGATATTTAATGTATATTTTGTATATATATTTTCAAATTTACGTTATTTTATATGTATTTGTTTATATATTTTCATACAAATTTACATTATTTTAATTACATTTTTTGTCTGTATCTTGCATATATATTTATACAAAATATATATACCTGCAAAATACACATAAAAATTAAATTTGGTATTAAAATAAATATACAAAAAACACATATAATAAGGTAAATTTGTATTGAAATAGATATGCAAAATACATATAAAAAACAATGTAATTTGTTTAAAAATATATATACACAATACACATGAAATAACGTAGATTTCTATAAAAATACATATACTAAAATACACATAATATTAAGTAAATACGTATAAAAAATGTATACAAAATACGACATAAAATAATGGTAAATTGCATAAGTAAATGTAAATAAATAATATACCAATAAAAGAATGTGTTGTATAAATATAAATATACAAAATGCACATAAAATAACGTAAATTTATATAAAACTATATACATAAATAACGCAAATTTCATATAAAATATATGTTCAAAAATGAACTTAAAATAAATTTGCAATAAAATATATATACAAAACATAACCTTTTGCAGATAATAATGTAAATATATAAAAATACGTATACAAAATACCTATGAAATAATCTAAACTCTATCGAATTAAATTAAGAAAAATACCAATAAAATAAATGTAATTTTGCATGAAAATATATACAAAATACACATACAAAATATACTAAAAACAAATACAAATATACATAAAAAAAAATAATTTGAAAGTGAATGAAATAAATATAAAAATATAAAAATAAAATAAAGGTAACCTAAAGATAACCTAAGATAACCTAAATACAAATACAATAATACACATTAAATAATTTAAAATTAGAATGAAATAAATATACAAAAATAAACAAAAAAAAAGGTAAATTTGTAATAAAATATATGGCAGAATACACATAAAATAATATAAATTTGTATGAAAATATATATACGAATACACATAAAATAACATGAATTTAGTATAAAATTTGTTTCAAAAATATACGAATACACACAATAAATAATATAAATTTTATGAAAATGTATATAAAAATACACATAAAATAATTTAAATACGTAGGAAAATATATATACAAAAAGAAGGACTACATAAAATAATGTAAATTCGTAAAAAATTAAATACTACAAAATTCTAATAAAGAATGTGTTATTTGTAGGAAAATATGTATACAAAAACAAAATAAAATAACTAAAATTTAATATGAAAATATATACAAAAAACACAAAATAATTTAAATTTGTTTGAAAATAGATATGCAAAATACACATGAAGTTAGGCAGATTTGTATTGAAATTCATATACAAAACTACATAAAATAATGTAAATTTGTATATGAAATATATAAACAAATACATATAAAATAACGTGAAATTTGGATAAATATATATATACCTAAAATATACATTAAATATTTAAATATGTATATAAATATATTATATTATACTATATTTTATACTTTATGTGTATTTATATGGCATTTTCTCTAGAAATTTACATTATTTTATTAGTATTTTATCTATTTATTTTGATACGAATTACATAATTATTTTTGTATTTGTACATTTTTATACATGTTACATTATTTAATTTACTACCTGTATTTGTTTATATATTTTTATATACAAATTTACGTTATTATATGTGTATTTGTATAAGTATTTTGATACAAATTTACATTATTTTATGTATTTGTATATATATTTCAACTCAAATTTAGCTTATTATATGTGTATTTTGTATATCTATTTGACCACTAATAAAATCAAATATTTTATGTTTTTCGTATATATATTTTTATAAAAATGCGTTATATTTATGGAGTATTTTTATATCTTAATTTTCATACAAATTTACATTATTTTATTAATATTTTTCTTCTGTATTTATTTTGATATGATTTACATTATTTTAATTGTGTTTTGTATATATTTTTTATACATATTGCTACATTATTTCATGTTTTTGTATCTCTTTGAAAGTACATATTTACGTTATTTTAAGTTATTTATGGTATGTGTATATTTGTACACAATTTAAGATATTTTTATTTATATATATTTCAAAAGAAATTTACCTAGTTTTATGTGTATTTTGGTATCTATTTTCATACAAACTCAAATTATTTTTATACATTTTTATATATATTTCAATACAAATTTTAGTTATGTTATGTGTATTTTATTAAATCGATTTTCATTTCAAATATATATTATTTTATTGGTATTTTGATTGATTTATATTCATACATGAATTTACATTATTTTATATACTTTGTATATATATTTTTATACGCATTTACATTACTTAATATTTATTTGAATATATAATTTTATACAAATTTATGGTATTTTATGTGTATTTATATATTTTCATATAAATTTCACATTATTTATATGTAGCTTTTTTTTTGTATATATTTCATTAAATTTACTTTTATTTTATGTTTTATTTTGTAAGGGTTTGTACATTTATATTTATACCAATACATTCTTTTATTGGTATTTTGTTTATTTATTTTTGTTTCAATTTACATTATTTTATATGTATTTTGATTACAATTTTTACATTTATTTACTTAATTTTATGCGTATTTTGGTATATATATTTTTATGAAATCTACGTTATTGTTATGTATTCGTATATATATTTTTAAACAATTTTACATTGTCTTTATATGTATTTTGCATATCTCTTTCAATAGAAGTTTACCTTATTAACTTCATATTGCATTTTGTATATTTATTCAATACAAATTCAAATATTTTATGTATTTTGGTATATATATTTTTATAAGAATAAACACAATATCAATAAAATAATGTAAAAATTTGTGATGAGAAAACATATACAAATACATATAAAATAAACGCTAATTTCTATAAAATATATGTCCAAAAATGAACATAAAATAAAAGTAGCTTTTTGGATAAAAATATATATAGAAAACACACATTAAATAATGTAAATGCGTACGTAAATAACCTAAATTTAATATAAAACTATGGCATACAAAATACACAAAAATAATTTAAATTTGTCTGAAAAGAAATACCTACAAATACACATAAAAATTAGGTTAATTTTATTATTGAAATACATATACAAAATACACATAAAATAATGTAAATTTGAAAGAAAATATATAAACAAATACATATAATAACGTAAATTTGACCATAAAATATATACAAAATACACATTAAATTATGTAAATATGTATAAAAAAAATATATACAGAAACACAAATAGAATAATGTAAAATCGTATCAAAATATATACGCAGAATATTAATAAAATAATGTAAATTTATTATGAAAAATTAAGATGCAAAATACCTATAAAAGTAATGCATTTTTTATAAAATTATTGATACCAAAATACATAAAATATTTGAACTTCATAATTCAAAATAAATATACAAAATGCAATATTCATTAAGTAAGAATTTGTATTTGAAATAGAATATACAAAATACTGTATAAAATAATGTAAATTTGTTTCAAAATATATATACGAATACACATAAAATAACGTAGATTTCTATAAAAATACATATACAAAATACACATAAAATTAAGTAAATACGTAAAAAAAAATGTATACAAAATACACATAAAATAATAAATTCGTATAAATGTAAATAAACAATATATAGCTGAAATGTATTTGTATAAATATAAATATACTGTAAATGCACATAAATAACGTAAATTTATATAAAACTATATATACATAAAATAACGCATAATTTTCTATAAAAATATATGTACAAAAATGAACATTAAATAAATTTGCATAAAATATATATACAAAGAACACATTAGATAATGTAAATGAGTATAAAAGTATGTATACAAAAATACCTATGAAATAATCTAAATTCGTATCAATTAAATTAAGAAAATACCAATAAAATAATCTAATTTTGGATGAAAATATATACAAAATACATAAAATAACCTAAATACAAATACAAATATACATAAAATAATTTAAATTGAATGAAATAAATATACAAAATAAACATAAAATAAAGGTAAATTTGTAACTTGAGAATTTATATATGAAAAATACATAAAATATTATAAATTTAATAAGAAAATATATATACAAATACACACATTAAATAACATGAATTTGTATAAAATTTGTATCAAAATATATATACTTATACACACAATAAAATAACAGCCAGTTTTTTTATGAAAATGTATATACAAAATACATACATAAAATAATTTTAAATACGTAGAAAATATATATACAAAAACATATAAAATAATGTAAATATGTATAGAAAATATATAAACAAATACACATAAAATAATGTAAATTTGGATAAAATATATATATAAAATGAACATTAAATAATGTATATATGTATAAAAAAAATATATACAAAAACACATATAATAAATGTTAAATCGTATCAAAATAAATAGAGAATATCAATAAATAATGTAAATTTATATGAAAATAAAAGATACAAAATATCCATAATAACGCATATTTGCATGGTAAAATATATATACAAAAAATACATATATAAAATAATTAAATTTGTATTAAATAAATATAACAAAATGTAACGTACAATAAAAGTTAAATTTATATTGAAAGAGATATGCAAAATTAAAGACATTAATCAGAAATTTGTATCAAAAATATATATATCGAATACTCATAGCAAAATAGAGTAAATTTCATGAAAACTATACATACAAAATAGATATACAAAAATACATATAACTTCAATTCACAATTTGTATTTAAATACATGCTACAAAAACACATAAAATAATGTAGATTTGTATAAAATGAAAACAAATAGTTATTTTATATAAATATATATATACAAAATACACATAGAATAATGTAAAAACATAATCAAAATAAATACACAGAATATCAAATAAAATAATGTAAATTTGTAAGAAAATAAAATATAATGGAAAATACCCATAAAATAAAGTATATTTCTATAAAAAATACATATACAAAATACATATAGAATTAATGTAAATTTATATTAAAATTAATATACAAAAATGCATATATAATAAAAGATAAATTTCTAGGCTGAAAAATATGCAAAATACATGTAAAAATAATGTAAATTTATTAAAATATATATAATAATACACATAAAATAACGCAGATTTTACAGAAATATATATATAAAACATTTCTAAATAATAAATGTATAAAAATATATATACAAAATACATAATATAAATAATGTTAATTCTTGCTTAAAATAAATAAACAAAATATCCTAGATAAAGATTATGTGTATTTAAAGAAAAATAGATATACAAAATACATATAAATAACCTAAATTTCTGTATAAAACTATATACAAAAAATAATACACAAAATAATTTAAATTTGTATGAAAAAATAAATATACAAAAAACATATAAAAAGATTAGGTAAAATTGTAACAAAATACACAATACAAAAATACACATAAAAATAACAAAATTTGACGAAGAAATATATAAACATATAGAACTTAAAATAACGTAAATTTGTATCAACATATATACAAAAACACACATTAAATAATGTAAATATGTATAAAAAATATATAATAAAACACAAATAAAATAAATGTAAAATCGTATCAAAATAAAATACAGAAAATATTAACATAATAATATAGATTTCTAACAAAGTGAAATGCAAAATAACCATATAAATAACTTGCCATTTTATAAAATATATATAAGAAAAACATAAAATATTTGATTTCTTGTATAAAATAAATAGGATATACAAAATACATAAAATAAGCTAAATTAAAAGAAAATATATACAAATAATACCCATGGAATAATGTAAATCGTATCAAAAATAAATAACACAAGTATCAATAAAATAATGGGATTTTAAAGCTTGAAAATAAATATAAATACCTATAAAATAAAGCATATTTTTTTAAAAATACATATACAAAATACACATAGAATAATTAAATTTAGTAATAAAATTAATATAACAAAAATGCACGTACAATAAAGTAAATTGTATTGAAAATATACAAAATGCGCATTAAGAGAAAAGGTAAATTTGTTTTAAAATCTATATACGAACATACACATAAAAAACGTACATTTCTATGTCAAAATACACATGAATTGATGTAAACATGTATAAAAATATATATACATAAATACACATTAAATAATTTATAAACTTCTCGTCAAAATATAAATAAACAAAATATCAATAAAAGAATGTGTATTTAGTATGAAAAATAAATATACAAAAAGTACTATAAAGAACCTAAGTTTGTATAAAACTATATATACAAAATACAAAAATAATTTAAATTGTATGAAAATAAATATTCAAAATACACATAAAATTAGGAATTTGTATTGAAATACATAGAAAATACACATAAAATAATGGAAATTTGAATGAAAATATATAAACATATACACTTAAAATAATATAATCTTTTATCAAATATATATGTAAATACTAATTAAATAATGTAAATATATGGCAGTATATAAGCAAATATAAAAAACACAAATAGAATAATGTAAAATCGTATCAAAATAAATACAGAATATTAAATTAAATAATGTAGAATTTAAATGAAAATAAAGATGTAAATAGCCATAAAATAATTCATTTTATATAAAATATATATATTTAAAATACACATAAAAATATTAAAATTTACCAAAATAAATATAAAATACTGTAAAAGTAAATTTGGTATTGAATAGATATCTCAAAATATACATAAAACAATGTAAATTTGTTTCAAAATATATATGAATACATAAATAACGTTAGATTTCCTATAAAAATATATACCAAGCATACACATAAATGGGGTAAATCACCTATATAAAAAAGTGAATACAAAATACACATAAGTAAATGTATCAAAATAAATAAACAAAATACCAGTATAAAAGAATAATGTATTTGTATAAATAGAATATACAAAATACACATATATCAAATTTGTATAAAACTATAAAAAATACACAGTAAGAAATGCACATTCTTTATTTGGTATTTTGCTTTTATTTATTATTTCGAATTTATATTATTTTGTGTGTATTTTGTTTATATTTATTGATAATGTATTTACCTACTTATGTGTAGATTTTGTATATTAATATTTATAGAAATCTTGTGTTATTATATGTACTGCATATATATTTTGAAACAAATTTACATAATTCTTTTATATTTTATTATCTTCTTCAATGGTAGCTTTCACTATTGTATGTAGCATTGTATATTTATTTCAATATAAATTTAATATATTTTATATATATTTGGTATATATATTTTATAAGAATGCGCATTGATGTAATTTTGTATCTTTACTTTTACAAATTCTACATTATTTATTAATATTCGGTGTATTTTATTTGATAATGATTTTACATGATTCAGTTTGTTTTTAGTATATATATATATATATAATATATCATATATATGTATATATATATATATATATATATATACTTATATATTCATTATTTATTTCACACAACACATTATTTACATAATATTCATATGTATTTGTATATATAGAAATCTACGTTCATTTTATATATATATCGTATATATATATATATATATATATATATATATATATATGCTGCGTTATATATCCAATATATATACCTTATATGTATATATATGTATATATATATATATTTTTATAAGATTTAATTATTCATAATTTCATGTGTATTTTACTTGTATTTTAACAGAATATCCACGTTATTCTTATGGGTATTTTTGCAGTATACATATTTCAAACAAATTCACACTGTTTATTGATATTCTATTACCTATTTTGTTTGATTTTATAAATATTCTATGTATCAATAAAATTTTTATTGTATGTAAATCAGAATACACAAAATATACTACCAAAGTTTACTATAAACAATGTAAATTTGTATCAAATAGTATATAAAAATTTACATGAAACTGGGTATCTTTCTATAAAATAAATATACAAAATACACATGTAAAATTTAGGCAATTACGTATAAAAATGCATACAAAATACACATAAAATAATGTAGAAATTTATAGTATCAAAACAAGTAAACAAAATACCAATAAAAGAGATGGCAAATTAACATGTATATATATATATATATATATATATATATATATATATATATATATATATATATATATATATATATATATATATATATATATATCTATATATATATACAAAATACTCATTAAATGATATAAATTTGTTTTAAAACTATACAAAATACACATGAAATGATGTAATTCATATAAAATATATATACAAATACACACATTAAATAATGTGAGATTGGGCAGTCAAAATAAATAAACAAAATATAAATAAGAATATTATTTATGAAAATGAATATACAAAATACATAAAATAACTAGAATTTGTATCCAAACTATATATAAAAATCACAAAATATTTTACATTTGTATGAAATAAATATACAAAATACACACACATAAAATTAGGTAAATTTGCATTGAAATACATACACAAAATACAGCATAAAATAATGTAAATAATGTATTTTTTATTATAAAAATATGCTTTATTTTATGGGTATTTTTGCTTATTTATTTTCAAGTAACTTATTATTTATTATTTTCATTATATTATATCTCTGTTTATTTTTTTTAAACAACTTTACATTATTTTATGTATTTTTGCAGATTTTGTATATCATTTTATACGATTTACTTAATTTATGTGTATTTTATATATGTATACTATTACATAAAATCTACGTTATTTTATAGGGTATTCGTATATATTTTGAAACAAATTTACATTGCTTCTATAAGGTATTTTGCATACTATACTTTTCTTCAACAGTAAGTTTACCTTATTGTATATACGCATTTTATATTTACTTCAATCACAAATTTAAATATTTATGTATGTACATTTTGGCACTATATATTTTGATAAGAAAATACTGCTATTTGATGGGAATTTGGTTGCATCTTTATTTTCATACAAATTTACATTATGTTATTAATATTCAATTGTATTTATTTTGATACGATTTCACATTATTCCTATTTCATTTGTTTTATATATATTTTTTTATACATATTTACATTTGATTTAATGCATTGTCTCGCATATATATTTAAGTACAATTTATTATTCATTATTATTTTCATACAAATACACATTTTTCATGATATTTTGTTTATTTATTTTGACATCGAGCTTAATTTAGATATGCATTTTGTGTGCCTCAATATTTTGTATGTATTTACATAATTTCATGTAGTATTTTACATATATATTTCTATGAAATTTACGTTATTTGTTGTGTATTCGTATACATAATTTTGAAACAAATTTACTTTTGTTTTATATGTATTTGAATATTTCAATACATATTTACCTTACTGTATATGTATTTTGTATATTTATTTCAATACAAAATTTAAAATATTTTGAGTGTCTTTTTATATATATTTTTATAAAAAAATGTGCCGTATTTATGGGAATTTTGCATCTTCTTTTCATACAAATTTGTTATTATTTTATTGATATTCTGTGTATTTATATTGATAGGATTTTACATTATTCTATTTCTTTTTGTAAAATGATTTTTTTATACACACATTCACATTATTTAATACGTGTATCTTATATATATATTTTATAACTGAACTTAATGTTATTAATGTATTTGTTCATATATTTCATTCAAATTTACATTATTCTATGTGTATTTTTGTATATTTTATTTCCAATACAAATTTACCTTAAATTTATGTGTAATTTTGTATATCTCCTTCATACAAATTTAAATATTTTGGTGTATTTTTAGTAAATAGTTTGCTGATACAAATTTAGGCTATTATTCACATGCCAAATGCATTACTTTGATCTGAATGTGTGTTTTGTATATATATTTAAGTAAATCTCATTTGTTTTACTGTGCATTTTTGTACATACATTTGTAAATTAATGAAAGTCTAATTTATGTGTATTTGGATATATGTTTTAAATACAAATTTACATTATTGAATATGCTTCATTTGTTATTTGATATGAATGAAATAGATATAAAAAAATATACATAAAATAAACTAGATTTGTATTGAAATATATATATAAAATACATAAAATAATGTACTGTATCAAAATATTTTAACAGATGTTATAAAATAACGTAAATTTGTTTTAAAAATGGTACAAAAATATACACATTAAATAATGTAAACATGTATAAAAAAAATATATAAAATAACACAAATAAGGGAATAATGTAAAATCGTATCAAATAAATAATAACAGAATTTTAATAAAACAATGTAAATTTGTATGAAAATAAAGATGCAAAATACCCATTAAATAACGTGCATTTTTATAAAATATTTATACTAAAATACATTATGAAAAATTCAATTTGTATTAATAATAAATATACAAATACACACATACAATAAGAAGGCACAGCAGTAAATCTGTCATTGAAATAGATATGCAAAATGCATATATAAAACAAATGTAAATTTGTTTCCTATAAAAATATATATACAAAATACGCATAAAATAAGATAACATGCAATATAAAAAATGTATAAAATACACATAAAATAAATGTAAATTGTCATCAAAATAAAATAAACAAAATACCAATAAAAAGAATGTATTTATTAAATATAAATATACAAATATACACATAAAAATAACATCAAATCTGTGAGCTAAAACTGTACAAAAATACACAAGTAGATTAAATTTGACATGAAAATAGATATACAAAGTACAGATAGTATAAACAATTTGAATTAGAAATGTATATACAAATACAATATTTTATGTGTTATATTTAGGTTTGTGTTTAGGTTACTTATGCGGCTATTTGTATATATATTTTCATCCAAAATTACATTATTTTATTGGTATTTTCTTAATTTAATTCGGTACGAATTTAGATTATTTCATAGGTATTTTCTATACAAATCTACATTATTTTATATGTATTTTGTATATATATTCATTATAAATTTGCCTTATTTTAAGTTTATTTTTATATCTATTTTCATTCAAATTCAAATCATTTTATGTGTATATATTTATTTGTATTTACAGTTATTTATGTATTTTCTATATATATTTTCATTCAAAGACATTATTTTATCGAGATTTTGTTCATTTATTTCGATGTCAATTAGATTTATTTCATGTGTATTTTCTATACATTATAGCTACATATAGAGTAAAATTTCTATGAAATATATATTCAAATGTTACATATAAAATTCAGTGTAAATAAGTATAAAAAATAGTATATCAAATACACCTAAAAAAATGAAAATTCGTATCAAAATTCAAATAAACTAAAATTCCGATAAAAGAACGTAAATCGAATTAAAATAAATAAACAAAATACCAATAAAAGAAAGTGTATTTAACGGATAAATATAAATATACAAAATACATATAATACAAAATAAACTTAAAATAAGGTAGATTTGTAATAAAATATATTACAAAAGCACATAAAATAAATGTAAATTTATATGAAAATATATATATAAATACACATAAATACCATGAATATGTATAAATATATTCAAAATAAATATTAATAATGGAAGAAAAGAAAGCGTATAAAAATATATATATAGTGCAAGCATACAAATAACAAATTCGTATTGTCAATAAATCAACAAAATAATTAATAAATAATATTATATATATTTGAATGAAAATAAATTTACAAAATACACATATAATAAATAAAATTCTGTATGAAAATATATACAAAAATACATAGAATAATTTGAGGTTTTGTATAGAAAATACATATACAAAATACACATAAAACTGGTAAATTTTTTGAATATAAATAAAATACCCACAAATAGTATCAAATTTTGTACAAAGCTTACAAACAAATAACATAAAATAATTGTAAACTTATGAAAAATATATACAAAATACAATATGAAGAATAATAGAGTTCTATCAAAATGAATGAGCAGAATATCAATAAAGTAATATAAATTTGTATGAAAATAAAGATGCAAAATACCCAAAAAAGAATATATTTATAAAATACAGATACAAAATGTTGACCATCAATAATTAAATTTGTATTAAAATTAATATACAAATGCATTATACTCCACATAGGTATTTATATTAGAAAAATATAAATACATGTTTACTCATAAATTATATTATTTTATTAGCATTTTGTTTATTTATTTTGATATAAAGACCATGATTATATAGTGTATTTTGTACATATTTTTTTTATACGTATTAATTTTATTTAATGTGTGTATTTTGTTTATATATTTTCATACTAAATTTACGTTATTATATGTATATGGTATAAATATTTACGATACAAATTTATTTTATTTCATGTATTTTGTATATATATTTCTAATTCAAAATTTAGCTTTTATTTCATTAATGTATTTTGTATATATTTTTACATACAAATTTAATTTTTACTTTGTGTATTTTTAGTATATAGTTTTATATAATTTACGTTATTTTATGTAAGATTTTGTATATTTATTATTCATACTAAATACATATCACTTATTGGTATTTTTGTTTATTTATTTTTTGATTAATGAATTTACATTATTTTATGATGTATATTTTGTTCACCACATTATTTCATGTAACCATTTGTTTATATATTTTCATGTTATTATTACATTATTTTATGTGTTTTTATATATATATTTTCTACATTTAAATTATTTTATATTGTATTTTAACATATACATTTTCATGCAAAAATTGCATGTTACTTACATATAGGTAGTAAATAAGTACATATTTTGATATAAATTTTTATACAATTCACTATTATTTATCACCGTGTATTTGTATATATATTTCATACAATTTATATTATTTATAATGTGTATTTCCTTCATATTTCATTACAAATTTACGTTATTTTATTCATATTATGGATATTTATTTCTAGAATTTAAGAATATTATTAAATATAACATATTCTGTTTAGAGATTGTTTTATATTTAGTTTCATCTGAATTTACATTATTTTATGTGTATTTTAGTATACATTTTCAACTAAAATTACGATTAGACTAATTTATTGGTATTTAATGAATTTGATAGCAATTAAGATTATTTACAGGCATTTTGTATACATATTTTTATACTCGTTTACATTATCAATGTGTGTTTTAGTATATTTTTAAATAGATTTATTAATATTCATTTTTACGTACATATATTTTACTAATTAGTACATTTTATATATATAGTTTTATATAAATTTACATTGCCATTTATACATTTTTGTATATTTATATTTATTACAAATGGTACATTCTTTTCAATATTACATTACATTTATAAATTTAGCATTATTTTATGTATTTTGTATACATTTTTTTATATATTTTGTACATTTGGCAATTTTGTATACAGCATTTATTTAATTTTATGTGTATTTTATATATATTTTTATACAAATGCACATTCTTTTATTGTTTATTTATTTTGATACTAATTTTTTATACGTATTTATTTAATTTTATGTGTATTTTGTATATATATTTTTATAGAAATCTACCTTATTTCATGTGTATACGTATATATATTTTGAAACAAATTTACATTGTTTATATGTATTTTGCATATCTATTTTTGTGTATTCTGTATTTATTTTTGTTATACATAGAATAATGTAAAATCGTATCAAAATAAGTACACAGAATATCAATAAAATAATTTAAATTTGTATGAAAATAAAGATGCAAAATACATAAGATAGAGTATATATTTTAAAAATACATATACAAAAATACACATAGAATAATAAAATTTGTATTAAAATTAATATACAAAATGCACAGATACAGTAAGGTAAATTTGTATTGAAAAAAAAACGCAAAATACAAATAAAACAGTGTAAATTTGTTTCAAAATATATATACGAATACACATAAAATAACGTAGATTTCTATAGAAATATATATACAAAATACACATTCATTTTGATACGAATTGACATTATTCTATGTGTATTTTGTATATATATTTTATATAAAATGTATTTGTTTTCATTTCATACAAATCTACATTATTTTATGTGTTGTTTGTAGATGGATTTAAATACAATTTAACTAGTTATATGTGTATTTTGTATATCTATTTTGTATGCATATTTTCATAGAAATTTACTTTTTATGAGTATTCGTATATATATTTTGATACATTTTTGATGTGTATTTTGCATATCTATTTCAATACAAATTTACTTTATTGTAAGTGCATTTTGTATATTTATTTTCATACAAATTTATCTATTTTATATGTATTTTTGTATATATATTTTTATGCAAAAATGCGTTATTATATGGATATTTTGCATCTTTATTTTCATACAAATTTACATTATTTTATTGGTATTCTCTTTATTTATTTTGATACGATTTAACATTATTCTATGTGTATTTTGTATATTTTTTTTATACATATTTACATTATTTAATGTTCATTTTGTATATATATTTTATCCAAATTTACATTATTTTATGTGCATTTGTTTATATATTTTCATAGAAATTTACATTATTTTGTGTTTTTTGTATATATATTTTTCTACGTATTGAAATTATTTTATGTGTATTTTGTATATACATTTTCATAAAAAAATTACGTTATTTTATTGTGTGTATAAGTATATATTTGATACAAATTTTATACAATATACACGTTATTTTATGTGCATTCGTATATATATTTTGAAACAAATTTACACTATTTTATTTGTATTTCATGCGTTTTTTCAATACAAATTTACCTTTTGTATGTATTGCATTATGTATATTAATTTTAATACAAATTTAATTATTCTATGTGTATTTTTGTATATGTATTTAAAAAGATATGCTTTATCTTATGAGTATTTTGTATCTTTATTTTTATACAAATTTAAATTATTTTATTGATATTCTGTGTACTTATTTTGATACGATTTACATTATTCTATATATAAATAAATATATACAAAAATACACAAAAATAATTTAAATTTGTTTTGAAAGAATATATATGCAAAATATGTGTATTTTTGTATATATTTCAATCTACTTATTTATTTTGTGTGTATTTTGTATATATATTTTCATACAAATTTAATTACTTCTGTGTATTTTTGTATATAGTTTTATATAAATTTACGTTATTTTATGTGTATTTTGTATATTTATATTTATACAAGTACACATTACTCTCTTTATTGGTATTTTTGTTAATTTATTTTGATACAATTTACATTATTTTATGTGTATTTTGTATTCATTTTTTTTATACGTATTTACTTCATTTTATATGTATTTTGTATATATTTTTATAGAAATCTACGTTATTTTATGTGTATTCGTATATATTTTGAAACAAATTGACATTGTTTTATATGTATTTTGCATATCTATTTCAATACAAATTTACCTTATTGTATATGTTTTTGTATATATTTTAATACAAATTTAATTTTTTTGATGTATTTTTGTATATATATTTTTATAAATCAAAAAATGCGTTATTTTATGGGTATTTTGCTTCTTTATTTTCATACAAATTTACTTTATTTTATTAATATTCTATGTATTTATTTTGATACGATTTTACATTATTCTATTTGTGTTTTGTACATATTTTTTATACAAATTTATGTTTTTTATAAATTATTGATACCAAAATACACATAAAATATTTCAATTTGTATTAAAATAAATATACAAAATGCACATACCTTCTAATAAGGTAAATTTTGTATTGAGATAATAGATATGCAAAATACATATAAAATAATGTAAAATTGTTCAAAATATATATACGAATACACATAAAATAACGTATATTTCTATAAAAATACATATACAAAATACAAATATTATAAAATTAAGTAATACGTATAAAAAATGTATACAAAATACATAAAATAATGTAAATTGCATAAATGTAAATAAATAATATACCAATAAAAGAATGTGTATTTGTATAAATATAAATACAAAATGCACATAAAATAACGTAGATTTATATAAAACTATATACATAAAATAACGCAAATTTCTATAAAATATATACAAAATGAACATAAAATATAATTTGCAGAAAAATATATACAAAACACACATTAGATAATGTAATGAGTATAAAATATGTATAGAAAATACTATGAAATAATCTAAATTCGTATTAAATTAGAAAAACCAATAAAATAAATGTAAAATTTTGGATGAATATATATATACAAAATACACATAATATAACATAAATACAAATAAAAATATACACATAATATATTCTATTTTGTATATACATTTTAATACAAATTTAGCTTATTTTATCTGTACTTTGTATCTTTATTTTCATACTACTTTAATTACTTCTGTATTTTTGTACAGTTTTATACAGATTTACGTTATTTTATGTATTTTATGTATTTATATTTATACAAAATACATTCTTTTATTGGTATTTTGTTTATTTATTTTGATACGAATTTCATTATTTTTATGTGTATTTTGTATACATTTTTTTTATACGTATTTACTTCATTTATGTGTATTTTATATATCTTTATAGAACAAATTTACATTGTTTTATATGTATTTTGCATATCTATTTCAATACAGATTTACCTTATTGTATGTGTATTTTGTACATTTATTTTAATACAAATTATTTTTTTCATGTGTATTTTTTTATATATATTTTTATAAAAAATGCGTTATTTAATGGGTATTTTGCATCTTTATTTTCATACAAATTTACATTGTTTTATTAAAATTCTGTGTATTTATTTTGATACGATTTTACATTATTCTATTTGTGTTTTGTATATTTTTTTATACATATTTACATTATTTAATGTATTTTGTATATTTTAAAACAAATTTACGTTATTTTATGCGCATCTGTTAAATATTTTGATACAAATTTACATTATTTTATGTATTTTGTATATATATTTCAATACAAATTAAGTTTATTTTATGTATATTTTTATATCTATTTTCATTCGTATCAAAATAAATAAAACAAAATAGCATTCAAATAATGTAAATTTGTATGAGAAAACATATACAAACACACATAAATTAACGCAATTTTTTAAAAATATGTACAAAATGCATAAAAGAAAGTAAATTTGCATAAAATATATATACAAAACACACATTAAATAAAGTAATGCGTACATAAAATAACCTAAATTTGTATCAAACTATATACAAAATACACAAAATAATTTAAATTTGTTTGAAGAGATATACAAAATACACATAAAATTAGGTAAATTTGTATTGAAATACATATACAAAATACACATAGAATAATGTAAATTTGAATGAAAATATATAAACAAATACACTTAAAATAACGTAAATTTGTATAAAATATATATGCAGGATACACATTAAATAATATAAATGTGTATAAAAAATATTTACAAAAAGAAATAGAATAATGTAAAATCCTATCAATATAAATACACAGAATATCAATAAAATAATGTAAATTTGTATGAAAAGAAAGATGCAAATTCATAAAATAGCGCATTTTTATAAAAATATATATACCAAAATACACATAAAATATTCAAATTTGTATTGAAATAAATATACAAAATGCATATACAGTAAGGTAAATATGTATTGAAAGAGATATTCAAAAATACATATAAAACAAAGTAAATTTGTTTCAAAATTATATACGAATACATAAAATAACGTAGATTTCTATAGAAATATATATACAAAATACACATGAAATTATGTAAATACGTATAAAATATATATACAAAATACATATCTAATTAAACTCGTGTCAAAATAAATAAACAAAAATATCATGAAAAAATGTGTATTTGTATGAAAATAAATAATAGATAATAAATTTGTATGAAATATATATGCAAGATACACATTAAATAATGTAAATATGTATAAAAAAAATATATACAAAAAACAAATAGAATAATGTGAAATCGTATCAAAATAAATACACCGAATATTAATATATAATGTAAATTTGTATGAAAATAAAGATGCAAAATTCCCATCAAATAGCGCATTTCTTATAAAAATATATATACCAAAATACACATAAAATATTTAAATTTGTATTGAAGTAAATATACAAAATGCACATACAATAAGGTAAACTTCTATTGAAAGATATAGTATGCAAAATACATATAAAACAATGTAAATTTGTTTCAAATATATACGAATACACATAAAATAACGTAGATCTCTATAAAATACATATACAAAATACACATAAATTAAGTAAATACGTATAAATAGATATACAAATTACACATAGAATAATGTAAAATTTTTTCATAAACAAATAAACAGAATATAAATTAAATAATGTTTAATTGCATGAAAATAAAAAAGCAAAATACCCATAAAATAAAGCATATTTTTTATACAAATACATTATTTACATTATTTTATGTGTATTTTGTGTATGTATTTCAATACAAATTTAATTTTATGTGTATTTTGTATATTTATTTCCATACAAATGTAAAATATTTTGTGTATTTTGTATATAGTTTGATACAAATTTAGGTTATTTTATGTGTATTTTGTATATATTTTCATACAAATACACATTCTTTTATTTATATTTTGTTTATTTATTTTGACGCGAATTTACATTATTTAATGTATTTTGTATATATATTTTTATATGAATTTACATCATTTCATGTGTATTTTGTATAGTTTTAAACAAATTTATATTATTTAATGTGTATTTTGTATATATATATATATATATATATATATATATATATATATATATATATATATATATATATATATATATATATATATATATATATATATATATATATATATATATATATATATATATATATATATATATATATATATATATATATATATATATATTCACATACTTTTATATATACACATTCTTTTATGGGTATTTTGTTTATTTATTTTGCTACTAATTTTCATTATTTTATGTGTATTTGTATACATTTTTTATACGTATTTACTGAATTTTATGTGTATTTTGTATATATATTTTATAGAAATCTACCTTATTTCATGTGTATTCGTATATATATTTTGAAACAAATTTACATTGTTTATATGTATTTTGCATATATATTTTGTGTATTCTGAATTTATTTTTATTATACATAGAAGAATAAAATCTTAGCAAAAAAGGTAATACACATAATATACTTAAAATAATTTAAATTATGTGTAAAATGAATATGCAAATATAAAATAAGATAAGCATTTTTAAAATTAAAATTAAAAATGCACAAAAACACATAAAAAGAATAAATTTAATAATTAATATACAAAATAAACATCACACAAAGGTAAAGGTAAATTTACGCAAAAAAAAAACAACCGTGTAAATTTGTTTCAAATATATATACGAATATCACATTAAATAACGTAAATTTCTATAAAATATATATACAAAATACACATGAAATTATGTAAATACGTATAAAATATATATATAAAATACATATTAAGTAATGTAAATTCGTGACAAAATAAATAAACAAAATATCATGAAAAGAATGTGTATTTGTATGAAAATAAATAATAGATAATAAATTTGTATGTAATATATATGCAAGATACACATTAAATAATGTAAATATGTATAAAAAAAATATATACAAAAAACAAATAGAATAATGTAAAAATCGTATCAAAATAAATACACCGAATATTAATAAAATAATGTAAATTTGTATGAAAATAAAGATGCAAAATTCCTATCAAATAGCGCATTTCTTATAAAAAAAAATATATACCAAAATACATATAAAATATTTAAATTTGTATTGAAATAAATATACAAAATGCACATACAATAAGGTAAACTTCTGTTGAAAGAGATATGCAAAAATACATATAAAAAATTGTAAATTTGTTTCAAAATATATATACGAATATACATAAAATAACGTAGATTTCTATAAAATTATATATACAAAATACACATAAAATTAGGTAAATACGTATAAAAAAAATGTAAACAAAATACATAAAATAATATAAATTCAAACAAAATAAATAAACAAAATACCAATAAAAGAATGTGCATTTCTTCTTTGTATTTTTGTATATAGTTTTATACAAATTTACGATATTTTATGTGTATTTTGTATATTATATTTATACAAATACACATTCTTTTACTGGTATTTTGTTTATTTATTTTGATACGATTTTATGTGTATTTTGTATTCATTTTTAATAGTATTTACTTCATTTTATGTGTATTTTGTATATATTTTTATAGAAATCAACGTTATTTTATGTGTATTCGTATATATATTTTGAAACAAATTTACATTGTTTTATATGTATTTTGCATATCTATTTCAATACAAATTTACCTTACAGTATGTGCATTTTTTATATTTATTTTAATAAAAAGTTTAATATTTTATGTTTATTTTGGAATATATATTTTTATAAAAAATGCGTTATTTTATGGCTATTTTGCATCTTTATTTTCATACAAATCTACATTATTTAATTAATATTCTGTGTATTTATTTTGATACGATTTTACATTATTCTATTTGTGTTTTGTATATATTTTTTATACATATTTACATTATTTAATTAGTATTTTGTATATATATTTGATAAAAAGTTATGTTATTTTAAGTGTATATGTTTATATATTTTCATTCAAATTTCCATTATTTTATGTGTATTTTGTATATGTATTTCAATACAAATTTACCTAATTTTATGTGTATTTTGAATATTTATTTTCATACAAATTTAAATTATTTTTGTGTATTTTTGTATATAGTTTTATACAAACTTAGGTTATTTTATGAGTATTTTGTATATTTATTTTCATACAAATACACATTCTTTTATTGATATTTTGTTTATTTATTTTGACGAGAATATAAATTATTTAATGTGTATTTTGTATATATATATTTTTATACGTATTTACATCAATTCATGTGTATTTTGTATAGAAATGTACGTTTTTTTATGTGTATTCGTATATAGATTTTTAAACAAATTTACGCTTTAATGCGCATTTTGTATATTTTTTCAATACAAATTTACCTTATTGTACGTGCATTTTGTATATTAATTTTGTTACAAATTTAATTATTCTATGTGTATTTTTGTATATGTATTTTTAAAAAAATATGCTTTATTTTATAGGTATTTTGCATCTTTATTTTCACACAAAATTACATTATTTTATTGATACTCTGTGTATTTATTTTGATACGATTTTACATTATTCTATGTGTATTTTGTATATATTTTTCATTTAATTTAGCTTATTTTATGTGTATTTTGTATATCTATTTATTTTAATACAAAATCAAATATTTTATGTTTTTTCGTATATATATTTTTATAAAAAATGCGTTATTTTATGGTTATTTTGCATTTTAGTTTTCATACAAATTTATATTATTTTATTAATATTTTCTGTATTTATTTTGATACGATTTTACATTATTTTATTTGTGTTTTGTATATATTTTTTTATACATATTTACATTATTTAATGTGTTTTTTGTATATATATTTGATACAAATTTACGTTATTTTAAGTCTATATGTTTATATATTTTCATTCAAATTTACATTATTTTGTGTGTATTTTGTATATGTATTTCAATACAAATTTACCTAATTTTATATGTTTTTTGTATATTTATTTTCATACAAGTTTAAATTATTTTTGTGTATTTTTGTTTATAGTTTTATACAAATTTAGGTTATTTTATGTGTATTTTGTATATCTATTTTCATAAAAATACACATTCTTTTCATGATATTTTGTTTATTTATTTTGACACGAATTAACATTATTTAATGTGTATTTTGTATATATATTTTTATACGTATTTACATTATTTCAAGTGTATTTTGTATATATATTTCTATAGAAATCTGCGTTATTTTATGTGTATTCGTATATATATTTTGAAACAAATTTACATTGTTTTATGTGTATTTTGCATATTTTTTCAATACAAATTTACCTTATTGTATGTGCATTTTGTATATTAATTTTAATACAAATTTGATTAATCTATGTGTATTTTTGTATATGTATTTTATAAAATATGCTTTATTTTATGGGAATTTTGCATCTTTATTTTCATACAAATTTACATTATTTTATTGATATTCTGTGTATTTATTTTAATATGATTTTACATTATTCTATGTGTATTTTGTATATATATTTTATATAAAATGTATTTGTTTTCATTTCATACAAATCTACATTATTTTATGTATTTTTTGTACATGTATACACATAAAATATTTAAATTTGTATTGAAATAAATATACAAAATGCACATACAATAACGTAAACTTCTATTGAAAGAGATTTGAAAAAATACATATAAAACAATGTAAATTTGTTTCAAAATATATATACGTATACACATAAAATAACGTAGATTTCTATAAAAAAAATATATATACAAAATACACATAAAATTAAGTAAATACGTATAAAAATATGTAAACAAAATACACATAAAATAATGTAAACTCGAAACAAAATAAATAAACAAAATACCAATAAAAGAATGTGTATTGGTATAAATATAAATGTACAAAATACACATACAAAATAAACATAAAATAAGGTAAATTTGTAATGAAATATATGTTCAAAATACGCATAAAATAATGTAAATTTATATGAAAATATATATACAAATACACATAAAATACCATGCATTTGTATAAAATTATATATTCAAAATAAATATTATATAATGTAAATGCGTATAAAAATATATATATAAAGTACATATAAAATAATGTAAATTCGTATCAATATAAATCAACAAAATACCAATAAAATAATATATATTTTATTGAAAATAGATTTATAAAACACACATAACATAACTAAAATTTTTATTGAAATATATACAAAAATACATTAAAATAATTTGAGTTTGTATGAAAATAGATATTCAAAATACATATAAAACTAAGTAAATTTCTTTTGAAATATATATACAAAATACCCATAAAATATTGTAAATTTGTATCAAAATATATAAACAAATACACATAAAATAACTTAAAATAACGTAAATATGTATCACATATATATATATATATATACAAAAAACACATTAAATAATGTAAATATGTATAAAAAAAATATATACTAAACATAAATAAAATAATGTAAAATCGTATCAAATAAATACAGAAAATATTAATAAAATAATGTAAATTTGTATGAAAATTAAGATGCAAAATACCCATAAAATAACGCATTTTTTATAAAAATATATATTCGAAAAAACATAAAATATTTGATTTTGTATTAAAATAAATAGATATACATTCTTTTATTGGTATTTTGTTTATTTATTTTGTTTCGAATTTACATTATTTTATGTGTATTTGTTACATTTTTTTATACGTATTTACTTAATTTTATGTGTATTTTGTATATATATTTTTATAGAAATCTACGTTATTTTATGTGTATTCGTATATATATTTTGAAACAAATTTACATTGTTTTATATATATTTTTGCATATCTCTTTCAATAGAAGTTTACCTTATTGTATGTGCATTTTGTATATTTATTTCAATACAAATTTAAACATTTTATGTGCATTTTGGTATATATATTTTTATAAGAAATGCGCTATTTGATGGGAATTTTGCATCTTTATTTTCATACAAATTTACATTATTTTATTAATATTCGGTGTATTTATTTTGATACGATTTTACATTATTCTATTTATTTTTTGTATATATATATATATATATATATATATATATATTTTTTTTTTATACATATTTACATTATTTAAATGTATCTTGCATATATATTACATACAAATTTATTATCTATTATTTATTTTCATACAAATACACATTCTTTTCATGATATTTTGTTTATTTATTTTGTCACGAATTTACATTACTTAATATGGATTTTATATATATATTTTTATACGTATTTACATAATTTCATGTGTATTTTGTATATATATTTTTATAGAAATCTACGTTATTTTATGTGTATTCGTATATATATTTTGAAACAAATTTACACTGTTTTATTTGTATTTTGCGTTTTTTTTTCAATACAAATTTACCTTATTGTATGTGTGCATTTTGTATATTAATTTTAATACAAATTTAATTATTCTATGTGTATTTTTATATATGTATTTTTAAAAAAAAATATGCTTTATCTTATGGGTATTTTGCATCTTTATTTTCATACAAATTTGAATTATTTTATTGATATTCTGTGTACTTATTTTGATACGATTTTACATTATTCTATGTATAACAAAAATAAATACAGAATACACAAAAATAGATATGCAAAAAACATATAAACAATGTAAATTTGATTCAAAATATATATACGAATACGCATGAAATAAGGTAGATTTCTATAAAAATATATATACAAAATACACATAAAATTAAGTAAATACGTATAAAAAATGTATACAAAATACACATAAGATAATGTAAATTAGTATCAAAATAAATAAACAAAATAAAAATAAAAGTATGTGTATTTGTATAAATATATATATACAAAATACACATTAAATAATATAAATTTGTTTAAAACTATACAAAATACACATGAAATGATGTAAATACGTATGAAAATATATATACAAAATACACATTAAATAATGTAAATTCGCGTCACAATAAATAAACAAAATATCAATAAAAGAATGTGTATTTGTATGAAAATAGATATACAAAATACACATAAAATAATCTAAATTTGTATCAAACTATATACAAAAATACACAAAAATATTTTAAATTTGTATGAAAATAAATATACAAAATACACATAAAATTAGGTAAATTTGTATTGAAATACATACACAAAATACACATAAAATAATGTAAATTTGAATGAAAATACATAAACAAATTTGTATAAAAAATATGTACAAAACACAAATAGAATAATGTAAAATCGTATCAAAATAAATACACAGAATATTAATAAAATAATGTAAATTTGTATGAAAATAAAGAAGCAAAATACCCCTAAAATAACGAATTTTTTTTATTTATAAATATATATATACCAAAATACACAACAAAAAATTAAATTTGTATTAAAATAAATATACAAAAAACACATACAATAAGGTAAATTTGATTTGAAATAGATATGCAAAATACATATAAAACAATGTAAATTTGTTTCAAAATATATATACGAATACACATAAAATGACGTAGATTTCTATGAAAATATATATACAAAATACACATAAAATGAAGTAAATACGTATAAAAAAATGTATACAAAATACACATAAAATAATGTAAATTCGTATCAAAATAAATAAACAAAATACCAATAAAAGAATGTGTATTTGTATGAATATAAATATACAAAATACACATAAAATAACGTAAATTTATATAAAACTATATACAAAATTACACAGAAGTAATTAAATTTGTATGAAAATATATACAAAATACACATGAAATAAACTAAATTTCAATTGAAATATATATACAAAATACATGAAATAAAGTAAATTTGTATCAAAATAATTATACAAATACACATATAATAACGTAAATTTGTACGAAAATATATAAACAAAATAAACATTAAATAATGTAAATACGTATAAAAAAATATGTACAAAATACACATATAATCATGTAATTCGTATCAAAATAAATAAACAAAATACCAATAAAATATTATAAATTTGTATGAGTAAACATGTATGTTGCATATTTTTTCAAAACAAATTTACCTTATTATATACGCATTTTGTGTATTAATTTTAATACAAATTTAATTATTCGATATGTATTTTTGTATCTGTATTTGTATATATATTTTTATACGCTTTTACATTATTTAATATTTATTTTGAATATATATTTTTATACAAATTCATAGTATTTTATGTGTATTTGTATATATATTTTTACATATATTTACATTATTTTATGTGTATTTTGTACATATATTTTTTTACAAATCTACCTTATTTTATGTTTATTTTGTATGTGTATTTTGTATATTTATATTTATCCAAATACACATTCTTTTATTGGTATTTTGTTTATTTATTTTAATTCGAATTTACATTATTTTATGTGTATTTTTATATACATTTTTTTATACGTATTTACTTAATTTTATGTGTATTATATATTTTTATAGAAATCTACGTTTTTTTTTTTTGTATTCGTATATATATTTTGAAACAAATTTACATTGTTTTATATGTATTTTTGCATATCTCTTCCAATACAAATTTACCTTATTGTATGTGCATTTTGTATATTTATTTCAATGCAAATTTAAATATTTTATGTGTATTTTGCTATATATATTTTTATAAGATTACGAAAATTTGAATAAAAATATATACAAAAAAAAATCAATTTGTATGAAAATAGATATACAAAATACACATATAATTAGTTAAATTTGTATTTAAACACATGTGCAAAATACACATAAAATAATGTAAATTTGTATGAAATGAAAACAAATTCACATAAAATTCGCGCCAAAATAAATAAACAAAATATTAATAAAAGAATGTGTATTTGTATGAAAATAGATATACAAAATACATATAAAATAACCTAAATTTGTATCAAACTATATACAAAAATGCACAAAAATATTTTAAATTTGAATGAAAATAAATATACAAAATACACATAAAATTAGGTAAATTTGTATTGAAATACATACACAAAATACACATAAAATAATGTAAATTTGAATCAAAATAAATACACCGAATATTAATAAAATAATGTAAATTTGAATGAAAATAAAGATGCAAAATTCCCATAAAATAGCGCATTTCTTATAAAAATATATATGCCAAAATACACATAAAATATTTAAATTTGCATTGAAATAAATATACAAAATGCACATACAATACGGTAAATTTGTATTGAAAGAGATATGCAAAAATACATATAAAACAATGTAAATTTGTTTTAAAATATATATACGAATACAAATAAAAAAACGTAGATTTCTATAAAAATATATATACAAAGTACACATAAAATTAAGTAAATACGTATAAAAAATGTATACAAAATACACATACAATAATGTAATTTCAATTAAAATAAATGTAAATTTGAATGAAAATATAAAACAAATACACTTAAAATAACGTAAATTTGTATAAAATATATATGCAAGATACACATTAAATAATGTAAATGTGTAAAAAAAATATATACAAAAAACAAAAAGAATAATGTAAAATCGTATCAAAATAAATACACAGAATATCAATAAATTAATGTAAATTTGTATAAAAATAAAGATGCAAAATTCCCAAAATTATCGCATTTTTATAAAATATATATACCAAAATACACATAAAATATTTAAATTTGTATTAAAATAAATATACAAAATGCATATACAGTAAGGTAAATTTGTATTAAAGAGATATTCAAAATACATATCAAACAATGTAAATTTGTTTCAAAATACATATACGAATACACATAAAATAAAGTAGATTTCTATAGAAATATACATACAAAATACATATGAAATTATGTAAATACGTATAAAAATATATATACAAAATACATATCAAATAATGTAAACTCGTGTCAAAATAAATAAACAAAATATCATGAAAAGAATGTGTATTTGTATAAAATAGATAATAGATAATAAATTTGTATAAAATATATATGCAAGATACTCATTAAATAATGTAAATATGTATAAAAAAGTATATACAAAAAACAAATAGAATAATGTAAATTCGTATCAAAATAAATACACCGAATATTAATAAAATAATTTAAATTTTTATGAAAATAAAGATGCAAAATTCCCATAAAATAGCGCATTTCTTATAAAAATATATATACCAAAATACACATAAAATATTTAAATTTGTATTGAAATAAATATACAAAATGCACATAAAATAAGGTAAATTTGTATTGAAAGAGATATGCAAAAATACATATAAAACAATGTAATTTTTTTTCAAAATATATATACGAATACAAATAAAAAAACGTAGATTTCTATAAAAAATATATACAAAATACACATAAAATTAAGTAAATACGTATAAAAAATGTATACAAAATACACATAAAATAATGTAAATTCGATTTAAAATAAATAAACAAAATAGCAATAAAAGAATGTGTATTTGGATAAATATAAATATACATAATACATATACAAAATAAATATAAAATAAGGTAGATTTGTAAAAAAATATATGTACAAAATACACATAAAATAATGTAAATTTATATGAAAATATATATTCAAATACACATAAAATACCATGAGTTTGAATAAAAATATATATTCAAAATAAATATTAAATAATGTGCAAGCGTATAAAAATATATATACAAAGTACATATAAAATAATGTAAATTCGTATCAATATAAATCAACAAAACACCAATAAAATAATATATATTTGAATGAAAATAAATTTACAAAATACACATAACATAACTAAAATTTGTATTAAAATATATACAAAAATACATAGAAATAATTTGAGTTTGTATGAAAATAGATATAGAAAATCTGATAATCTGATTTTATATTATTTTTATAAAATCTGAATATTGTTTATTGAATTTGAAACGAATTTACCTTATTTTGTATATCTATTTTCATACAAATTAAAATACTTCTGCGTATTTTTGTATATAGTTTTATATAAATTTACGTTATTTTATGTGTATTTTGTATATTTATATTTATACAAATACATATTTTATTGGTATTTTGTATATTTATTTGATGCAATTTACATTATTTATGAGTATTTTGTAAACATTTTTTTATACGTATTTACTTCATTTATGTGTATTTTGTATATATATTTTTATAGAAATCTACGTTATTTTATGTGTATTCGTATATATATTTTGAAACAAATTTACATTGTTTTATATGTATTTTGCATATATATTTCAATACAAATTTACCTTATTGTATGTGTTTTTTAAATATTTATTTTAATACAAATTTAATTTTTTTATGTGTATTTTGGTATATATGGAGAGATAAATTTGTATTGAAAGAGATATTCAAAAATACATAATAAACAATGTAAATTTGTTTCAAAATATATATACGAATACACATAAAATAACGTAGATTTCTATAAAAATATATACAAAATACACATAAAATGAAGTAAATACGTATAAAAAAATGAATACAAAATACACATAAAAATCGTATCAAAATAAATAAATTAAATAAGAGTAAAAGAATGTGTATTTGTATAAATATAAATATACAAAATACACAAAAAATATCGTAAATTTGTATAAAACTATATACAAAATACAGAAGTAATTAAATTTGTATGAAAATATATATACAAAATACAGCTAAAATAAGCTAAATTTGAATTGAAATGTACATACAAAATACATAAAATAATGTAAATCTGTATCAAAATATTTATACAAATACATATAATAACGTAGATTTGTTTAAAAATATTTAAACAAAATACACATTAAGTAATGTAAATACGTATAAAAAACATGTACAAAATACACATATAATCATGTAACTCGTATCAAAATAAATAAACAAAATAGCAATAAAATAATGTAAATTTGTATGAGAAAACATTTACAAATAACGCAAATTTCTATAAAAATATATGTACAAAAATGCACATAAAATAAAGTAAATTTGCATAAAAATATATATACAAAACACACACTAAATAATGTAAATGCGTACATAAAATAACCTAAATTTGTATAAAACTATATACAAAAATACACAAAAATAATTTAAATTCGTTTGAAAAGAAATATACAAAATACACATAAAATTTGGTAAATTTGTATTGAAATACATATACAAAATACACATCAAATAATGTAAATTTGAATGAAAATATATAAACAAAAACACTTAAAATAACGTAAATTTGTATAAAATATATATGCAAGATACACATTAAATAATGTAAATGTGTAAAAAAAATATATACAAAAAACAAAAAGAATAATGTAAAATCGTATCAAAATAAATACACAGAATATCAATAAATTAATGTAAATTTGTATGAAAATAAAGATGCAAAATTCCCAAAAATTATCGCATTTTTATTAAAATATATTTACCAAAATACACATAAAATATTTAAATTTGTATTGAAATAAATATACAAAATGCATATACAGTAAGGTAAATTTGTATTGAAAGAGATATTCAAAAATACGTATAAAACAATGTAAATCTGTTTCAAAATATATATACGAATAAACATAAAATAAAGTAGATTTCTATAGAAATATATATACAAAATACATATGAAATTATGTAAATACGTATAAAAATATATATACAAAATACATATCAAATAATGTAAATTCGTGTCAAAATAAATAAACAAAATATCATGAAAGGAATGTATTTGTATGAAAACAGATATTAGATAATAAATTTGAATAAAATATATATGCAAGATACACATTAAATAATGTAAATATGTATAAAAAAGTATATACAAAAAACAAATAGAATAATGTAACATCGTATGAAAATAAATACGCCGAATATTAATAAAATAATGTAAATTTGTATGAAAACAAAGTTGCAAAATTCCTATAAAATAGCGCATTTCTTATAAAAATATATATACTAAAATACATATAAAATATTTAAATTTGCATTGAAATAAATACACAAAATGCACATACAATAAGGTAAATTTGTATTGAAAGAGATATGCAAAAATCCATATAAGACAATGTAAATTTGTTTCAAAATATATATACGAATACAAATAAAAAAACGTAGATTTCTATAAAAATATATATACAAAATACACATAAAATTAAGTAAATACGTATAAAAAAATGTATTCAAAATATATATAAATAATATAAATATATATATATATATATATATATATATATATATATATATATATATATATATATATATATATATATATATATATATATATATATATATATATATATATATATATATATATATATATATATATATATATATATATATATATATATATATATATATATATATATATATATATATATATATATATATATATATATATATATATATATATATATATATATATATATATATATATATATATATACATATAAAATAATTTAAATTCGTATCAATATAAATCAACAAAACACCAATAAAATAATATATATTTGAATGAAAATAAATTTACAAAAAACACATAACATAAATAAAATTTGTATTAAAATATATACAAAAATACATAGAAATAATTTGAGTTTGTATGAAAATAGATATACAAAATACACATAAAACTAGGTAAATTTCTTTTGAAATGTATATACAAAATACCCATAAAATATTGTAAATTTGTGTCAAAATATATAAACAAATACACATAAAATAACGTAAATTTGTATGAAAAATATATACAAAATACACATAGAATAATGTCAATTCGTATGAAAATGAATGAGCAGAATATCAATAAAATAATGTAAATTTGTATGAAAATAAAGATGCAAAATACCCAAAAAATAAAGCATATGTTTATAAAAATACAGATACAAAAATACACATCGAATAATTAAATTTGTATTAAAATTAATATACAAAATGCGTATATAATAAGGTAAATTTGTATACAAAATACACATACAAAATAAACATAAAATAAGGTACCTCTGTAATAAAATATATGTACAAAATACACATAAAATAATGTAAATTTATTTGAAAATATATATACAAATACACATAGAATACCATGAATTTGTATAAAAATATATATATTCAAAATAAATATTAAATAATGTAAAAGCGTATAAATATATATATACAAAGTACATATAAAATAATGTAAATTCGTATCAATATAAATCAACAAAACACCAATAAAATAATATATATTTGAATGAAAATAAATTTCCAAAATACACATAACATAACAAAAATTTGTATTAAAATATATACAAAAATACATAGAAATAATTTGAGTTTGTATGAAAATAGATATACAAAATACACATACAACTAGGTAAATTTCTTTTGAAATGTATATACAAAATACCCATAAAATATTGAAAATTTGTGTCAAAATATATAAACAAATACACATAAAATAACGAACATTTGCATGAAAAATATATACAAAATACACATAGAATAATGTCAATTCGTATCAAAATGAATGAGCAGTATATCAATTAAATAATGTAAATTTGTATGAAAATAAAGATGCAAAATACCCAAAAAATAAAGCATATGTTTATAAAAATACAGATACAAAAATACACATCGAATTATTAAATTTGTATTAAAATTAATATACAAAATGCGTATATAATAAGGTAAATTTGTATTGAAAAAATATGCAACATACACGTTTACTCATACAAATTTATATTATTTATTGGTATTTTGTTTATTTATTTTGATACGAATTACATGATTATATGTGTATTTTGTACATATTTTTTTATACGTATTTACATTATTTAATGTGTATTTTGTTTATATATTTTCATACAAATTTACGTTATTATATGTGTATTTGTATAAATATTTTGATACAAATTTACTTTATTTCATGTATTTTGTATATATATTTCAATTCAAATTTAGCTTATTTTGTGTGTATTTTGTATATATTTTCATACAAATTTAATTACTTCTCTGTATTTTTGTATATAGTTTTTTATAAATTTACGTTATTTTATGTGTATTTTGTATATTTATATTTATACATATACACATTCTTTTATTGGTATTTTGTTTATTTATTTTGATACGAATTTACATTATTTTATGTTTATTTTGTATACATTTTTTTATACGTATTTACTTCATTTTATGTGTATTTTGTATATATATTTTTATAGAAATCTACGTTATTTTATGTGTATTCGTATATATATTTTGAAACAAATTTACATTGTTTTATATGTATTTTGCATATCTATTTCAATACAAATTTACCTTATTGTATGTGTTTTTTGTATATTTATTTTAATACAAATTTAATTTTTGATGTGTATTTTGGTATATATATTTTTATAAATGAAAAAAATGCGTTATTTTATGGGTATTTTGCATCTTTATTTTCATACAAATTTACATTATTTTATTAATATTCTGTGTATTTATTTTGATACGATTTTACATTATTCTATTTGTGTTTTGTACATATTTTTTTATACAAATTTACGTTTTTTTATAAAATTATTGATACCAAAATACACATAAAATATTTCAATTTGTATTAAAATAAATATACAAAATGCACATACAATAAGGTAAATTTGTATTGAAATAGATATGGAAAATACATATAAAATAATGTAAATTTGTTTCAAATATATATACGAATACACATAAAATAACGTAGATTTCTATAAAATACATATACAAAATATACATAACATTAAGTAAATACGTATAAAAAATGTATACAAAATACACATAAAATAATGTAAATTCGTATAAATGTAAATAAACAATATACCAATAAAAGAATGTGTATTTGTATAAATATAAATATACAAAATGCACATAAAATAACGTAAATTTATATAAACCTATATACATAAAATAACGCAAATTTCTATAAAAATATATGTACAAAAATGAACATAAAATAAATTTGCATAAAAATATATATACAAAACACGCATTAGGTAATGTAAATGAGTATAAAAATATGTATAGAAAATACCTATGAAATAATCTAAATTCGTATCGAATTAAATTAAGAAAATAATGTAATTTTGGATGAAAATATATATACAAAATGCACATAAAATAACCTAAATACAAATATACACATAAAATATTGTATTTTGTATATACATTTCAATTCAAATTTAGCTTATTTTATCTGTATTTTGTATATCTATTTTCATACGAATTTAATTACTTCTGTGTATTTTTGTATAGTTTTATACAAATTTACGTTGTTTTATGTGTATTTTGTATATTTATATTTATTCAAATACACATTCTTTTATTGGTATTTTGTTTATTTATTTTGATACGAATTTACATTATTTTATGTGTATTTTGTATACATTTTCTTATACGTATTTACTTCATTTTATAAGTATTTTGCATATATATTTTTATACAAATCTACGTTATTTTATGTGTATTCGAATATATATTTCTAAACAAATTTACATTGTTTTATATGTATTTTGCATATCTATTTCAATACAGATTTACCTTATTGTATGTGTATTTTGTATATTTATTTTAATACAAATTAATTTTTTCATATGTATTTTGGTATATATATTTTTATAAAAAATGCGTTATTTAATGGATATTTTGCATCTTTATTTTCATACAAATTTACATTGTTTTATATAAAATAAAATAAATTTGTATGAAAATATATATAAAAATACACATAAAATAACATGAATTGGTATAAAATTTGTTTCAAAACATATACGAATACACACAATAAAATAACGTAAATTTTTATGAAAATGTATATATAAAATACACATTAAATAGTTTAAATACGTAGAAAAATATATATACAAAATACACATAAAATAATGTAAATTCGTAAAAAATTAAATACACAAAATTCCAATAAAAGAATGTATATTTGTAGGAAAATATATATACAAAAAACAAATAAAATAACTAAAATTTGTATAAAAATATATACAAAAATACACAAAAAATAATTTAAATTTGTTTGAAAATAGATATGCAAAATACAAATAAAGTTAGGCAAATTTGTATTGAAATACATATACAAAACTCACATAAAATAATGTAAATTTGTATAAAAATATATAAACAAATACATATAAAATCACGTAAATTTGGATAAAAAAAAAAAAAAAAAAATATATATATATATATATATATATATATATATATATATATATATATATATATATACATATATATATATATATATATATATATATATATATATATATATATATATACAAAATATACATTAAATATTTTGAATATGTAAAAAAATATGTTATATTATATATATTTTTATTGATATTTGCGTTATTTATGTGTATTTTGTATATGTTTTCTCATAGAAATTTACATTATTTTATTGGTATTTTGTCTATTTATTTTGATACGAATTACATGATTATTTGTGTATTTTTAAAAAAATTTTTATACGTATTTACATTATTTAATGTGTATTTTGTTTATATATTTTTATACAAATTTACGTTATTATATGTGTATTTGTATAGGTATTTTGATACAAATTTACATTATTTTATGTATTTTTTATATATATTTCAATTCAAATTTAGCTTATTTTATGTGTATTTTGTATATCTATTTATTTTAATACAAAATCAAATATCTTATGTTTTTTCGTATATATATTTTTATAAAAAATGCGTTATTTTATGGGTATTTTGCATCTTAATTTTCATACAAATTTATATTATTTTATTAATATTTTCTGTATTTATTTTGATACGATTTTACATTATTTTATTTGTGTTTTGTATATATTTTTTTTATATTTAATTTATTTAATGTTTTTTTTTATAAATATTTGATACAAATTTACGATATTTTAAGTCTATATGTTTATATATTTTCATTCAAATTTACATTATTTTATGTGTATTTTGTATATGTATTTCAATACAAAAATACCTATTTTTATATGTTTTTTGTATATTTATTTTCATACAAGTTTAAATTATTTTTGTGTATTTTTGTATATAGTTTTATACAAATTTAGGTTATTTTATGTGTATTTTGTATATCTATTTTCATACAAATATACATTCTTTCCATGATATTTTGTTTATTTATTTTGACACGAGTTAACATTATTTAATGTGTATTTTTTATATATATTTTTATACGTATTTACATTATTTCAAGTGTATTTTGTATATATATTTCTATAGAAATCTGCGTTATTTTATGTGTATTCGTATATTTATTTTGAGACAATTTTACAGTGTTTTATGTGTATTTTGCATATTTTTTCAATACAAATTTACCTTATTGTATGTGCATTTTGTATATTAATTTTAATACAAATTTGATTAATCTATGTGTATTTTTGTGTATGCATTTTTATAAAAATATGCTTTATTTTATGGGTATTTTGCATCTTTATTTTCATACAAATTTACATTATTTTATTGATATTCTGTGTATTTATTTTAATATGATTTTACATTATTCTATGTGTATTTTGTATATATTTTTTATATAAAATGTATTTGTTTTCATTTCATTCAAATCTACATTATTTTATGTGTTTTTTTGAACATGTATTTAAATACAAATTCAAGTAGTTATATGTGTATTTTGTATGTCTATTTTGTATGTATATTTTTATAGAAATTTAGTCTATTTTATGAGAGTTCGTATATATATTTTGATACAAATTTACATTATTGATGTGTATTTTGCATATCTATTTCAATACCAGTTTACTTTATTGTACGTGCATTTTGTATATTTATTTTAATACAAATTTAACTATTTTATATGTATTTTTGTATATATATTTTTATGCAAATATGCGTTATTATATGGATATTTTGCATCTTTATTTTCATATAAATTTACATTATTTTATTGATATTCTCTTTATTTATTTTGATACGATTTAACATTATTCTATGTGTATTTTGTATATTTTTTTTATACATATTTACATTATTTCATGTTCATTTTGTATATATATTTTATCCAAATTTAAATTATTTTATGTGTATTTGTTTATATATTTTCATACAAATTTACATTATTTTATGTGTTTTTTGTATATATATTTTTCTACGTATTTAAATTAATTTATGTGTATTTTGTATATACATTTTCATAAAAAATTACGTTATTTTATTGTGTGTATAAGTATATATTTTGATACAAATTTTATACAAATTCATGTTATTTAATGTGTATTTGTATATATATTTTCATACAAATTTATATTATTTTATGTGTGTTTTTTCATATATTTCATTACAAATTTACCTTATTTTATGTTTATTTTGTATATTTATTTCATTCAATTTTAAATTATTTTATGTGTATATTTGTATTTGAATTTAGGTTATTTTATGTGTATTTTGTATATATATTTTCATCCAAAATTACATTATTTTATTGATATTTTCTTAATTTAATTCGATACGAATTTAGATTATTTCATAGGTATTTTGTATACATATTTTTATACTCATTTACATTATCTAAAGTGTGTTTTGTATATATATATTTTTATGCAAATTTATTTTATGTTCATTTTTGTACATATATTTTTATAGAAATTTGCGTTATTTTATGTATATAGATTTATATAAATTTACGTTATTTTATGTGCATTTTGTATATTTATATTTATACAAATACACATTCTTTTATTGGTATATTGTTTATTTACATTTATACGAATTTACATTATTTTATGTGTATTTTGTATACATTTTTTTATAAGTATTTACTTAATATTATGTGTATTTTGTGTATGTATTTTTATAGAAATCTACGTTATTTTATGTATATTCGTATATATATTTTGAAACAAATTTACATTATTTTATATGTATTTTGCATATCTATTTCAATACAAATTTACCTTATTGTATGTGCATTTTGTATATTTATTTTAATACAAATTCAAATATTTTATGTGTATTTTGGTATCAATAATTTTATAAAAAATGCGTTATTTTATAGGTATTTTGCATCTTAATTATCATACAAATTTACATTATTTTATTAATATTCTGTGTATATATTTTGATACGATTTTACATTATACTATTTGTGTTTTGTATATATTTTTTTATACATATTTACATTATTTAATGTGTATTTTGAATATATATTTCATACAAATTTACGTTATTATATGTGCATTTGTTTATATATTTTCTTTCAAATTTACATTATTTTATATGTATTTTGTATATGTATTTCAATACAAATTAACCTAATTTTATGTGTATTTTGTATATTTCTTTTCATACAAATTTAAATTATTTTTGTGTAGTTTTGTATATAGTTTTATACAAATTTAGGTTATTTTATGTACGCATTTACATTATTTAATGTGTGTTTTGTATATATATTTTTATCCAAAGCTACTTTATTTTACGTTCTTTTTTGGACATATATTTTTATGGAAATTAGCGCTATTTTATATGTATTTGTATATGTTTTCTCATACAAATTTACATTATTTTACTGATATTTTGTTTATTTAGTTTGATACGAATTACATGATTATATGTGTATTTTGTACATATTTTTTATACGTATTTACATTACTTAATGTGTATTTTGTTTATATATTTTTAAACAAATTTACGTTATTATATGTATTTTTATAAATATTTTGATACAAATTTACATTATTTTATGTATTTTGTATACACATTTCAATTCAAATTTGGCTTATTTTATCTGTATTTTGTACATCTATTTTCATACGAATTTAATAACTTCTGTGTTTTTTTTGTATATAGTTTTATACAAATTTATGTTATTTTATGTGTATTTTGTATATTTATATTTATACAAATACACATTCTTTTATTGGTATTTTTTTTATTTATTATTAAACGAATTTACTTCATTTTATGTGTATTTTGTATATATATTTTTATACAAATCTACGTTATTTTATGTGTATTCGTATATATATTTTGAAACAAATTTACATTGTTTTATATGTATTTTGCATATCTATGTCAATACAGATTTACCTTATTGTATGTGCATTTTGTATATTTATTTCAAAGCAAATTTAAATATTTTATCTGTATTTTGGTATATATATTTTTATAAGAAATGCGCTATTTTATGGGAATTTTGCATCTTTATTTTCATACAAATTTACATTATTTTATTAATATTCGGTGTATTTATTTTGATACGATGCTACATTATTCTATTTGTTTTTTGTATATACCTTTTTATACATATTTACATTATTTAATGAGTATCTTGCATATATATTTTATACAAATTTATTATGTTTTATCTATTTTTATACAAATACACATTCTTTACATGATATTTTGTTTATTTATTTTGACACGAATTTACATTATTTGATATGTATTTTATATATATATTTTTATACGTATTTACATAATTTCAGATGTATTTTGTATATATATTTCTATAGAAATCTACGTTATTTTATGTGTATTCGCATATATATTTTGAAACAAATTTACATTGTTTTATATGTATTTTTGAATATCTCTTTTAATACAAATTTATCTTACTGTATATGCATTTTGTATATTTATTTCAATACAAATTTAAATATTTTATGTGTATTTTGGTATATATATTTTCATAAAAAATGCGATAATTTTTGGGAATTTTGTATCTATTTTCATACAAATTACATTATTTTATTGATATTCTGTGTAATTTTTTTTTATACGATTTTACATTATTCTTTTTGTTTTTTGTATATATTTTTTTATACTCATTTACATTATTTAATGTGTATCTTGCATATATATTTTATACAAATTTACGTTATTTTAAGTGTATTTGTTTTTATATTTTCATTCAAATTTACATTTATGTTAATTACGAAAAAGCTGCAAAATATCCATATAATAACGCATATTTGCATAAAAATATATATACAAAAATACATATAAAATAATTAAATTTGTATTAAAATAAATATACAAAATCCACGTACAATAAAGAAAATTTGTATTGAAATAGATATGCAAAATACACATCAATAATGTAAATTTGTATCAAAATATCTATACGAATACTCATAAAATAGAGTAAATTTCTATGAAAATATACATACAAAAGAGATATACAAAATACACATATAACTAGTTGAATTTGTATTTAAATACATGTACAAAAAACACATAAAATAATGTAGATTTGTATGAAATGAAAACAAATACATTTTATATAAAATATATATACAAGATACACATAGAATAATGTAAAATCATACCAAATAAATACTCAAAATATCAATAAAATAATGTAAATTTGTATGAAAATAAAGATGCAAAATACCCATAAAATAAAGCATATTTTTATAAAAATACATAAACAAAAATACACATAGATTAATCAAATTTGTATTAAAATTAATATACAAAATGCACATACAATAATGTAAATTTGTATTGAAAAAATATGCAAAATACACATAAAACAATGTAAATTTGTTTCAAAATATATATACGAATACACATAAAATAACGTAGATTTCTATAGAAATATATATACAAAATACACATTAAATAATGTTAATTCGTGTCAAAATAAATATAAAAAATATCATGAAAAGAATGTGTATTTGTATGAAAATAGATATACAAAATACACATAAAATAACCTAAATTTGTATAAAACTATACACAAAAATAAACAAAAATAATTTAAACTTGTATGAAAATAAATATACAAAAAACATAAAATTAGGTAAATTTGTATTGAAATACATATACAAAATACACATAAAATAATGTAAATTTGAATGAAAATATATAAACATATAGACTTAAAATAAAGTAAATTTGTATCAAATATATATACAAAAAAACACATTAAATAATGTAAATATGTATAAAAAATATATACAAAACACAAATAAAATAATGTAAAATCGTATCAAAATAAATACAGAAAATATTAATAAAATAATGTAAATTTGTATGAAAATTAAGATTGAAAATACCCATGTCATGTGTATTCGTATATATATTTTGAAAAAAATTTACATTGTTTATATGTATTTTGCATATCTATTTTTGTGTATTCTGTATTTATTTTTGTTATACATAGAATAATGTAAAATCGTATGAAAATAAGTACACAGAATATCAATAAAATAATTTAAATTTGTATGAAAACAAAGATGCAAAATACCCATAAGAAAAAGCATATTTTTTTTTTAAATACATATAAAAAATACACATAGAATAATTAAATTTGTATTAAAATTAATATACAAAATGCACACATACAATAAGGTAAATTTGTATTGAAAAAAAACGTAAAATACAAATAAAGCATTGTAAATTTGTTTCAAAATATATATACGAATACACATAAAATAACGTAGATTTCTATAGAAATATATATACAAAATACACATGAAATTATGTAAATACGTATAAAAATATATATATAAAATACATATTAAGTAATGTAAAAATTTGTATTGAAATAAATATACAAAATGCACTTACAATAAGGTAAACTTCTATTGAAAGAGATATGCAAAAATACATATAAAACAAAGTAAATTTGTTTCAAAATATATATACGAATACACATAAAATAACGTAGATTTCTATAAAAATATATATACAAAATACACATAAAATTAGGTAAATACGTATAAAAAAATGTAAACAAAATACACATAAAATAATATAAATTCGAAACAAAATAAATAAACAAAATACCAATAAAAGAATGTGTATGTGTATAAATATAAATGCACAAAATACACATACAAAATAAATATAAAATAAGGTAAATTTGTAATGAAATATATGTACAAAATACACATAAAATAATGTAAATTTATATGAAAATATATATACAAATACACATAAAATACCATGAATTTGTATAAAATTACGTATTCAAAATAAATATTAAATAATGTAAATGCGTATAAAAATATATTAAAAAGTACATATAAAATAATGTAAATTCGTATCAATATAAATCAACAAAATACCAATAAAATAATATATATTTGAATGAAAATAGATTTACAAAATACACATAACATAACTAAAATTTGTATTGAAATATATACAAAAATACATAAAAATAATTTGAGTTTGTATGAAAATAGATATTCAAAATACACATAAAACTAGGTAAATTTCTTTTGAAATATATATACAAAATACCCATAAAATATTGTAAATTTGTGTCAGAATATATAAAGAAATACACATAAAATAACGTAAATTTGTTTGAAAAATATATACAAAATACACATAGAATAATGTCAAATCGTATCAAAATGAATGAGCAGAATATCAATAAAATAACGTAAATTTGTATGAAAATAAAGATGCAAAATACCCATAAAATAAAGCATATTTTTATAAAATACATATACAAAAATACACATAGAATAATTAAATTTGTATTAAAATTAATATACAAAATGCATATACAATAAGGTAAATTTGTATTAAAAAAATATGCAAAATACACATAAAAGTGTAAATTTGTTTAAAAATCTATATACGAATACACATAATATAACGTAGATTTCTATAGAAATATATATACAAAATACACATGAAATGATGTAAATACGTATAAAAATATATATACAAAATACACATTAAATAATTTAAATTCTCGTCAAAATAAATAAACAAAATATCAATAAAAGAATGTGTATTTGTATGAAAATAGATATACAAAATACTCATAAAATAACCTAAGTTTGTATAAAACTATATACAAAAATACACAAAAATAATTTAAATTTGTATGAAAATAAATATACAAAATACACAAAATTATTTTGTATATCTATTTTATACAAATGTACGTTATTTTATGTGAATTTGTTTTTCATACAAATTTACATTATTTTATATGTATTTTGTACATGTATTTAAATACAAATTTAACTAATTACATATTTTTATAAAAATACATATACAAAAATACACATAGATTAATCAAATTTGTATTAAAATTACTATACAAAATGCACATACAATAAGGTAAATTTGTATTGAAAAGAAATGCAAAATACACATAAAACAATGTATATTTGTTTCAAAATATATATTCGAATACACATAAAATAACGCAGATTTCTATAGAGATATATATACAAAATACACTTGAAATAATGTAAATACGTATAAAAATATATATACAAAATACACATTAAATAATGTTAATTCTTGTCAAAATTAATAAACAAAATATCATGAAAAGAATGTGTATTTGTATGAAAATAGATTTACAAAATACACATAAAATAACCTAAATTTGTATAAAACTATATACAAAAATACACAAAAATAATTTAAACTTGTATGAAAATAAATATACAAAAAACATAAAAATAGGTAAATTTGTATTGAAATACATATACAAAATACACATAAAATGATGTAAATTTGAATGAAAATATATAAACATATAGACTTAAAATAACGTAAATTTGTATCAAATATATATATAAAAAAAAACATTAAATAATGTAAATATGTATAAAAAATATATATACAAAACACAAATAAAATAATGTAAAATCGTATCAAAATAAATACAGAAAATATTAATAAAATAATGTAAATTTGTATGAAAATTAAGATGCAAAATACCCATAAAATAGCGCATTCTTTATAAAAATATATATACGAAAAAACATAAAATATTTGATTTTGTATTAAAATAAATAGATATACAAAATACACATAAAATAAGCTAAATTTGAATTGAAATATATATACAAAATACATAAAATAATGTAAATTTGTATCAAAATACCTATACAAATACACATATAATAACGTAAATTTGTATAAAAATATATAAACAAAATACACATTAAATAATGTAAATACGTATAAAAAAATGTAAAAAATACACAAATAGTCATGTAATTCGTATCAAAATAAATAGACAAAATACCAACAAAATAATGTAAATTTCTATGAGAAAACATATACAAAATACACATAAATAACGCAAATATCAATAAAAATATATATAATATAATATATTTTTATACATATTTAAAATATTTAATGTATATTTTGTATATATATATTTTATCCAAATTTACGTGATTTTATATGTATTTGTTTATATTTTCATACAAATTTACATTATTTTATGTGAGTTTTGTATATGTATTTCAATACAAACTTGCCTAACTTTATGAGTATTTTGCATATCTATTTTCAAACAAATTTAAATTATTTTTGTGTATTTTTGTATATATTTTTATACAAATTTTAGTTATTTTATTTGTTTTTTGTATATATATTTTCCTACAAATATACATTCTTTTATTGGAATTTTGTGTATTTAATTTTTTACGAATTTACATTATTTTATATGTATTTTGTATATATATTTTTCTACGTATTTAAACTATTTTATGCGTATTTTATATATACATTTTCATAAAAATTTACGTTATTTTATTGTGTGTATTCGTATATATTTTGAAACATTTTATACAAATTCATGTTATTTTATGTGTATTTGTATATATATTTTCATACAAATTTATAATATTTTATATGTATTCTTACATATGTTTTATTACAAATTTATCTTATTTTATGTTAATTTTCTATATTTATTTCATTCAATTTTAAATTATTTAATGTGTATATTTGTATTTGTATTTAGGTTATTTTATGTGTGTTTTCTATATATATTTTCATCCAAAATTACATTATTTATTGTTATTTTCTTAATTTAACTCGATACGAATTTAGATTATTTCATAGGTATTTTGTATACATATTTTTATACTCATTTACATTATCTAATGTGTGTTTTGTATATATTTTTTTATGCAAACTAATTTTATGTGCATTTTTGTACATATATTTTTATAGAAACTTAAAACGTTATTTTATGTGTATTTTGTATATGTTTTCTCATACAAATTTACATTATTTAATTAGTTTTTTGTTTATTTATTTTGATACGAATGACTTGATTATTGGTGTATTTTGTAATTTTTTTTTATACGTATTTACATTACTTAATGTGAATTTTGTTTATATATTTTTTGTACAAATTTATATTATTATATGTGTATTTGTTAAAAATATTTTTAAACGAATTTACTTTATTTTATGTATTTTTTGATTATATATTTCAATTCAAATTTAGCTTATTTTGTGTGTATTTTGTATATCTATTTTCATGCAAATTTAATTACTTCTGTGTATTTTTGTATATAGTTTTATACAAATTTACGTTATTTTATGTGCATTTTGTATATTTATATTTATACAAATACACATTTTCTTATTGGTATTTTGTTTTTTTTATATTTATACGAATTTACATTATTTTATGTGTATTTTGTATACATTTTTGATTCATATTTACTTAATTTTATTTGTATTTTGTATATATATATTTATAGAAATCTACGTTATTTTATGTGTATTCGTATATATATTTTGAAACAAATTTACATTGTTTTATATGTTTTTTGCATATCTATTTCAATACACATTTACCTTATTGTATGTGCATTTTGTATATTTATTTTAATACAAATTCAAATATTTTATGTGTATTTTGGTATATATAATTTTAAAAAAATGCGTTATTTTATAGGTATTTTGCATCTTAGTTTTCATACAAATGTACATTATTTTATTAATATTCTGTGTATATATTTTGATACGATTTTATATTATACTATTTGTGTTTTGTATATATTTTTTTATACATATTTTCATTATTTAATGTGTTTTTTTTATATACATTTTATACAAACTAACGTCATTTTAAGTGTATTTGTTTATATAATTTCATTCAAATTTACATTATTTTAAGTGTATTTTGTATATGTATTTCAATACAAATTTACGTAATTTTATGTGTATTTTGTATATTTATTTTCATACAAATTTAAATTATTTTGTCCTTTTTTGTATAAACATATAGAGTAAATTTCTATGAAAATATATATTCAAAATACATATAAAATTATGTAAATAAGTATAAAAATATATATATCAAATACACCTACAAAAATGAAAATTCGCATCAAAATAAATAAACAAAACTCCGATAAAAGAACGTATATTTGTAGGAAAATAAATATACAAAATACACATAAAATTACGAAAATTTGAATAAAAATACATACAAAAAAACAAAAAAATAAATTTCAATTTGTATGGAAATAGATATACAAAATACACATGTAATTAGTTAAATTTGTATTTAAATACATGTACAAAATACACATAAAATAATGTAAATTTGTATGAAATGAAAACAAATTCACATAAAATAACGTACATTTGTATAAAATAGATATACAAAATATACATAGAATAATGTAAAATCGTATCAAAATAAATACACAGAATATCAATAAAATAATGTAATTTTGCATGAAAATAAAGATGCAAAATACCCATAAAATAAAGCATATTTTTTTAAAAATACATAAACAAGAATACACATAGAATAATTAAATTTGTATTAAAATTGATATAAAAATGCACGTAATAAATAAAATGAAATTTGAAAAAAATATACAAAATGCACATAAAATAATTTATATTTGTTTAATTATATATATAATAATACACATAAAATATATATTTATATAAAAATATATATAAAAATACATATGAAATACATATATATAAAAATATATATACACAATCATTAAATAATCAAAATAAATAAACAAAATATCAATAAAAATATCAATAAAAAAATATTGTATAAAATACACATAAAAATATATGTAAATTTGTATAAAACTCTATTAAAAAATACACAAAAATAATTTAAATTTGTATAAAAATATATATACAAAATACACATAAAACTAGTTAAATTTCTATTGAAATACATATACAAAATACATATAAAATAATGTAAATTTGAATGAAAATATATAAACAAATACACTTAAAATAACGTAAATTTGTATGAAATATATATAGAAAATACACATTAAATAATGTAAATATGTATAAAAAAATATATACAAAACACAAATAGAATAATGTAAAATAGAATCAAAATAAATACACAGAATATTAATAAAATAATGTAAATTTGTATGAAAATAAAGATGCAAAATACCCATAAAACAACGCATTTTTTGTGAAAACATATATACCAAAATACACATAAAATATTTAAATTTGTATTACAATAAATATACAAAATGCACATACAATAAGGTAAATTTGTATTGAAATAGATATGCAAAATACACATAGAACAATGTAAATTTGTTTCAAAATATAAATACGAATACTCATAAATTAGCGTAGATTTCTATAAAAAAATATATACAAAATACACATAAAATGAAGTAAATACGTATAAGAAAATGTATACAAAATACACATAAAATAATGTAAACTCGTATCAAAATAAATAAACTAAATGCCAATAAAAGAATGTTTACTTGTATAAATATAAATATACAAAATACACATAAAATAACGTAAAATTGTAAAACTATATACAAAATAAACAAAATAATAAAATTTGTATGAAAATAGATATACAAAGACACATAAAATAAGCTAAATTTGAATTGAAATAATAAAGAAAATAAATAAAATAATGTAAATTTGTATCAAAAAATATATTCAAATACACATATATTAAAATTAATATACAAAATGCGTATATAATAAGGTAAATTTGTATTGAAAAAATATGCAACATACACGTTTACTCATACAAATGTATATTATTTTATTGGTATTTTGTTTATTTATTTTGTTACGAATTACATGATTATATGTGTATTTTGTTATTTTTTTATACGTATTTACATTATTTAATGTGTATTTTGTTTATATATTTTCATACAAATTTACGTTATTATATGTGTATTTGTATAAATATTTTGATACAAATTTACTTTATTTCATGTATTTTGTATATATATTTCAATTCAAATTTAGCTTATTTTGTGTGTATTTTGTATATATTTTCATACAAATTTAATTACTTTTGTGTATTTTTGTATATAGTTTTATATAAATGTACGTTATTTTATGTGTATTTTGTATATTTATATTTGTACAAATACACATTCTTTTATTGCTATTTTGTTTATTTATTTTGATACGAATTTACATTATTTTATGTGTATTTTGTATACATTTTTTTATACGTATTTACTTCATTTTATGTGTATTTTGTATATATATATTTTTATAGAAATCTACGTTATTATATGTGTATTCGTATATATATTTTGAAACAAATTTACATTGTTTTATATGTATTTTGCATATCTATTTCAATACAAATTTACCTTATTGTATGTGTTTTTTGTATATTTATTTTAATATAAATTTAATTTTTTGATGTGTATTTTGGTATATATATTTTTATAAATGAAAAAAATGCGTTATTTTATGGTTATTTTGCTTCTTTATTTTCATACAAATTTACATTATTTTTTTAATATTCTGTGTATTTATTTTGATACGATTTTACATTATTCTATTTGTGTTTTGTACATATTTTTTTATACAAATTTACGTTATTTTAAGTGTATTTGTTTATGTATTTTCATTCAAATTTACATTATTTTATGTGAATTTTGTTTATGTATTTCAATACAAATTTACCTAATTTTATGTGTATTTTGTATATTTATTTTCATACAAATTTAAAATATTTTTGTGTATTTTTGTATATAGTTTGATACAAATTTAGATTATTTTGTGTATTTTGTATATTTATTTTCATACAAATACACATTCTTTTATTGATATTTTGTTTATTTATTTTGACGCGAATTTTATGTGAATTTGTTTTCATTTCATACAAATTTACATTATCTTATGTGTATTTTGTACATGTATTTAAATACAAATTTAACTAATTATATGTGTATTTTGTATATCTATTTTCATACAAATTGAAATTTATTTTTGTTTTTTGTATATATTTTATTCAAATTTTCGTAATCTTATAAAAATATATATACCAAAATACACATAAAATATTTAAATTTGCATTGAAATAAATATACAAAATGCACATACAAGAAGGTAAATTTGTATTGACAGAGATATGCACAAATACATATAAAACAATGTAAATTTGTTTCAAAATATATATACGAATACAAATAAAATAACGTAGATTTCTATAAAATATATATACAAAATACACATAAAATTAAGTAAATACGTAAAAAAAATGTATACAAAATACACATAAAATAATGTAAATTCGAGTTAAAATAAATAAACAATATACCAATAAAAGAATGTGTATTTGGATAAATATAAATATACAAAATACACATACAAAATAAACATAAAATAAGGTAGATTTGTAAAAAAATATATGTACAAAATACTCATAAAATAATGTAAATTTATATAAAAATATATATACAAATATACATAAAATACCATGAATTTGAATAAAAATATATATTCAAAATAAATATTAAATAATGTAAAAGCGTATAAAAATATATATACAAATACAGATACAAAAATACACATCGAATAATTAAATTTGTATTAAAATTAATATACAAAATGCGTATATAATAAGGTAAATTTGTACTGAAAAAATATGCAACATACACGTTTACTCATACAAATTTATATTATTTTATTGGTATTTTGTTTATTTATTTTGATACGAATTACATGATTATATGTGTATTTTGTACATATTTTTTATACGTATTTACATTATTTAATGTGTATTTTGTTTATATGAATCAAAATAAATAAACAAAATACCAATAAAATAATATAAATTTGTATGAGTAAACGTGTATGTTGCATATTTTTTCAATACAAATTTACCTTATTATATACGCATTTTGTATATTAATTTTAATACAAATTTAAATAAATTTATATAAAAATATATATACAAATATACATAAAATACCATGAATTTGTATAAAAATATAAATTCAAAATAAATATTAAATAATGTAAAAGTGTATAAAAATATATATACAAATACAGATACAAAAATACACAGTGAATCATTAAATTTGTATTAAAATTAATATACAAAATGCGTATATAATAAGGTAAATTTGTATTGAAAAAATATGCAACATACACGTTTACTCATACAAATTTATATTATTTTATTGGTATTTTGTTTATTTATTTTGATACGAATTACATGATTATATGTGTATTTTGTACATATTTTTTTATACGTATTTACATTATTTAATGTGTATTTTGTTTATATATTTTCATACAAATTTACGTTATTATATGTGTATTTGTATAAATATTTTGATACAAATTTACTTTATTTCATGTATTTTGTGTATATATTTCAATTCAAATTTAGCTTATTTTCTGTGTATTTTGTATATATTTTCATACAAATTTAATTACTTTGTGTATTTTTGTATATAGTTTATATAAATTTACGTTATTTTATGTGTATTTTGAATATTTATATTTATACAAATACACATTCTTTTATTGGTATTTTGTTTATTTATTTTGATACGAATTTTCATTATTTTGTGTTTTTTGTATACATTTTTTTATACGTATTTACGTCATTTTATGTGTATTTTGTATATATATTTTTATAGAAATCTACGTTATTTTATGTGTATTCGTATATATATTTTGAAACAAATTTACATTGTTTTATATGTATTTTGCATATCTATTTCAATACAAATTTACCTTATTGTATGTGTTTTTGTATATTTATTTTAATACAAAATTATTTTTTGATGTGTATTTCTGTATATATATTTTATAAATAAAAAAAATGCGTTATTTTATTTGTATTTATATTCTTTATTTTCATACAAATTTACATTATTTTATTAATATTCTGTGTATTTATTTTGTTACGATTTTACATTATTCTATTTGTGTTTTGTACATATTATTTTATACAAATTTATGTTATTTTAAGTGTATTTGTTCATGTATTTTCATTCAAATTTACATTATTTTATGTGTATTTTGTGAATGTATTTCAATACAAATTTACCTAATTTTGTATTTTGTATATTTATTTTCATACATATTTAAAATATTTTGTGTATTTTGTATATAGTTTGATACAAGTTTAGGTTATTTTATGTGTATTTTGTATATCTATTTTCATACAAATACACATTCTTTTATTGATATTTTGTTTATTTATTTTGACGCGAATTTTATGTGAATTTATTTTCATTTCATACAAATTTACATTATTTTATGTTTATTTTGTACATGTATTTAAATACAAATTTAACTAATTATATGTGAATTTTGTATATCTATTTTCATACAAATTGAAATTTATTTTTTTGTTTTTTGTATATATTTTATACAAATTTTCGTAATCTTATAAAAATATATATACCAAAATACACATAAAACATTTAAATTTGCATTGAAATAAATATACAAAATGCACATACAATAAGGTAAATTTGTGTTGAAAGAGATATGCAAAAATACAAATAAAACAATGTAAATTTGTTTCAAAATATATATACGAATACAAATAAAAAAACGTAGATTTCTATAAAAATGTATATACAAAATACACTTAAAATTAAGTAAATACGTATAAAAAAATGTATACAAAATACACATAAAAAAATGTAAATTCGAATTAAAATAAATAAACAAAATAGTAATAAAAGAATGAGTATTTCGATAAATATAAATATTCAAAATACACATACAAAATAAACATAAAATAAGGTAGATTTGTAAAAAAAATATATGTACAAAATACACATAAAATAATGTAAATTTATATAAAAATATATATACAAATACACATAAAATACCATGAATTTGTATAAAAATATATATTCAAAATAAATATTAAAGAATGTAAAAGCGTATAAAAATATATATACAAAGTACATATAAAATAATGTAAATTCGTATCAATATAAATCAACAAAACACCAATAAAATAATATATATTTGAATGAAAATAAATTTACAAAATGCACATATCATAACTAAAATTTGTATTAAAATATATACAAAAATACATAGAAATAATTTGAGTTTGTATGAAAATAGATATACAAAATACACATAAAACTAGGTAAATTTCTTTTGAAATGTATATACAAAATACCCATAAAATATTGTAAATTTGTGTCAAAATATATAAACAAATACACATAAAATAACCTAAATTTGTATGAAAAATATATTCAAAATACACATAGAATAATGTCAATTCGTATCAAAATGAATGAGAAGAATATCAATAAAATAATGTAAATTTGTATGAAAATAGAGATGCAAAATACCCAAAAAATAAAGCATATGTTTATAAAAATACAGATACAAAAATATACATCGAATAATTAAATTTGTATTAAAATTAATATACAAAATGCGTATATAATAAGGTAAATTTGTATTGAAAAAATATGCAACATACACGCTTACTCATACAAATTTATATTATTTTATTGGTATTTTGTTTATTTATTTTGTTACGAATTACATGATTATATGTGTATTTTGTACATATTTTTAAACATAAAATAACGTAAATTTGTATGAAAAATATATACAAAATACACATAGAATAATGTCAATTCCTATCAAAATGAATGAGCAGAATATCAATAAAATAATGTAAATTTGTATGAAAATAAAGATGCAAAATACCCAAAAAATAAAGCATATGTTTATAAAAATACAGATACAAAAATACACATCGAATAATTAAATTTGTATTAAAATTAATATACAAAATGCGTATATAATAAGGTAAATATGTATTGAAAAAATATGCAACATACACGTTTACTCATACAAATTTATATTATTTTATTGGTATTTTGTTTAATTATTTTGATACGAATTACATGATTTATATATGTATTTTGTACATATTTTTTTATACGTATTTACATTATTCAATGTGTATTTTGTTTATATATTTTCATACAAATTTACGTTATTATATGTGTATTTGTATAAATATTTTGATACAAATTTACTTTATTTCATGTATTTTGTATATATATTTCAATTCAAATTAGGTTATTTCGTGTGTATTTTGTATATATTTTCATACAAACTTAATTACTTCTGTGTATTTTTGTATATAGTTTTATTTAAATTTACGTTATTTTATGTGTATTTTGTATATTTATATTCATACAAATACACATTCTTTTATTGGTATTTTGTTTATTTATTTTAATACGAATTTACATTATTTTATGTGTATTTTGTATACATTTTTTTATACGTATTTACTTCATTTTGTGTATTTTGTATATATATTTCTATAGAAATCTACGTTATTTTATGTGTATTCGTATATATATTTTGAAACAAATTTACATTGGTTTATATGTATTTTGCATATCTATTTCAATACAAATTTACCTTATTGCATGTGTTTTTTGTATATTTATTTTAATACAAATTTAATATTTTGATGTGTATTTTGGTATATATATTTTTATAAATAAAAAAAATGCGTTATTTTATGGGTATTTTGCTTCTTTAATTTCATACAAATTTACATTATTTTATTAATATTCTGTGTATTTATTTTGATACGATTTTACATTATTCTATTTGTGTTTTGTACATATTTTTTTATACAAATTTACGTTATTTTAAGTGTATTTGTTTATGTATTTTCATTCAAATTTACATTATTTTATGGTTATTTTGTGTATGTATTTCAATACAAATTTACCTAATTTTATGTGTATTTTGTATATTTATTTTCATACAAATTTAAAATATTTTTGTGTATTTTTGTATATAGTCTGATACAAATTTAGGTTATTTTATGTGTATTTTGTATATCTATTTTCATACAAATACACATTCTTTTACTGATGTTTTGTTTATTTATTTTGACGCGAATTTACATTATTTAATGTGTATTTTGTATATATATTTTTATACGTATTTACATCATTTCATGTGTATTTTGTATAGTTTTAAACAAATTTATATTATTTAATGTGTATTTTGTATATATATATTTATACAAATACACATTCTTTTATTGGTATTTTGTTTATTTATTTTGATACTAATTTACATTATTTTATGTGTATTTTGTATACATTTTTTATACGTATTTACTTAATTTTATGTGTATTTTATATATATATTTTTATAGAAATCTACCTTATTTCATGTGTATACGTATATATATTTTGAAACAAATTTACATTGTTTATATGTATTTTGCATATCTATTTTTGTGTATTCTGTATTTATTTTTGTTATACATAGAATAATGTAAAATCGTATCAAAATATCAATAAAATAATTTAAATTTGTATGAAAATAAAGATGCAAAATACCCATAAGATAGAGCATATTTTTTTTAAAAATACATATACAAAAATACACATAGAATAATTAAATTTGTATTAAAATTAATATACAAAATGCACACATACAATAAGGTAAATTTGTATTGAAAAAAAAATAAAATATATATATATATATATATATATATATATATATATATATATATATATATATATATATATATATATATATATATATATATATATATATATACATTTTAAGTAATGTAAATTCGTGACAAAATAAATAAACAAAATATCATGAAAAGAATGTGTATTTGTATGAAAATAAATAATAGATAATAAATTTGTATGTAATATATATGCAAGATACATGTAAATAATGTAAATATGTATGAAAAAAATATATACAAAAAACAAATAGAATAATGTAAAATCGTATCAAAATAAATACACCGAATATTAATAAAATAATGTAAATTTGTATGAAAATAGAGATGCAAAATTCCCATCAAATAGCTCATTTCTTATAAAAATATATATACCAAAATACACATTAAATATTTAAATTTGTATTGAAATAAATATACAAAATGCACATACAATAAGGTAAACTTCTATTGAAAGAGATATGCAAAAATACATATAAAACAATGTAAATTTGTTTTAAAATATATATATTCGAATACACATAAAATAACGTAGATTTCTATAAAAATATATATACAAAATTCACATAAAATTAAGTAAATACGAATTTAAAAAATGTAAACAAAATACACATAAAATAATGTAAATTCGAAGCAAAATAAATAAACAAAACACCAATAAAAGAATGTATATATATTTATTTTCATACAAAATCAAATATTTTATGTTTTTTCGTATATATATTTTTATAAAAAATGTGTTATTTTATGGGTATTTTGCATCTTAATTTTCATACAAATTTACATTATTTTATTAATATTTTCTGTATTTATTTTGATACGATTTTACATTATTTTATTTATGTTTTGTATGTATTTTTTTATACATATTTACATTATTTAATGTGTTTTTTGTATATATATTTGATACATATTTACGTTATTTTAAGTTATTTTATGTGTATTTGTTTATATATTTTGACACAAATTTACAATATTTTATGGGTATTTTGTATATATATTTCAAAAGAAATTTACCTAGTTTTATATGTATTTTGAATATCTATTTTCATACAAACTCAAATTATTTTTATGTATTTTTGTATATATTTCAATACAAATTTTAGTTATGTTATGTGTATTTTGTAAATCTATTTTCATTCAAATATATATTATTTTATTTATATTTTGTTGATTTATTTTGATACGAATTTACATTATTCTATATGTACTTTGTATATATATTTTTATACGCATTTACATTATTTAATATTTATTTTGAATATATAATTTTATACAAATTCATGGTATTTTATGTGTATTTGTATATATATTTTCATATAAATTTACATTATTTTATGTGTATTTTGAACATATATTTCATTACAAATTTAACTTATTTTATGTTTATTTTGTATGTGAATTTTGCACATTTATATTTATACAAATACACATTCTTTTATTGGTATTTTGTTTATTTATTTTGTTTCGAGTTTACATTATTTTGTGTGTATTTTGTTAACATTTTTTTATACGTATTTACTTAATTTTATGTGTATTTTGTATATATATTTTTATAGAAATCTACGTTATTTTATGTGTATTCGTATATATATTTTGAAACAAATTTACATTGTTTTATATGTATTTTTGCATATCTCTTTCAATAGAAGTTTACCTTATTGTATGTGCATTTTGTATATTTATTTCAATACAAATTTAAATATTTTATGTGTATACATGTACAAAAAATACATAAAATAATGTATATTTGTATGAAATGAAAACAAATACATTTTATATAAAATATATATACAAAATACACATAGAATAATGTAAAATCCTATTAAAATAAATACAGAATATCAATAAAATAATGTAAATTTGTATGAAAATAAAGATGCAAAATACCCTTAAAATAAAGCATATTTTTATAAAAATACATATACAAAAATACACATAGATTAATCAAATTTGTATTAAAATTAATATACATAATGCACATAAAAGAAGGTAGATTTGTATTGAAAAAATATGCAAAATACACATAAAACAATGTAAATTTGTTTCAAAATATATATACGAATACACATAAAATAACGCAGTTTTCTATAGAAATATATATAAAAAATACACTTGAAATAATGTAAATACGTATAAAAATATATATACAAAATACACATTAAATAATGTTAATTCGTGTCAAAATAAATAAAGAAAATATCATGAAAAGAATGTGTATTTGTATGAAAATAGATATACAAAATACACATAAAATAACCTAAATTTGTATAAAACTATAAACAAAAATACACAAAAATAATTTAAACTTGTATGAAAATAAATATACAAAAAACATATAAAATTAGGTATATTTGTATTGAAATACATATACAAAATACACATAAAAAAATGTAAATTTGAATGAAAATATATAAACATATAGACTTAAAATAACGTAAATTTGTATCAAATATATATATACAAAAAACACATTAAATAATGTAAATATGCATAAAAAAATATATACAAAACACAAATAAAATAATGTAAAATCGTATCAAAATAAATACAGAAAATATTAATAAAATAATGTAAATTTGTATGAAAATTAAGATGCAAAATACCCATAAAATAACGCATTTTTTATAAAAATACAAATACGAAAAAAACAAAATATTTGATTTTGTATTAAAATAAATAGATATACAAAATACACATAAAATAAGCTAAATTAAATGAAAAATATATACAAAATACACATAGAATAATGTAAAATCGTATCAAAATAAATACACAGAATATCAATAAAATAATGTAATTTTGTATGAAAATAAAGATGCAAAATACCAATAAAATAAAGCATATTTATTTAAAAATACATATACAAAAATACACATAGAATAATTAAATTTGTATTAAATTTAATATACAAAATGCACGTACAATAAGGTAAATTTGTATTGAAAAAATATACAAAATGCACATTAAAGCGTAAATTCGTTTATAAATCTATATACGAATACACATAAAATAACGTAGATTTCTATAAAAATATATATACAAAATACACATGAAATGATGTAAATACGTATAAAAATATATATATACAAAATACACATTAAATAATTTAAATTCTCGTCAAAATAAATAAACAAAATATCAATAAAAGAATGTGTATTTGTATGAAAATAGATATACAAAATACTCATAAAATAACCTAAGTTTGTATAAAACTATATACAAAAATACACAAAAATAATTTAAATTTGTATGAAAATAGATATACAAAATACACATAAAATTAGGTAAATTTGTATTGAAATACATATACAAAATACTCATAAAATAATGGATATTTTAATGAAAATATATAAACATATACACTTAAAATAACGTAAATTTGTATCAAATATATATACAAAATACTAATTAAATAATGTAAATATGTATAAAAAAATATATACAAAACACAAATAGAATAATGTAAAATCGTATCAAAATAAATACACAGAATATTAATTAAATAATGTAAATTTGTATGAAAATAAAGATGCAAAATAGCCATAAAATAACGCATTTTTTATAAAAATATATATACCAAAATACACATAAAATATTAAAATTTGTATTAAAAAAGATATAAAAAATGCACATACTGTAAGTTAAATTTGTATTGAAATAGATATGCAAAATACATATAAAACAATGTAAATTTGTTTCAAAATATATATAAGAATACACATAAAATAACGTTGATTTCTATAAAAATATATACAAAATACACATAAAATGAAGTAAATACGTATAAAAAAATGAATACAAAATACACGTAAAAATCGTATCAAAATAAATAAACAAAATACCAGTAAAAGAATGTGTATTTGTATAAATATAAATATACAAAATACACATAAAATATCGTAAATTTGTATAAAACTATATACAAAAATACACAGAACAAATACACATTCTTTTATTGGTATTTTGTTTATTTATTATGTTTCGAATTTTTATTATTTTATGTGTATTTTGTTTACATTTTTTTATACATATTTACCTAATTTTATGTGAATTTTGTATATATATTTTTATAGAAATCTACGTTATTTTATGTGTATTCGTATATATATTTTGAAAAAAATTTACAATTTTTTATATGTATTTTTGCATATCTCTTTCAACAGAAGTTTACCTTATTGTATGTGCATTTTGTATATTTATTTCAATACAAATTTAAAAATTTTATGTGTATTTTGGTATATATATTTTTATAAGGAATGCGCTATTTGATGGGAATTTTGCATCTTTATTTTCATACAAATTTAAATTATTTTATTAATATTCGGTGTATTTATTTTGATACGATTTTACATTATTCTATTTGTTTTTTGTATATATATATTTTTTATACATATTTACATTATTTAATATGTATCTTGCATATATATTACATACAAATTTATTATCTATTATTTATTTTTATACAAATACTCATTCTTTTCGTGATATTTTGTTTATTTATTTTGTCACGAATTTACATTACTTAATATGTATTTTATATATATATTTTTATACGTATTTACATAATTTCATGTGTATTTTGTATATATATTTCTATAGAAATCTACGTTATTTTATGTGTATTCGTATATATATTTTGAAACAAATTTACACTGTTTTATTTGTATTTTGCGTTTTTTTTAATACAAATTTACCTTTTTGTATGTGTGCATTTTGTATATTAATTTTAATACAAATTTAATTATTCTATGTGTATTTTTGTGTATGTATTTTTCAAAAAAAATATGCTGTATCTTATGGGTATTTTGCATCTTTATTTTCATACAAATTTAAATTATTTTATTGATATTCTGTGTACCTATTTTGATACGATTTTACATTATTCTATGAATAACAAAAATAAATACAGAATACACAAAAATAGATATGCAAAATACATATAAACAATGTAAATTTGTTTCAAAATATATATACGAATACACATGAAATAAGGTAGATTTCTATAAAAATATATATACAAAATACACATAAAATTAAGTAAATACGTATAAAAAATGTATACAAAATACACATAAAATAATGTAAATTAGTATCAAAATAAATAAACAAAATACCAATAAAAGAATGTGTATTTGTATAAATATATATATATATATATATATATATATATATATATATATATATATATATATATATATATATATATATATATATATATATATATATATATATATACAAAATACACATTAAATAATATAAATTTGTTTAAAACAAATTTAGACACACATGAAATGATGTAAATACGTATAAAAATATATATACAAAATACACATTAAATAATGTAAATTCGCGTCAAAATAAAAAAACAAAATATCAATAAAAGAATGTGTATTTGTATGAAAATAGATATACAAAATACACATAAAATAACCTAAATTTGTATCAAACTATATACAAAAATACACAAAAATATTTTAAATTTGTATGAAAATAAATATACAAAATACACATGAAATGATGTAAATACGTATAAAAATATATATACAAAATACACATTAAATAATGTAAATTCGCGTCAAAATAAATAAACAAAATATCAATAAAAGAATGTGTATTTGTATGAAAATAGATATACAAAATACACATAAAATAACCTAAATTTGTATCAAACTATATACAAAAATACACAAAAATATTTTAAATTTGTATGAAAATAAATATACAAAATACACATAAAATTAGGTAAATTTGTATTGAAATACATACACAAAATACTCATAAAATAATGTATATTTGAATGAAAATACATAAATAAATACACTTAAAATAACGTAAATTTGTATAAAATAATATGTACAAAACACAAATAGAATAATGTAAAATCGTATCAAAATAAATACACAGAACATTAATAAAATAATGTAAATTTGTATGAAAATAAAGAAGCAAAATACCCATAAAATAACGCATTTTTTTTATTTATAAAAATAAATATAACAAAATACACATCAAAAAATTAAATTTGTATTAAAATAAATATACAAAAAACACATACAATAAGGTAAATTTGTATTGAAATAGATATGCAAAATACATATAAAACAATGTAAATTTGTTTCAAAATATATATACGAATACACATAAAATAACGTACATTTCTATAAAAATATATATACAAAATACACATAAAATGAAGTAAATACGTATAAAAAAATGTATACAAAAAACACATAAAATAGTGTAAATTCGTATCAAAATAAATAAACAAAATACCAATAAAAGAATGTGTATTTGTATAAATATAAATATACAAAATACACATAAAATAACGTAAATTTATATTAAACTATATACAAAAATACACAGAAGTAATTAAATTTGTATGAAAATATATACAAAATACACACAAAATAAGCTAAATTTGAATTGAAATATATATATACAAAATACATGAAATAAAGTAAATTTGTATCAAAATATTTATACAAATACACATATAATAACGTAGATTTGTATGAAAATATATAAACAAAATACACATTAAATAATGTAAATACGTATAAAAAATATGTACAAAATACACATATAATCATGTAATTCGTTTCAAAATAAATAAACAAAATACCAATAAAATAATATAAATTTGTATGAGTAAACGTGTATGTTGCATATTTTTTCAATATAAATTTACCTTATTATATACGCATTTTGTATATTAATTTTAATACAAATTTAATTATTCGATGTGTATTTTTGTATCTGTATTTTTATAAACATTTGCTTTATTTTTTGGGTATTTTGCATCTTTATTTTCATACAAATTTACATTATTTTATTGATATTCCTCTCATTCATTTTGATACGAATTGACATTATTCTATGTGTATTTTGTATATATATTTTATATAAAATGTATTTGTTTTCATTTCATACAAATCTACATTATTTTATGTGTTTTTTGTACATGTATTTAAATACAAATTTAACTAGTTATATGTGTATTTTGTATATCTATTTTGTATGTATATTTTCATAGAAATTTACTCTATTTTATGAGTATTCGTATATATATTTTGATACAAATTTACATTTTTGATGTGTATTTTGCATATCTATTTCAATACAAATTTACTTTATTGTACGTGCATTTTGTATATTTATTTTAATACAAATTTAATTATTTTATATGTATTTTTGTATATATATTTTTATGCAAATATGCGTTATTATATGAATATTTTGCATCTTTATATTCATACAAATTTAAGTTATTTTATGTGTATTTGCTTATATATTTTGACACAAATTTACAATATTTTATGGGTATTTTGTATATACATTTCAAAAGAAATTTACCTAGTTTATGTGTATTTTGTATATCTATTTTCATACAAACTCAAATTATTTCTATGTATTTTTGTATATATTTTAATACAAATTTTAGTTATGTTATGTGTATTTTGTAAATTTATTTTCATTCAAATATATATTATTTTATTGGTGTTTTGTTGATTTATATTGATACGAATTTACATTATTTTATATGTACTTTGTATATATATTTTTATACGCTTTTACATTATTTAATATTTATTTTGAATATATATTTTTATACAAATTTATGGTATTTTATGTGTATTTGTATATATATTTTTATATAAATTTACATTAATTTATGTGTATTTTGTACATATATTTTTATACAAATCTACCTTATTTTATGTTTATTTTGAATGTGTATTTTCTATATTAATATTTATCCAAATACACATTCTTTTATTGGTATTTTGTTTATTTATTTTAACTCGAATTTACATTATTTTATGTATATTTTGTATACATTTTTTTATACGTATTTACTTAGTTTTATGTGTATTTTGTATATATATTTTTATAGAAATCTACTTTTTTTTATTTGTATTCGTATATATATTTTGAAACAAATTTACATTGTTTTATATGTATTTTTGCATATCTCTTTCAATACAAATTTACCTTATTGTATGTGCATTTTGTATATTTATTTCAATGCAAATTTAAATATTTTATGTGTTTTTTTGGTATCTATATTTTTATAAGATTACGAAAATTTGAATAAAAATATATACAACAAAACAAAAAAAATAAATTTCAATTTGTATGAAAATAGATATACAAAATACACATATAATTAGTTAAATTTGTATTTAAATACATGTACAAAATACACATAAAATAATGTAAATTTGTATGAAATGAAAACAAATTCACATAAAATTCGCGTCAAAATAAATAAACAAAATATTAATAAAAGAATGTGTATTTGTATGAAAATAGATATACAAAATACACATAAAATAACCTAAATTTGTATCAAACTATATGCAAAAATAAACAAAAATATTTTAAATTTGTATGAAAATAACTATACAAAATACACATAAAATTAGGTAAATTTGTATTGAAATACATACACAAAATACACATAAAATAATGTAAATTTGAATGAAAATACATAAACAAATACACTTAAAATAACGTAAATTTGTATAAAAAAATATGTACAAAACACAAATAGAATAATGTAAAATCGTATCAAAATAAATACACAGAATATTAATAAAATAATGTAAATTTGTATGAAAATAAAGAAGCAAAATACCCATAAAATAACGCATTTATAAAAATATATATACCAAAATACACATCAAAAAATTAAATTTGTATTGAAATAAATATACAAAAAACACATACAATAAGGTAAATTTGTATTGAAATAGATATGCAAAATACATATAAAACAATGTAAATTTGTTTCAAAATATATACGAATACACATAAAGTAACGTAGATTTCTATAAAAATATATATACAAAATACACATAAAATGAAGTAAATACGTATAAAAAAATGTATACAAAATACACATCAAATAATGTAAAATCGTATCGAAATAAATAAACAAAATACCAATAAAAGAATGTGTATTTGTATAAATATAAATATACAAAATACACATAAAATAACGTAAATTTATATAAAACTATATACAAAAATACACAGAAGTAATTAAATTTGTATGAAAATATATACAAAATACACACAAAATAAGCTAAATTTGAATTGAAATATATATACAAAATACATGAAATAAAGTAAATTTGTATCAAAATATTTATACAAATACACATATAATAACGTAAATTTGTATGAAAATATATAAACAAAATGCACATTAAATAATGTAAATACGTATAAAAAAATATGTACAAAATACACATATAATCATGTAATTCGTATCAAAATAAATAAACAAAATACCAATAAAATAATATAAATTTGAATGAGTAAACGTGTATTTTGCATATTTTTTCAATACAAATTTACGTTATTATATACGCATTTTGTATATTAATTTTAATATATGTGTATTTGAATATATATTTTGATACAAATTTACATTATTTTATGTATTTTCTATATTTATTTCAATTCAAATTTAGCTTATTTTATGTGTCTTTTGTATATCTATTTTCATACAAATTTTATTATTTTTGTTTATTTTTGTATATAGTTTTATACAATTTTACGTTATTTTATGTGTATTTTGTATATTTATATTTATACAAGTAAACATTCTTTTATTGGCATTTAGTTTATTTATTTTGATACGAGTTTACATTATTTTATGTGTATTTTGTAAACATTTTCTTATACGTATTTACTTCATTTTATGTGTATTTTGTATATATATTTTTATAGAAATCTACGTTATTTTATGTGTATTCGTATATATATTTTGAAACAAATTTACATTGTTTTATGTGTATTTTGCATATCTATTTCAATACAAATTTACCTTATTGAATGTGCATTTTGTATATTTATTGTAATACAAATTTAAATATTTTATGTGTATTTTGGTATATATATTTTCATAAAAAATGCGTTGTTTTATGGGTATTTTGCATCTTTATTTTCATACAAATTTACATTGTTTTATTAATATTCTGTGTATTTATTTTGATACTATTTTACATTATTCTATTTGTGTTTTGTATATATTTTTTTATATATATTTACATTATTTAATGTGTATTTTCTATATATATTTCATACAAATTTACGTTATTTTAAGTGTATTTGTTTATATATTTTCATTCAAATTTACACTATTTTATGTGTATTTTGTATAAGTATTTAAATAGAAATTTAACTAGTTTTATGTCTATTTTGTATATATATTTTTATACAAATTTAAATTATTTTTGTGTATTTTTTTAATAGAGTTTTATACAAATTTACAATATTTTATATGTATTTTGTATATCTATTTTCATACAAATACACATTCTTTTATTGATATTTTGTTTATTTATTTTGATGCGAATTTACATTATTTAATGTGTATTGTGTATATATATTTTTATACGTATTTGCATATTTTTTCAATACAAATTTACCTTATTGTATGTGCATTTTGTATATTAATTTTAATACAAATTTGATTAATCTATGTGTATTTTTGTATATGTATTTATAAAAAAATATGCTTTATTTTATGGGTATTTTGCATCTTTATTTTCATAAAAATTTACATTATTTTATTGATATTCTGTGTATTTATTTTGATATGATTTTAAATTATTCTATGTGTATTTTGTATATATATTTTATATAAAATGTATTTGTTTTCATTTCATACAAATCTACATTATTTTATTTGTTTTTTGAACATGTATTTAAATACAAATTTAACTAGTTATATGTGTATTTTGCATATCTATTTTGTATGTATATTTTCATAGAAATTTACTCTATTTTATGAGTATTCGTATATATATTTTGATACAAATTTACATTTTTGATGTGTATTTTGCATATCTATTTCAATACAAATTTACTTTATTGTACGTGCATTTTGTATATTTATTTTCATACAAATTTATCTATTTTATATGTATTTTTGTATATATATTTTTATGCAAATATGCGTTATTATATGGATATTTTGCATCTTTATTTTCATACAAATTTACATTATTTTATTGGTATTCTCTTTATTTATTTTGATAAGATTTAACATTATTCTATGTGTATTTTGTATATTTTTTTATACATATTTACATTATTTAATGTTCATTTTGTATATATATTTTATCCAAATTTACATTATTTTATGTGCATTTGTTTATATATTTTCATAGAAATTTACATTATTTTGTGTTTTTTGTATATATATTTTTTTACGTATTTAAATTATTTTATGTGTATTTTGTATATACATTTTCATAAAAAATTACGTTATTTTATTGTGTGTATATGTATATATTTTGATACAAATTTTATACAAATTCATGTTATTTAATGTGTATTTGTATATATATTTTCATACAAATTTATATTATTTTATGTGTATTTTTTCATATATTTTATTACAAATTTACCTTATTTTATGTTTATTTGGTATATTTATTTCATTCAATTTTAAATTATTTTATGTGTATATTTGTATTTGTATTTAGGTTATTTTATGTGTATTTTGTATATATATTTTCATCCAAAATTACATTATTTTATTGATATTTTCTTAATTTAATTCGATACGAATTTAGATTATTTCATAGGTATTTTGTATACATATTTTTATACTCATTTACATTATCTAAAGTGTGTTTTGAATATATATTTTTATGCAAATTTATTTTATGTTCATTTTTGTACATATATTTTTATAGAAATTTGCGTTATTTTATGTATATAGTTTTATATAAATTTACGTTATTTTATGTGCATTTTGTATATTTATATTTATACAAATACACATTCTTTTATTGGTATATTGTTTATCTACATTTATACGAATTTACATTATTTTATGTGTATTTTGTATACATTTTTTTATACGTATTTACTTAATATTATGTGTATTTTGTATATGTATTTTTATAGAAATCTACGATCTATTGAATCTATTGAAAGAGATTTGAAAAAATACATATAAAACAATGTAAATTTGTTTCAAAATATATATACGTATACACATAAAATAACGTAGATTTCTATAAAAAAAATATATATACAAAATACACATAAAATTAAGTAAATACGTATAAAAATATGTAAACAAAATACACATAAAATAATGTAAACTCGAAACAAAATAAATAAACAAAATACCAATAAAAGAATGTGTATTGGTATAAATATAAATGTACAAAATACACATACAAAATAAACATAAAATAAGGTAAATTTGTAATGAAATATATGTTCAAAATACGCATAAAATAATGTAAATTTATATGAAAATATATATACAAATACACATAAAATACCATGCATTTGTATAAAATTATATATTCAAAATAAATATTATATAATGTAAATGCGTATAAAAATATATATATAAAGTACATATAAAATAATGTAAATTCGTATCAATATAAATCAACAAAATACCAATAAAATAATATATATTTTATTGAAAATAGATTTATAAAACACACATAACATAACTAAAATTTTTATTGAAATATATACAAAAATACATTAAAATAATTTGAGTTTGTATGAAAATAGATATTCAAAATACATATAAAACTAAGTAAATTTCTTTTGAAATATATATACAAAATACCCATAAAATATTGTAAATTTGTATCAAAATATATAAACAAATACATAAAATAACTTAAAATAACGTAAATATGTATCATATATATATATATATATATATATATATATATATATATATATATATATATATATATATATATATATATATATATATATATATATATATACAAAAAACACATTAAATAATGTAAATATGTATAAAAAATATATACTAAACATAAATAAAATAATGTAAAATCGTATCAAAATAAATACAGAAAATATTAATAAAATAATGTAAATTTGTATGAAAATTAAGATGCAAAATACCCATAAAATAACATTTTATAAAATATATATTAGAAAAAACATAAAATATTTGATTTTGTATTAAAATAAATAGATATACATTCTTTTATTGGTATTTTGTTTATTTATTTTGTTTCGAATTTACATTATTTTATGTGTATTTTGTTTACATTTTTTTATACGTATTTACTTAATTTTATGTGTATTTTGTATATATATTTTTATAGAAATCTACGTTATTTTATGTGTATTCGTATATATATTTTGAAACAAATTTACATTGTTTTATATATATTTTTGCATATCTCTTTCAATAGAAGTTTACCTTATTGTATGTGCATTTTGTATATTTATTTCAATACAAATTTAAACATTTTATGTGCATTTTGGTATATATATTTTTATAAGAAATGCGCTATTTGATGGGAATTTTGCATCTTTATTTTCATACAAATTTACATTATTTTATTAATATTCGGTGTATTTATTTTGATACGATTTTACATTATTCTATTTGTTTTTTGTATATATATATATTTTTTATACATATTTACATTATTTAAATGTATCTTGCATATATATTACATACAAATTTATTATCTATTATTTATTTTCATACAAATACACATTCTTTTCATGATATTTTGTTTATTTATTTTGTCACGAATTTACGTTACTTAATATGGATTTTATATATATATTTTTATACGTATTTACATAATTTCATGTGTATTTTGTATATATATTTTTATAGAAATCTACGTTATTTTATGTGTATTCGTATATATATTTTGAAACAAATTTACACTGTTTTATTTGTATTTTGCGTTTTTTTTTCAATACAAATTTACCTTATTGTATGTGTGCATTTTGAATATTAATTTTAATACAAATTTAATTATTCTATGTGTATTTTTATATATGTATTTTTTAAAAAAAAAATATGCTTTATCTTATGGGTATTTTGCATCTTTATTTTCATACAAATTTGAATTATTTTATTGATATTCTGTGTACTTATTTTGATACGATTTTACATTATTCTATGTATAACAAAAATAAATACAGAATACACAAAAATAGATATGCAAAAAACATATAAACAATGTAAATTTGATTCAAAATATATATACGAATACACATGAAATAAGGTAGATTTCTATAAAAATATATATACAAAATACACATAAAATTAAGTAAATACGTATAAAAAATGTATACAAAATACACATAAGATAATGTAAATTAGTATCAAAATAAATAAACAAAATACCAATAAAAGTATGTGTATTTGTATAAATATATATATATACAAAATACACATTAAATAATATAAATTTGTTTAAAACTATACAAAATACACATGAAATGATGTAAATACGTATGAAAATATATATACAAAATACACATTAAATAATGTAAATTCGCGTCTCAATAAATAAACAAAATATCAATAAAAGAATGTGTATTTGTATGAAAATAGATATACAAAATACACATAAAATAATCTAAATTTGTATCAAAAAATACACAAAAATATTTTAAATTTGTATGAAAATAAATATACAAAATACACATAAAATTAGGTAAATTTGTATTTAAATACATAAACAAAATACACATAAAATAATGTAAATTTGAATGAAAATACATAAACAAAAAATATATACAAAACACAAATAGAATAATGTAAAATCGTATTAAAATAAATACACAGAATATTAATAAAATAATGTAAATTTGTATGAAAATAAAGAAGCAAAATACCCCTAAAATAACGATTTTTTTTTATTTATAAATATATATATACCAAAATACACAACAAAAAATTAAATTTGTATTAAAATAAATATACAAAAAACACATACAATAAGGTAAATTTGATTTGAAATAGATATGCAAAATACATATAAAACAATGTAAATTTGTTTCAAAATATATATACGAATACACATAAAATAACGTAGATTTCTATAGAAATATATATACAAAATACACATAAAATTAAGTAAATACGTATAAAAAATGTATACAAAATACACATAAAATAATGTAAATTCGTATCAAAATAAATAAACAAAATACCAATAAAAGAATGTGTATTTGTATGAATATAAATATACAAAATACACATAAAATAACGTAAATTTATATAAAACTATATACAAAATTACACAGAAGTAATTAAATTTGTATGAAAATATATACAAAATACACATGAAATAAACTAAATTTCAATTGAAATATATATACAAAATACATGAAATAAAGTAAATTTGTATCAAAATAATTATACAAATACACATATAATAACGTAAATTTGTACGAAAATATATAAACAAAATAAATATTAAATAATGTAAATACGTATAAAAAAATATGTACAAAATACACATATAATCATGTAATTCGTATCAAAATAAATAAAGAAAATACCAATAAAATAATATAAATTTGTATGAGTAAACATGTATGTTGCATATTTTTTCAAAACAAATTTACCTTATTATATACGCATTTTGTGTATTAATTTTAATACAAATTTAATTATTCGATGTGTATTTTTGTATCTGTATTTGTATATATATTTTTATACGCTTTTACATTATTTAATATTTATTTTGAATATATATTTTTATACAAATTCATAGTATTTTATGTGTATTTGTATATATATTTTTATATATATTTACATTATTTTATGTGTATTTTGTACATATATTTTTTTACAAATCTACCTTATTTTATGTTTATTTTGTATGTGTATTTTGTATATTTATATTTATCCAAATACACATTCTTTTATTGGTATTTTGTTTATTTATTTTAATTCGAATTTACATTATTTTATGTGTATTTTTATATACATTTTTTATACGTATTTACTTAATTTTATGTGTATTTTGTATATATATTTTTATAGAAATCTACGTTTTTTTTTTTTGTATTCGTATATATATTTTGAAACAAATTTACATTGTTTTATATGTATTTTTGCATATCTCTTTCAATACAAATTTACCTTATTGTATGTGCATTTTGTATATTTATTTCAATGCAAATTTAAATATTTTATGTGTATTTTGGTATATATATTTTATAAGATTACGAAAATTTGAATAAAATATATACAAAAAAAAATCAATTTGTATGAAAATAGATATACAAAATACACATATAATTAGTTAAATTTGTATTTAAACACATGTGCAAAATACACATAAAATAATGTAAATTTGTATGAAATGAAAACAAATTCACATAAAATTCGCGCCAAAATAAATAAACAAAATATTAATAAAAGAATGTGTATTTGTATGAAAATAGATATACAAAATACATATAAAATAACCTAAATTTGTATCAAACTATATACAAAAATGCACAAAAATATTTTAAATTTGAATGAAAATAAATATACAAAATACACATAAAATTAGGTAAATTTGTATTGAAATACATACACAAAATACACATAAAATAATGTAAATTTGAATCAAAATAAATACACCGAATATTAATAAAATAATGTAAATTTGAATGAAAATAAAGATGCAAAATTCCCATAAAATAGCGCATTTCTTATAAAAATATATATGCCAAAATACACATAAAATATTTAAATTTGCATTGAAATAAATATACAAAATGCACATACAATACGGTAAATTTGTATTGAAAGAGATATGCAAAAATACATATAAAACAATGTAAATTTGTTTTAAAATATATATACGAATACAAATAAAAAAACGTAGATTTCTAAAAAAATATATATACAAAGTACACATAAAATTAAGTAAATACGTATAAAAAAATGTATACAAAATACACATAAAATAATGTAATTTCGAATTAAAATAAATGTAAATTTGAATGAAAATATAAAAACAAATACACTTAAAATAACGTAAATTTGTATAAAATATATATGCAAGATACACATTAAATAATGTAAATGTGTAAAAAAAATATATACAAAAAACAAAAAGAATAATGTAAAATCGTATCAAAATAAATACACAGAATATCAATAAATTAATGTAAATTTGTATAAAAATAAAGATGCAAAATTCCCAAAAATTATCGCATTTTTTATAAAAATATATATACCAAAATACACATAAAATATTTAAATTTGTATTGAAATAAATATACAAAATGCATATACAGTAAGGTAAATTTGTATTAAAAGAGATATTCAAAAATACATATCAAACAATGTAAATTTGTTTCAAAATACATATACGAATACACATAAAATAAAGTAGATTTCTATAGAAATATACATACAAAATACATATGAAATTATGTAAATACGTATAAAAATATATATACAAAATACATATCAAATAATGTAAACTCGTGTCAAAATAAATAAACAAAATATCATGAAAAGAATGTGTATTTGTATAAAAATAGATAATAGATAATAAATTTGTATAAAATATATATGCAAGATACTCATTAAATAATGTAAATATGTATAAAAAAGTATATACAAAAAACAAATAGAATAATGTAAATTCGTATCAAAATAAATACACCGAATATTAATAAAATAATTTAAATTTGTATGAAAATAAAGATGCAAAATTCCCATAAAATAGCGCATTTCTTATAAAAATATATATACCAAAATACACATAAAATATTTAAATTTGTATTGAAATAAATATACAAAATGCACATAAAATAAGGTAAATTTGTATTGAAAGAGATATGCAAAAATACATATAAAACAATGTAAATTTGTTTCAAAATATATATACGAATACAAATAAAAAACGTAGATTTCTATAAAAATATATAAAAAATAAACAGAAAATTAAGTAAATACGTATAAAAAAATGTATACAAAATACACATAAAATAATGTAAATTCGATTTAAAATAAATAAACAAAATACCAATAAAAGAATGTGTATTTGGATAAATATAAATATACAAAATACATATACAAAATAAACATAAAATAAGGTAGATTTGTAAAAAAATATATGTACAAAATACACATAAAATAATGTAAATTTATATGAAAATATATATACAAATACACATAAAATACCATGAGTTTGAATAAAAATATATATTCAAAATAAATATTAAATAATGTGCAAGCGTATAAAAATATATATACAAAGTACATATAAAATAATGTAAATTCGTATCAATATAAATCAACAAAACACCAATAAAATAATATATATTTGAATGAAAATAAATTTACAAAATACACATAACATAACTAAAATTTGTATTAAAATATATACAAAAATACATAGAAATAATTTGAGTTTGTATGAAAATAGATATAGAAAATCTGATAATCTGATTTTATATTATTTTTATAAAATCTGAATATTGTTTATTGAATTTGAAACGAATTTACCTTATTTTGTATATCTATTTTCATACAAATTAAAATACTTCTGCGTATTTTTGTATATAGTTTTATATAAATTTACGTTATTTTATGTGTATTTTGTATATTTATATTTATACAAATACATATTCTTTTATTGGTATTTTGTATATTTATTTTGATGCGAATTTACATTATTTTATGAGTATTTTGTAAACATTTTTTTATACGTATTTACTTCATTTATGTGTATTTTGTATATATATTTTTATAGAAATCTACGTTATTTTATGTGTATTCGTATATATATTTTGAAACAAATTTACATTGTTTTATATGTATTTTGCATATCTATTTCAATACAAATTTACCTTATTGTATGTGTTTTTTAAATATTTATTTTAATACAAATTTAATTTTTTTATGTGTATTTTGGTATATATGGAGAGATAAATTTGTATTGAAAGAGATATTCAAAAATACATAATAAACAATGTAAATTTGTTTCAAAATATATATACGAATACACATAAAATAACGTAGATTTCTATAAAATATATACAAAATACACATAAAATAAAGTAAATACGTCTAAAAAATGAATACAAAATACACATAAAAATCGTATCAAAATAAATAAATTAAATAAGAGTAAAAGAATGTGTATTTGTATAAATATAAATATACAAAATACACAAAAAATATCGTAAATTTGTATAAAACTATATACAAAAATACACAGAAGTAATTAAATTTGTATGAAAATATATATACAAAATACAGCTAAAATAAGCTAAATTTGAATTGAAATGTACATACAAAATACATAAAATAATGTAAATCTGTATCAAAATATTTATACAAATACATATAATAACGTAGATTTGTTTAAAATATTTAAACAAAATACACATTAAGTAATGTAAATACGTATAAAAAACATGTACAAAATACACATATAATCATGTAACTCGTATCAAAATAAATAAACAAAATAGCAATAAAATAATGTAAATTTGTATGAGAAAACATTTACAAATAACGCAAATTTCTATAAAAATATATGTACAAAAATGCACATAAAATAAAGTAAATTTGCATAAAATATATATACAAAACACACTAAATAATGTAAATGCGTACATAAAATAACCTAAATTTGTATAAAACTATATACAAAATACACAAAATAATTTAAATTCGTTTGAAAAGAAATATACAAAATACACATAAAATTTGGTAAATTTGTATTGAAATACATATACAAAATACACATCAAATAATGTAAATTTGAATGAAAATATATAAACAAATACACTTAAAATAACGTAAATTTGTATAAAATATATATGCAAGATACACATTAAATAATTTTAATGTGTATAAAAAATATATACAAAAAACAAAAAGAATAATGTAAAATCGTATCAAAATAAATACACAGAATATCAATAAAATAATGTAAATTTGTATGAAAATAAAGATGCAAAATTCCCAAAAATTATCGCATTTTTATAAAAATATATTTACCAAAATACACATAAAATATTTAAATTTGTATTGAAATAAATATACAAAATGCATATACAGTAAGGTAAATTTGTATTGAAAGAGATATTCAAAAATACGTATAAAACAATGTAAATCTGTTTCAAAATATATATACGAATAAACATAAAATAAAGTAGATTTCTATAGAAATATATATACAAAATACATATGAAATTATGTAAATACGTATAAAAATATATATACAAAATACATATCAAATAATGTAAATTCGTGTCAAAATAAATAAACAAAATATCATGAAAAGAATGTGTATTTGTATGAAAATAGATAATAGATAATAAATTTGAATAAAATATATATGCAAGATACACATTAAATAATGTAAATATGTATAAAAAAGTATATACAAAAAACAAATAGAATAATGTAACATCGTATGAAAATAAATACGCCGAATATTAATAAAATAATGTAAATTTGTATGAAAACAAAGTTGCAAAATTCCTATAAAATAGCGCATTTCTTATAAAAATATATATACTAAAATACATATAAAATATTTAAATTTGCATTGAAATAAATACACAAAATGCACATACAATAAGGTAAATTTGTATTGAAAGAGATATGCAAAAATCCATATAAAACAATGTAAATTTGTTTCAAAATATATACGAATACAAATAAAAAAACGTAGATTTCTATAAAAATATATATACAAAATACACATAAAATTAAGTAAATACGTATAAAAAAATGTATACAAAATACACATAAAATAATGTAAATTCGAATTAAAATAAATAAACAAAATACCAATAAAAGAATGTGTATTTGGATAAAAATAAATACACAAAATACACATTCAAAACAAATATAAAATAAGGTAGATTTGTAATAAAATATATGTAAAATACATATAAATAATGTAAATTTATATATATATATATATATATATACATATATATATATATATATATATATATATATATATATATATATATATATATATATATATATATATATATATATATATATATATATATATATATATATATATATATATATATATATATATATATATATATATATATATATATATATATATATATATATATATAGAACATATAAAATAATTTAAATTCGTATCAATATAAATCAACAAAACACCAATAAAATAATATATATTTGAATGAAAATAAATTTACAAAAAACACATAACATAAATAAAATTTGTATTAAAATATATACAAAAATACATAGAAATAATTTGAGTTTGTATGAAAATAGATATACAAAATACACATAAAACTAGGTAAATTTCTTTTGAAATGTATATACAAAATACCCATAAAATATTGTAAATTTGTGTCAAAATATATAAACAAATACACATAAAATAACGTAAATTTGTATGAAAAATATATACAAAATACACATAGAATAATGTCAATTCGTATGAAAATGAATGAGCAGAATATCAATAAAATAATGTAAATTTGTATGAAAATAAAGATGCAAAATACCCAAAAAATAAAGCATATGTTTATAAAAATACAGATACAAAAATACACATCGAATAATTAAATTTGTATTAAAATTAATATACAAAATGCGTATATAATAAGGTAAATTTGTATACAAAATACACATACAAAATAAACATAAAATAAGGTACCTTTGTAATAAAATATATGTACAAAATACACATAAAATAATGTAAATTTATTTGAAAATATATATACAAATACACATAGAATACCATGAATTTGTATAAAAATATATATTCAAAATAAATATTAAATAATGTAAAAGCGTATAAATATATATATACAAAGTACATATAAAATAATGTAAATTCGTATCAATATAAATCAACAAAACACCAATAAAATAATATATATTTGAATGAAAATAAATTTACAAAACACACATAACAAAACAAAAATTTGTATTAAAATATATACAAAAATCCATAGAAATAATTTGAGTTTGTATGAAAATAGATATACAAAATACACATACAACTAGGTAAATTTCTTCTGAAATGTATATATAAAATACCCATAAAATATTGTAAATTTGTGTCAAAATATATAAACAAATACACATAAAATAACGTACATTTGTATGAAAAATATATACAAAATACACATAGAATAATGTCAATTCGTATCAAAATGAATGAGCAGAATATCAATTAAATAATGTAAATTTGTATGAAAATAAAGATGCAAAATACCCAAAAAATAAAGCATATGTTTATAGAAATACAGATACAAAAATACACATCGAATTATTAAATTTGTATTAAAATTAATATACAAAATGCGTATATAATAAGGTAAATTTGTAATGAAAAAATATGCAACATACACGTTTACTCATACAAATTTATATTATTTATTGGTATTTTGTCTATTTTTATGATACGAATTACATGATTATATGTGTATTTTGTACATATTTTTTTATACGTATTTACATTATTTAATGTGTATTTTGTTTATATATTTTCATACAAATTTACGTTATTATATGTGTATTTGTATAAATATTTTGATACAAATTTACTTTATTTCATGTATTTTGTATATATATTTCAATTCAAATTTAGCTTATTTTGTGTGTATTTTGTATATATTTTCATACAAATTTAATTACTTCTGTGTATTTTTGTTTATAGTTTTATATAAATTTACGTTATTTTATGTGTATTTTGTATATTTATATTTATACATATACACATTCTTTTATTGGTATTTTGTTTATTTATTTTGATACGAATTTACATTATTTTATGTTTATTTTGTATACATTTTTTTATACGTATTTACTTCATTTTATGTGTATTTTGTATATATATTTTTATAGAAATCTACGTTATTTTATGTGTATTCGTATATATATTTTGAAACAAATTTACATTGTTTTATATGTATTTTGCATATCTATTTCAATACAAATTTACCTTATTGTATGTGTTTTTTGTATATTTATTTTAATATAAATTTAATTTTTTTATGTGTATTTTGTTATATATATTTTTATAAATGAGAAAAATGCGTTATTTTATGGGTATTTTGCATCTTTATTTTCATACAAATTTACATTATTTTATTAATATTCTGTGTATTTATTTTGATACGATTTTACATTATTCTATTTGTGTTTTGTACATATTTTTTTATACAAATTTACGTTTTTTTTATAAAATTATTGATACCAAAATACACATAAAATATTTCAATTTGTATTAAAATAAATATACAAAATGCACATACAATAAGGTAAATTTGTATTGAAATAGATATGGAAAATACATATAAAATAATGTAAATTTGTTTCAAAATATATATACGAATACACATAAAATAACGTAGATTTCTATAAAAATACATATACAAAATACACATAACATTAAGTAAATACGTATAAAAAAAATGTATACAAAATACACATAAAATAATGTAAATTCGTATAAATGTAAATAAACAATATACCAATAAAAGAATGTGTATTTGTATAAATATAAATATACAAAATGCACATAAAATAACGTAAATTTATATAAACCTATATACATAAAATAACGCAAATTTCTATAAAAATATATGTACAAAAATGAACATAAAATAAATTTGCATAAAAATATATATACAAAACACACATTAGGTAATGTAAATGAGTATAAAAATATGTATAGAAAATACCTATGAAATAATCTAAATTCGTATCGAATTAAATTAAGAAAATAATGTAATTTTGGATGAAAATATATATACAAAATACACATAAAATAACCTAAATACAAATATACACATAAAATATTGTATTTTGTATATACATTTCAATTCAAATTTAGCTTATTTTATCTGTATTTTGTATATCTATTTTCATACGAATTTAATTACTTCTGTGTATTTTTGTATAGTTTTATACAAATTTACGTTGTTTTATGTGTATTTTGTATATTTATATTTATTCAAATACACATTCTTTTATTGGTATTTTGTTTATTTATTTTGATACGAATTTACATTATTTTATGTGTATTTTGTATACATTTTCTTATACGTATTTACTTCATTTTATAAGTATTTTGCATATATATTTTTATACAAATCTACGTTATTTTATGTGTATTCGAATATATATTTTGAAACAAATTTACATTGTTTTATATGTATTTTGCATATCTATTTCAATACAGATTTACCTTATTGTATGTGTATTTTGTATATTTATTTTAATACAAATTAATTTTTTCATATGTATTTTGGTATATATATTTTATAAAAATGTTATTTAATTGATATTTTGCATCTTTATTTTCATACAAATTTACATTGTTTTATATAAAATAAAATAAATTTGTATGAAAATATATATAAAAATACACATAAAATAACATGAATTGGTATAAAATTTGTTTCAAAACATATACGAATACACACAATAAAATAACGTAAATTTTTATGAAAATGTATATATAAAATACACATTAAATAGTTTAAATACGTAGAAAATATATATACAAAATACACATAAAATAATGTAAATTCAAAAAAATTAAATACACAAAATTCCAATAAAAGAATGTATATTTGTAGGAAAATATATACAAAAACAAATAAAATAACTAAAATTTGTATAAAATATATACAAAATACACAAAATAATTTAAATTTGTTTGAAAATAGATATGCAAAATACAAATAAAGTTAGGCAAATTTGTATTGAAATACATATACAAAACTCACATAAAATAATGTAAATTTGTATAAAAATATATAAACAAATACATATAAAATCACGTAAATTTGGATAAAAAAAAAAAATATATATATATATATATATATATATAATAATAAATATATATATATAAATAAAAATATATATAAATAAATATATATATTTATATATATATATATATATATATATATATATATATATACAAAATATACATTAAATATTTTGAATATGTAACAAAATATGTTATATTATATATATTTTTATTGATATTTGCGTTATTTATGTGTATTTTGTATATGTTTTCTCATAGAAATTTACATTATTTTATTGGTATTTTGTCTATTTATTTTGATACAATTACATGATTATTTGTATTTTTAAATTTTTATAGGTATTTACATTATTTAATGTGTATTTTGTTTATATATTTTATACAAATTTACGTTATTATATGTGTATTTGTATAGGTATTTGATACAAATTTACATTATTTATGTATTTTATATATATTTCAATTCAAATTTAGCTTATTTTATGTGTATTTTGTATATCTATTTATTTTAATACAAAATCAAATATCTTATGTTTTTTCGTATATATATTTTTATAAAAAATGCGTTATTTTATGGGTATTTTGCATCTTAATTTTCATACAAATTTACATTATTTTATTTATATTTTCTGTATTTATTTTGATACGATTTTACATTATTTTATTTGTGTTTTGTATAAATTTTTTTTATATTTAATTTATTTAATGTTTTTTTTTATAAATATTTGATACAAATTTACGATATTTTAAGTCTATATGTTTATATATTTTCATTCAAATTTACATTATTTTATGTGTATTTTGTATATGTATTTAAATACAAAAATACATATTTTATATGTTTTTTGTATATTTATTTTCATACAAGTTTTAAATTATTTTTTGTGTATTTTGTATATAGTTTATACAAATTTAGGTTATTTTATGTGTATTTGTATATCTATTTCATACAAATATACATTCTTTCCATGATATTTTGTTTATTTATTTTGACACGAGTTAACATTATTTAATGTGAATTTTTTATATATATTTTTATACGTATTTACATTATTTCAAGTGTATTTTGTATATATATTTCTATAGAAATCTGCGTTATTTTATGTGTATTCGTATATTTATTTTGAGACAATTTTACAGTGTTTTTTGTGTATTTTGCATATATTTTTCAATACAAATTTTTATTGTATGTGCATTTTGTATATTAATTTTAATACAAATTTGATTAATCTATGTATTTTGTGTATGCATTTTTATAAAAATATGCTTTATTTTATGGGTATTTTGCATCTTTATTTTCATACAAATTTACATTATTTTATTGATATTCTGTGTATTTATTTTAATATGATTTTACATTATTCTATGTGTATTTTGTATATATTTTTTATATAAAATGTATTTGTTTTCATTTCATTCAAATCTACATTATTTTATGTGTTTTTTGAACATGTATTTAAATACAAATTCAAGTAGTTATATGTATTTTGTATGTCTATTTTGTATGTATATTTTTATGAAATTAGTCTATTTTATGAGAGTTCGTATATATATTTTGATACAAATTTACATTATTGATGTGTATTTGCATATCTATTTCAATACCAGTTTACTTTATTGTACGTGCATTTTGTATATTTATTTTAATACAAATTTAACTATTTTATATGTATTTTTTGTATATATATTTTTATGTAAATATGCGTTATTATATGGATATTTTGCATCTTTATTTTAATTTAAATTTACATTATTTTATTGATATTCTCTTTATTTATTTTGATACGATTTAACATTATTCTATGTGTATTTTGTATATTTTTTATACATATTTACATTATTTCATGTTCATTTTGTATATATATTTTATCCAAATTTAAATTATTTTATATGTATTTGTTTATATATTTTCATACAAATTTACATTATTTTATGTGTTTTTGTATATATATTTTCTACGTATTTAAATTAATTTATGTATTTTGTATATACATTTTCATAAAAATTACGTTATTTTATTGTGTGTATAAGTATATATTTTGATACAAATTTTATACAAATTCATGTTATTTAATGTGTATTTGTATATATTTTCATACAAATTTATATTATTTTATGTGTGTTTTCACATATTTCATTACAAATTTACCTTATTTTATGTTTTATTTTGTATATTTATTTCATTCAATTTTAAATTATTTTATGTGTATATTTGTATTTGAATTTAGGTTATTTTATGTATTTTGTATATATTTTCATCCAAAATTACATTATTTTATTGATATTTTCTTAATTTAATTCGATACGAATTTAGATTATTTCATAGGTATTTTGTATACATATTTTTATACTCATTTACATTATCTAAAGTGTGTTTTGTATATATATTTTTTATGCAAATTTATTTTGTGTTCATTTTTGTACATATATTTTTATAGAAATTTGAGTTATTTTATGTATATAGATTTATATAAATATACTATAATTTATGTGCATTTTGTATATTTATATTTATACAAATACACATTCTTTTATTGGTATATTGTTTATTTACATTTATACGAATTTACATTATTTTATGTGTATTTTGTATACATTTTTTTATAAGTATTTACTTAATATTATGTGTATTTTGTGTATGTATTTTTATAGAAATCTACGTTATTTTATGTGTATTCGTATATATATATTTTGAAACAAATTTACATTATTTTATATGTATTTTGCATATCTATTTCAATACAAATTTACCTTATTGTATGTGCATTTTGTATATTTATTTTAATACAAATTCAAATATTTTATGTGTATTTTGGTATCAATAATTTTATAAAAAATGCGTTATTTTATAGGTATTTTGCATCTTAATTATCATACAAATTTACATTATTTTCTTAATATTCTGTATATATTTTGATACGATTTTACATTATACTATTTGTGTTTTATATATTTTTTATACATATTTACATTATTTAATGTGTATTTTGAATATATATTTCATACAAATTTACGTTATTATATTTGCATTTTTTTATATATTTTCTTTCAAATTTACATTATTTTATATGTATTTTGTATATGTATTTCAATACAAATTAACCTAATTTTATGTGTATTTTGTATATTTCTTTTCATACAAATTTAAATTATTTTTGTGTACTTTTGTATATAGTTTTATACAAATTTAGGTTATTTTATGTAATTTTACATTATTTAATGTGTGTTTTGTATATATATTTTATCCAAAGCTACTTTTATTTTACGTTCATTTTTTGGACATATATTTTTTATGGAAATTAGCGTTATTTTATATGTATTTGTATATGTTTTCTCATAAATTTACATTATTTTACTGATATTTGTTTATTTAGTTTGATGAATTACATGATTATATGTGTATTTTACATATTTTTTATACGTATTTACATTACTTAATGTGTATTTTATTATATATTTTTAAACAAATTTACGTTATTATATGTATTTTATAAATATTTTTGATACAAATTTACATTATTTTATGTATTTTGTATACACATTTCAATTCAAATTTAGCTTATTTTATCTGTATTTTGTACATCTATTTTCATATGAATTTAATAACTTCTGTGTTTTTTTGTATATAGGTTTTATACAAATTTATGTTATTTTATGTGTATTTTGTATATTTATATTTATACAAATACACATTCTTTTATTAGTAATTTGTTTATTTATTTTGAAACAATTTACATTATTTTATGTGTATTTTGTATACATTTCTTACGTATTTACTTCATTTTTATGTGTATTTTGTATATATATTTTTATAAATCTACGTTATTTTATGTGTATTCATTATATATTTTGAAACAAATTTACATTGTTTTATATGTATTTTGCATATCTATGTCAATACAGATTTACCTTATTGTATGTGCATTTTGTGTATTTATTTCAATGCAAATTTAAATATTTTATCTGTATTTTTGGTATATATATTTTTATAAGAAATGTTATTTTATGGAATTTTGCATCTTTATTTTCATACAAATTTACATTATTTTATTAATATTCGGTGTATTTATTTTGATACGATGCTACATTATTCTATTTGTTTTTTGTATATACCTTTTTATACATATTTACATTATTTAATGAGTATCTTGCATATATATTTTATACAAATTTATTATGTTTTATCTATTTTTATACAAATACACATTCTTTACATGATATTTTGTTTATTTTTGACACCATTTACATTATTTGATATGTATTTTATATATATATATTTTTATACGTATTTACATAATTTCAGATGTATTTTGTATATATATTTCTATAGAAATCTACGTTATTTTATGTGTATTCGCATATATATTTTGAAACAAATTTACATTGTTTTATATGTATTTTTGAATATCTCTTTTAATACAAATTTACCTTACTGTATATGCATTTTGTATATTTATTTCAATACAAATTTAAATATTTTATGTGTATTTTATTATATATATTTTCATAAAAAATGCGATAATTTTTGGGAATTTTGTATCTATTTTCATACAAATTACATTATTTTATTGATATTCTGTGTATTTTTTTTTATACGATTTTACATTATTCTTTTTGTTTTTTGTATATATTTTTTTATACTCATTTACATTATTTAATGTGTATCTTGCATATATATTTTATACAAATTTACGTTATTTTAAGTGTATTTGTTTTTATATTTTCATTCAAATTTACATTTATTTTAATTCGAAATTACATTATTTTATATGTATTTTGTATACATTTTATATATTTACTTAATTTTATGTGTATTTTGTATATATATTTTTATAGAAATCTACGTTTTTTTATTTGTATTGGTAAATATATTTTGAAACAAATTTACATTGTTTTATATGTATTTTTGCATATCTCTTTCAATACAAATTTACCTTATTGAATGTGCATTTTGTATATTTATTTCAATGCAAATTTAAATATTTTATGTGTATTTTAGTATATATATTTTTATAAAATACGCTATTTATAGGAATTTTGCATCTTTATTTTCATACAAATTTACATTATTTTATTAATATTCAGTGTATTTTGCCATACGATATTTACATTATTCTATTTGTTTTTTGTATATACTTTTATACATATTTACATTATTTAATGTGTATCTTGCATATATTTTATACAAATTTATTATCTATATCTATATTCATACAAATACATTCTTTTCATGATATTTTGTTTATTTATTTTGACTCAATTTACATTATTTGATATGTATTTTGTATATATTTTTTATACGTATTTACATAATTTCATATGTATTTTGTATATATATTTCTATAGAAATCTACTTTATTTTATGAGTATTCGTATATATATTTTGAAACAAATTTACGTTGTTTTATATGTATTTTGAATATCTCTTTCAATACAAGTTACCTTACTGTATATACATTTTGTATATTTATTTCAATACAAATTTAAATATTTTATGTGTATTTTGGTAAATATATTTTTATAAAAATGCGATAATTTTTAGAATTTTGCATCTTTATTTTCATACAAGTTTACATTATTTATTGATATTCTGTGTATTTATTTTGATACGATTTTACATTATTCTATTTGTTTTTGTATATATATTTTTATACATTTACATTATTGCATATATTTTATACAAATTTACGTTATTTTAAGTGTATTTGCTTATATATTTTCATTTAAATTTACATTATTTGATGTGCATTTTGTATATGTATTTTAATACAAATTTACCTAATTTTATGTGTATTTTGTATATTTCTTTTTCAAACAAATTTAAATTATTTTTGTATTTTTTGTATATAATTTTATACAAATTTAGGTTATTTTATGTACGCATTTACATTATTTAGTATTATTTTGTATATATATTTTTTTGCAAATTTACTTTTATTTTATGTGCATTTTTGTACATATATTTTTTATAGAAATTTGCGTTTATTTGTATATGTTTTCTCATTCAAATTTACATTATTTATTGCTATTTTGTTTATTTATTTTGATACGAATTACATGATTATATGTATTATTTTGTATTATATTTTTATACGTATTTACATTACTTAATGTATTTTGTTTATATATTTTAAAAGAAATCTACGTTATTATATGTATATGTATAAATATTTTGATACAATTTACATTATTTATGTATTTTGTATGTACATTTCAAATCAAATTTAGCTCTATTTAGCTGTATTTTGTATATATTTTCATACAAATTTTATTACTTCTGAGTATTTTGTATATAGTTTTATACAAATTTACGATATTTTACGTATATTTTGTATATTTATATTTATACAAATACATTCTTTTACTGGTATTTTGTTTATTTATTTTGATACGATTTTTATGTATTTTTGTATTCATTTTTTATACGTATTTACTTCATTTTATGTGTATATATTTTTTATAAATCTACGTTATTTTATGTGTATTCGTATATATATTTTGAAACAAATTTACATTTATTTTTTATGTATTTTGCATATCTATTTCAATACAAATTTACCTTAGAGTATGTGCATTTTTTATATTTATTTTTAATACAAATTTTAATATTTTATGTGTATTTTGGTATATATGTTTTTATAAAATGCGTTATTTATACTTTGCATCTTTATTTTCATACAAATTTACATTATTTATTAATATTCTGTGTATTTATTGTTGATACGATTTTACATTATTCTATTTGTGTTTTGTATATATTTTTTTATACATATTTACATTATTTAATGTATATTGTATATATATTTGATAAATTTATGTTATTTTAAGTGTACATGTTTTATATATTTCATTCAATTTTTCCATTATTTTATGTGTTTTTTGTATATGTATTTCAATACAAATTTACCTAATTTCATGTGTATTTTGTATATTTATTTTCACAACAAATTTAAATTATTTTGTGTATTTTTGTATATATAAAACTTAGAATTTATTTTATGAGTATTTTGTATATCTATTTTCATACAAATACACATTCTTTATTGATATTTGTTTATTTATTTTGACGAAATTTAAATTATTTAATGTGTATTTTGTATATATATATTTTAAACGTATTTACATCATTTCATGTATTTTGTATATATATTTCTATAGAAATCGTTTATTTTATGTGTATTCGATATATATATTTAACACATAAAAAATATACCTAAATACAAATACAAATATACACATAAAATAATTTAAAATTGAATGAAATAAATATACAAAATAAACATAAAATAATGTAAATTTGTAATGCAATATATGAAAAAATACACATAAAATAATATAAATTTGAGAAAATATATATACAAATACACATTAATAACATGAATTTGTAAATAAAATTTTAATCAAAATATATACTTATACACACAATAAAATAACGTAATTTCTTTATGAAATGTATATTTCAAAATACATAAAATAATTTAAATACGTAGAAAATATATACAAAACACATAAAATAGTGTAATAATATGTATGAAAATATATAAAGAAATACATAAAATAATGAAATTTGAATAAAAATATATACAAAATTAACATTAAATAATGTAAATATATATATAAAAAATATATACAAAAACACATAGAATAATGTTAAATCGTAAAATAAATAAAAGGAATATCAATAAAATAATGTAAATTTGTATGAAAAAAAAGATGCAAAATATCATATAATAACATATTTGCATAAAATTATATATAAAAAAATAAATATAAAATAATTAAATTTTTATTAAAAAAATATACAAAATGCACGTACAATAAAAGTAAATTTGTATTGAAATAGATATACAAAATACATTAATAATGTAATTTGTATCAAAATATATATACGAATACTCATAAAATAGAGGTAAATTTCTATGAAAATATACATACAAAATAGATATACAAAAATACACACATATAACTAGTTAAATTTGTATTTAAATACATGTACAAAAAACACATAAATAATGTAGATTTGTATGAAATGAAAACAAATACATTTTATATAAAATATATATACAAAATACACATAGAATAATGCATGTCAAAATCATATCAAATGTATACACAGAATATCAATAAAAATAATGTAAATTTGTGTAAAATAAAGATGCAAAATACCCATAAAATAAAGCATATTTTATAAAATACATATACAAAAATACACAAGATTAATCAAATTTATTATTAAAATTAATATACAAAATGCACATACAATAGGTAAATTTGTATTAAAAAATATACGTACATATAAAACAATATAAATTTGTTTCAAAATATATATACGAATACATAAAATAACGCAATTTCTATGAAATATATAAACAAAAATACACTTGGAAATAATGTAAATACGTGCAAAATATATATAGAAAATACACATTAAATAATGTTAATTCGTGTCAAATAAATAAACAAATATCATGAAAAGAATGTGTATTATTTGTGAAAATAGATATAGAAATACATATAAAATAACCTGAATTTGTATAAAACTATATGCAAAAATACACAAAAATAATTTAAACTTGTGTGAAAATAAATATACAAAAACATATAAAATTAGGTAAAATTGTATTGAAATACTTATACAAATACACATAAAATAATGTAAATTTGAATGAAAATATATAAACATATAGACTTAAAATAACGTAAATTTGTATCAAATATATACAAAAAACACATTAAATAATGTAAATATGTAAAAAAATATATACAAAACACAAATAAAATAATGTAAAATCATTATCAAAATAAATATAGAAAATATTAATAAAATAATGTAAATTTGTATGAAAATTAAAGATGCAAAATACCCACATAAAATACATTTTTATAAAATATATATACGAAAAAATATAAAATATTTGATTTTGTATTAAAAATAAATAGATATACAAAATACACATTAAATAAGCTAAATTTGAATTGAAATATATATACAAAATATATAAAATAATGTAAATTTGTATCAAAAATACTTATAAATACACATATAATAACGTAAATTTGTAAAATATATAAACAAAATTCATTAAATAATGTAAATACGTATAAAAAAATGCAAAATACACAAATAATCATTTAATTCGTATCAAAATAAATAGACAAAATACCAATAAAATAATGTAAATTTCTATGAAAACATATACAAAATATTCATAAATAACGCAAATATCAATAAAAATATATATAATATAATATATTTTTATACATATTTAAAATATTTAATGTATTATTTATATATCTTATCCAAATTTACGTTATTTTATATGTTTGTTTATATATTCATACAAATTTACATTATTTTATGTGAATTTTATATGTATTTCAATAAATTTGCTTAACTTTATCTGTATTTCGCATATCTATTTTCAAACAATTTAAATTTTTATTGTATTTTGTATATATTTTTTATACAAATTTTAGTTATTTTATTTGTTTTTGTATATATATTTTCTCTAAATATACATTCTTTATTGGAATTTTGTGTATTTATTTTTTTTATGAATTTACATTATTTTTATAATATGTATTTATATATATATTTTTTCTACGTATTTAAATTATTTATATGTATTTTATATATACATTTTCATAAAATTTACGTTATTTTATTATAATGTGTATTCGTATATATTTTAAAACAAATTTTATACAAATTCATGTTATTTTTATGTATTTGTATATATATTTTTATACAAATTTATATTATTTATGTGTATTCTTACATACATTTCATTACAAATTTACTCTTATTTTATGTTTATTTTGTATATTTATTTCATTCAATTTAAATTATTTAATGTGTATATTTTATTTGTATTTAGGTTATTTTATGTGTGTTTTCTATATATATATTCATCCAAAATAACATTATTTTATTTATTATTTTCTTAATTTAACTCAATACGAATTTAGATTATTTCATAGGTATTTTGTATACATAATATTATTATACTCATTTACATTATCTAATGTGTGTTTTGTATATATTTTTTATGCAAACTAATTTTATGTGCATTTTTGTACATATATTTTTTATAAAACTTAAACGTTATTTTCTTGTATATTTACATGTATATGTTTTTCTCTTCTACAAATTTACCACATATTTAATTAATTTTTTTTTTTATTTATTTTGATATGAATGACTTGATTATTGGTATGTATTTCATAAATATTTTTTATACTTATGTACATTTACTTAATAATATATTTTGTTTATAAATTTTTCTTACAAATTTACGTTATTATATGTATTATTTGTTTAAAAGTATTTTGAAACAATTTACTTTATTTTATGTATTTTGTAAATATATTTCAATTCAAATTTAGCTTATTTTATTGTGTATTTTAATGTATATCTATTTTCAAAACAAATTTAATTTACTTCTATTGTATTTTTGAATATAGTTTTATACAAATTTACATTTATTTATATTACATTTTTTATATTTATATTTATACAAATACACATTCTCTTATTAGTATTTTGTTTATTTATATTTATACAATTACATTATTTTATGTATTTTGAATACATTTTTGTTTCATATTTACTTAATTTTATTTATTTTGTGTATATATATTTTAAAGAAATCTACATTATTTTATAATGTATTCATATATATATTTTAAACTCATTTACATTGTTTTATATGTTTTTGCATATCTATTTCAATACAAATTTACCTTATTGTATGTACATTTGTATATATTTATTTTTTAATATTTAAATTCAAATATTTAATGTGTATTTTAGTATATATAATGTAAAAAAAAATGCGTTTATTTATAGATATTTTGCATCTTTCCTTTCATACAAATATACATTATTTTATTAATATTACTGTATATATATTTTGATGCGATTTTTATATTATACTATTTGTGTTTTTGTATATATCTTTTTATACATATTTTCATTTATTTGTCTTGTATTTTTATATATATTTTATACAAATTAACGTCAGTTTAGAAATTGTATTTGTTTATATAATTTCATTCAAATTTACATTATTTTAAGTGTATTTTGTATGTATTTTCAATATAAATTTACCTAATTTTTATATGTAATGTTTAGATATTTATTTTCTTCGCCAAATTTAAAAATTATTTTTATTGTGTTTTTTGACATATACATATAGAGTAGAAATTTCTTTGTGAAATATATGATTCAAAATATATATAGAAAATGTAAATAGAAATATAAAATATATGTCAATACACCTAAAAATGAAAATTCGTATCAAATAAATGGCTCGAAATTCCGATAAAAGAACTTGTATATTTGTGCAGGAAAATAAAACACAAAAATAAACATAAAATTGCAAAAATTTGAATAAAGTATATACTAAAACAACAAAAAGCAAATTTCAATTTGTGTGAAAATGAATATACAAAATACTACATAGTAATTAGTTAAATTTATATTTAAATACATGTATATTTGATACAAATTTACGTTATTTTAAGTCTATATGTTTTATATATTTTCATTCAAATTTAACAATTTTGAAGTATATATTTGTATATATTTCAGCTACAAATATACCTTAATTTTTTTATATGTTTTTGTATATTTGTTTTCCTACCAAGTTTTTAAATTATTTTTTGTAAAGTATTTTTTGTATATAGTTTTATATACAAATTTAGGTTATTTATTTATGTGTATTTTATATATCTATTTTCTTTATAAATACACATTCTTTTCATCATATTTTGTTTATCTTTATTTAAATGAGTAACATTATTTGACCTTATTTTGTATATATTTTTATACGTATTTACATTATTTCAAATCATATTTTTATATATTTCTATTGAAATCTGCGTTATTTTATGCAACGTATTCATATATATATTTTAAACAAATTTACATTGTTTTACCGTCCATATTTGTTATATTTTTGGACACAAATTTATCTTATTGTATGTTCGTGCATTTTATATTAATTTTAATACTATAAATTTGATTAATCTATATTGTATATTTTCTGTATATGTATTTTTATAAAATTATGCTTTTATTTTTATAATATTTTCCATTTTATTTTCTTACAAATTTACATTATTTTATTGATATTTGCGTGCATTTACATTTTGATATGTTTTTACATTATTTCTATATTATTATTTTAACTATATATATATTTTATATAAATGATTTGTTTTATTTTTGCTTACAATCTACGTTATTTTATGTGTCTTTATTGCATGTTGCATTAAATGTCAAATTTAACTAGTTATGTCTATGTATTTGTATATCTATTTTGTATGTATATTTTCATGAAATTTACTCTATTTTATGGTATTCGTATATATATTTTGATACAAATTTACATTGAGCAATGCAGTATTTTGCATATCTATTTTCAATATGTAAAATTTACTTTTGTTGTAATGTGCAGTTTTATATTTATTTTTAATACAAATTTACTATTTTATATGTATTTTGTATATATATTTTTATGCCATGCGTTATTATATGGGTATTTTACCTTATTTCAGCAAATTTATATTATTTCACGATATTCTTCACTTATTTGGATACGATTTAACATTATTCTTATGTATTTTTGTATATATTTTTTATATATATATATTAATATTATCGTTAATTTGTATATATTTATCTGGGTCTTACACATATTTTTATATGTGTATTTGTTTTATATTTCATACACCATTTTATATTTCATTTAAAAAGTATTTGTATACATTTCATAAAAATTATGTTACGTGTATAGCATATGTTTGATAACCTTATACAAAATTGTTATTTATCGCATTTATGGTTGTTTCATTTCATTAAATTTATATTATTTTACGTGTTATTATATATTTATTAAATTTACTTGTCTATGTTTATTTTGTATATTTACTAATCAATTTAAATTATTTATGATATTTAGTTTATTTGTATTATTTTACATATATAGACATGAATACCTATTAAATAACGTGTGATTTATAGAAATATATATACAAAAATACATGAATGATGTAAATATGTATAAAAATATATATATATATAAAATAATATTAGCACTTGTACTCTGCCAAAATAAATAAACAAAATATTGATAAAAGAATGTGTATTGTATGAAAGAAAATAGATATATAAAATACTATGTATAAACTTGAGCTTGTATAAAACTATATACAAAAATACACAAAATAATTTAAATTTGTATGAAAATAAATATACACAACACAATATAAAATTAGGGGTAAATTTGTATTGAAAATACATATACAAAATACATTGTTTAAAATAATGGAAATTTGAATGAAAATATATAAATGATGTACACTTAAAATAACGTAAATTTGTATCAAATATATTTACAAAATATTAACAATAAATAATGTAAATATAAAAAAATATATACAAAACACAAATAGAATAATGTAAATGTAACAACAATAAATACACAGAATATTAATAAAATAATGTAAATTTGTATGAAAATAAAGATGCAAAATTGAAATATAAAATAACGTGCATTTTTATAAAAATATATATACTAAAATATACATAAAAATAAATTTATAAAATAATATAAAAATGCACATACTATAAGGTAATTTGTATGAAATAGATATGCAAAATACATAAAAAACAATGTAAATTTTTTTCAAAATATATATATATGAATACATAAAATAACGGATTTCTATAAAAATATATACACAAAATGAAGTAAATATGTATAAAAATGAATACAAAAATACATAAAAAATCGTATCAAAAATAAATAAACAAAATACTAGTAAAGAATGTGTATTGTATAAATATAAATACACAAAATATACATAAAATATCGTAAATTTGTATAAAACTATATACAAAAAATACACAGAAGTAATTAAATTTGTATGAAAATATATATACAAAATACAGCCAAAATAGGTAAATTTGATTTGAAATGTACATACAAATACATAAAATAATGTAAATTGTATCAAAATATTTATACAAATACATAATAACGTGACAGTTTTAATAACGTAGATTAAAAAATATATAAACAAAATCACATTAAGTAATGTAACATGTATAAAAAATATGTACAAAAATACATATAATCATGTAATTGTATCAAAATAAATAAACAAAATAGCAATAAAATAATGTAAATTTATGAGAAAATATATACAAATAACGCAAATTTCTATAAAATATATGTACAAAATGCACATAAAATAAAGTAAATTTGCAAAAAAATATATACACAAAACACACTAAATAATGTAAATGTGTACATAAATAACCTAAATTTGTATAAAACTATATACAAAAATACACAAAATAATTTAAATTTGTTTGAAAAGAAATATACAAAATACACATAAATTAGGTAAATTTGTATTGAAATACATATACAAAATACACATCAAATAATGTAAATTTGAATGAAAATATATAAACAAATACACTTAAAATAATGTAAATTTGTATAAATATATATGCAATATACACATTAAATAATGTAAATGTGTATAAAAATATATATACAAAAAAACAAATAGAATAATGTAAATCGTATCAAATACACAGAATATCAACAAAATAATGTAAATTTGTATGAAAATAAAGATGCAAAATCTAAAAATTATTTATTTTTATAAAATATATTTACTAAAATACACATAAAATATTAAATTTGTATTGAAATAAATATACAAAATGTATATACAGTAAGGTAAATTTGTATTGAAAGAGATATTCAAAAATACATATAAACAATGTAAATTTGCCTCAAAATATATACATTACGAATATAACACATGAAAATAAAGTAGATTTCTAGAAATATATATACAAAATACATATGAAATTAAGTAAAATACGTATAAAAATATATATACAAACATATATCAAATAATGTAAATTCAAAAAATAAAATAAACAAAATATCATCAAAAAGAATGTATTTGTATGAAAATAGATAATAGATAATAAATTTATAAAATATATATGCAAGATACACATTAAATAATGTAAAATATATAAAAAAGTATATACAAAAACAAATAGAATAATGTAAATATCGTATCAAAATAAATACACTGAATATTAACACAAATAATGTAAATTTGTATGAAAATAAAGATGCAAAATTCTAATAAAATAAAGCGGCATTTATAAAATATATATACTAAAATACACATAAATATTTAAATTTGCATTGAAATAAATATACAAAATGCACACAATAAGGTAAATTTGTATTGAAAGAGATATGCAAAAAATACATAAAACAATGTAAATTTGTTTCAAAAATATATATACATACGAATACAAATAAAACGATTTTCATAAAAATATATATACAAAAATACACATAAAATTAACGTATAAAAAATGTACAAAAATACACATAAAATAATGTAATACTGAATTAAAATAAACATAAATTTGAATGAAAATATAAAACAAATATACTAAAATAACGTAAATTTGTATAAAATATATATGCAAGATACACATTAAATAATGTAAATGTATATAAAAAAAATATATACAAAAACAAATAGAATAATGTAAAATCGTATCAAAATAAATAATACACAGAATATCAATAAAATAATGTAAATTTGTATGAAAATAAAGATGCAAATTCTCAAAATTTTTGCATTTTTTATAAAATATATATACCAAAATATGCACAAAATATTTAAATTTGTATTGAAATAAATACAAAAATGTATACAGTAAGGTAAATTTAGAATAAAAGAGATATTCAAAAATACATATAAAACAATGTAAATTTGTTTCAAAATATATATAATGAAATACATAAAATAAAGTAGATTTTATAGAAATATATACAAAATACATATGAAATTATGTAAATACGTATAAAAATATATATACAAAATACATATCAAATAATGTAAATTGTGTCAAAATAAATAAACAAAATATCATGTAAAGAATGTGTATTTGTATAAAAATAGATAATAGATAATAAATTTATAAAATATATTTGTAAGATAATGCTAAATAATGTAAATATGTATAAAAAAGTATACATAAAACAAATAGAATATTAAAATTTGTATCAAAATAAATACACTGAATATTAATAAATAATGTAAATTTGTATGAAAAATAAAGATGCAAAATTTACAAAATAAAGCGTATTTATAAAAATATATATACCAAAATACACATAAAAATATTTAAATTTGTATTGGAAATAAATATACAAAATGCACATACAATAAAGGTAAATTTGTATTGAAAGAGATATGTAAAATACATATAAATAATGTAAATTTGTTTCAAAATATATATACGAATACAAAAAAAAAGGTAGATTTCTATAAAAAATATATATACAAAATACACATAAAATTAAGAAAATACGTATAAAAATATACAAAATACACATAAAATAAATGTAATTGATTTAAAATAAATAAACAAAATTAATAAAAAGAATGTGTATATTGGATAAATATAAAATACAAAATACATATACAAAATAAATAAAATAAGCAGAAGATTTGTAATAAAATATGAAATAATATAAAATTTACATAAAATATATAATAAATAAAATTTATATGAAAATATATATAAATACAAATATAAAATACCATGTAATTTGTATAAAATATATATATAAATAAATATATAAATATATATATATATATATATATATATACAAAGTATATATATATATATATATATGTATATATATATATATATATATATATATAAACACTATATATATATATATATATATATGAATGAATGAAAATAATTTACAAAATACATAACATAACTCAAATTTTCATTAAATATATACAAAAATACATAGAAATAATTTGAGTTTGCATGAAAATAGATATACAAAATACACACAAACTAGGTAAATTTTTGAAATGTATATACAAAACAGCTAAAAATATTGTAAATTTGTAAAATAAATATATAAATAAATAAATAACGTAAATTTGAATGAAAATATACAAAATACACATTAGAATGTAAATGTCAATTCGTATCAAAAATGAATAGAATATGGTTAAATAATGTATATTTGTAAGTAAATAAAATGCAAAATACCTAAAAATAAAGCATATGTTTATAAAATATAGATACAAAATACACATCGAATAATTAAATTTGTATTAAAATTAATAATACAAAATGCGTATAATAAGGTAAATTTGTATTGAAAAATATGCAACTACATTGCCATTTACACAATAAATTTATATTATTTTATTGGTATTTTGTTTATTTATTTTGATGAATTACATGATTATATGTATTTTGTACACTATTTTTTATACGTATTTACATTATTTAATGTGTATTTTTGTTTATATATTACACAAATTTACGTTATTATATGTGTATTTGTATAAATATTTTGATACAATCATTTTATTTCATGTATTTTGCATATATATTTCAATTCAAATTTAGTTTATTTTGTGTGTATTTTGTATATACTTTCATACAACTTAATTACTTCAAAAGTATTATATATGGTTTTATATCCAAATTTACGTTATTTTTATGGGTATTTTGTCATTAATATTTATTATATAAATAATAATATTCTTTTACTGTACATTTTGTTTAACTTGCATATATATATATACATACATACATATACACATATATATATACATTTGTATACATTTTGTTTATATACAGTATTTACTTATATATATATATATATATATATATATATATATATATATATATATATATATATATATATATATATATATATATATATATATATATATATATATATATATTTATAGAAATCTACGTTATTTTATGTATATTCGCATACATATCTTGCAAACAAATTTATATTGCTTTATATGGTATTTTATGCAATTATTTGCAATACAAATTTACCTTTTATTGTATGCTGTGTTTTTTATATATTTATTTTAATGTCAAATCTAATTTTTTGATGTATTTTGCATATATTATTTTATAAACAAAAAAATGCGTTATTTATGTACATCATTCCTTTTATTTATCGACAAATTTATACTATTATTTTATTAATATCCTGTGCATTCTATTTTGATACGCCCTTACCATTCGTTCATTTGTGTTTTGTACATATTTTTTTATACAAATTTACGTTATTTTAAGTGTATTTGTTTATGTATTTTCATTACAATTTACATTATTTTATGTAGTATTTTGTATATGTATTTCACACAAATTTACTCTAATTTTATGTGTATTTTGTATATTTATTTACACAAATTTAAAATATTACTTTGCATTTTGCATATAGTTTGATACAAATTTAGGTTATTTTATATATTTTTGTATATTCATTATTATCTGCAAATACACATTATTCGTTTACGATAATCTGTTTATTTATTTTGGACGCTTATTTACATTGTTTAATTTCGAATATATATTTGATATATATATATGGCATATTATATATATATATATATATGTACATATATATTTTACAACGTATTTACACATCATTTCTGTGTGTATTTTGTATAGTTTTAAACAATGTTATATTATTTAATCGTGTATTGTATATATATGCTATTTTATACAAACACACATTTTTATTGGTATTTCTTGTTTTATTATTTAACTGGATAATCAATTTACTATTATTTTATGTGCCTTTGTACAATATTTTTATTGCATGTATTTACCAATTTTTGCATTTTGCACATATATTTATAGAAATCACCTTTTATTTCAAAAGTATCTTGTATATATATTACTCTTGAAACAAATTTACATTGTTTATATGTAAATGTCATATCTATTTTGTGTATTCTGTATTTATTTTTGTTATACATAGAACAATGTAAAAACTCGTATCAAAATAGGTACAATAGAATATCAATAAAATAATTTATATTTAAAGGAAAATAAAAGATGCAAAATACCCATAAGGATAAGGCGCATTTTTTAAAAATGTTACATACAAAAATACACACATAGAATAATTAAATTTGTATTAAAATTAATATACAAATGCACACATACACAAGGTAAATTTGTATTGAAAAAAAACGCAAAAATACAAATAAGACAGTGTAAATTTGTTTTCAAAAATTTATATACGAATACACATAAAAATAACGTAGATTTTATAGAAATATATATACAAATAATATATGAAATTATGTAAATACGTATAAAAATATATATATATATATAATATATATATATATATATGTATATAATATATATATATATATATGTATATAATATATATATATATATATATATATTATATACATATATATATATATATATTATATACATATATATATATATATATATACATATATATATATATATATGTATATATATATATATATATATATATACATATATATATATATATATATATATATATATATATATATATATATATATATATATATATATATATATATATATATATATATATATATATATATATATATATATATATATATATATATATATATATAATATATATATATATATATATATATATATATATATATATATATATATATATATATATATATATATATATATATATATATATATATATATATATATATATATAAATATATATTAAGTAATGTAAATTGTGACAAAATAAATAACAAAATATCATGCGAGAAAGAATATGTATTTATATGAAAATAAATAATAGATAATAAATTTGTATGTAATATATATGCAAGAGTACACATTAAATAATGTAAATATGTATAAAAAATTATATATACAAAAGACAAAATAGAATAATATAAAATCGTATCAAAATAAATACACCGAATATTAATAAAAATAATGTAAATTTATACAGAAAATAAAGATGCAAAATTCAATTAATAACAGCGCATTTCTTATAAAAAATATATATACCAAAATACACATAAAATATTTAAATTTGTAAATGGTAACATAATATACAAAATGCACATACAATACAAGTAAAACTTCTGTTGAAAGAGATATGCAAAAAATACATATAGTAAAATTGTAAATTTGTTTCAAAATATATATACGAATAGACATAAAATAACGTAGATTTCTATAAAAATATATATACAAAATACATATAAAATTAGGCAAATACGTATAAAATAAAAACAAAATATACATAAAATAATATAAATTGAAAACAAAATAAATAAACAGACAAATACTAATAAAAGAATGTGTATTTGTTCTGTATTTGTATATGTTTTATACAAATTTACGATACAACATACAAAATACAAAATACACATTAAATAATTTAAAATTGAATGAAATAAATATACAAAATAAAACATAAAATAAGGTAAATTTGTAATAAAATATATGTAAGAATATTACATGAAATAATATATAATTTGTATGCGAAAAAATATATATATAATACACATAAAATAATATAAATTTGTATAAAATTTGTTTCAAAATATATACGAATACAGACAATAAAATAATGTACTTTTATGAAAGTGGGCATATAAGAATACAACATAAATAATTCTAATGATGTAGAAAATATATATACAAAATACATAAAATAATGTAAATTTGTAAAAAATTAAATACTATCGAAATTTCTTAATAGTAAAGAATGTATATTTGTAGGAAAATATATATACAAAATAAATAAATAATTAAAATTTGTATAATATATACAAAATACACAAAATAATTTCATTTGTGTTTGAAAATAGATAGTGCAAAATACATAAAGTTAGGTCAATTTGTATTTTGTATATCTATTTTGTATACGTATTTATTTAATTTATGGGTATTTTGGTATATATATTTTATAGAAATCTACGTTATTTATGTGTATTGATATATATATTTTGAAACAAATTTGTTACATTGTTTCATGTATTTTGCATATCTCTTTCAATAATAGTTCAATCTCTTATTGTATGTGTAAGTATTTTGTATATTTACTTCAATACAAATTTAAATATTTTATGTGTATTTTGGCATATATATTTTTATAAGAAATGCTATTGGATGGAATTTGCAGAGACTTTATTTTTATACAAATTTACATTATTTTATTAATATTCGGTATATTTATTTTGATACGATTTCATTATTCTATTATTTGTTTTTGTATATATTTTTATACACATTTACATTATTTAAATGTGTATCTGCAGAAGTTATATTTCATACAAATTTATTATTCATTATTTATTTTCATGCAAATACACATTCTTTTCATGATATTTATGTAATATTTATTTTGACACAATGAACTTATACCTATATGTATTTTGTATATATATTTTTACACGTATTTACATAATTTACATGTATCTTTGTATACATATTTCATAGAAATTCATGTTATTTTATGTATCTCGTATATATATTTTGAAAACAAATTCAACTTTGTTTTTATAAGGTATTTTGAATATCTCTTTCAAACATATTTACTTACTGTATATGCATTTTGTATATTTATTTCAATACAAATTTAAATATTTTATGGTATTTTGGCATATATTTTTTATAAAAATGCGCTATTTTTATGGAATTTTGCATCTTTCATGTCAGAATTTACTATTTTACTTGATATTCTGTGGTATTTATACTGATATATTTTACATTATTCTATTTTCTTTTTGTATATACTTTTTTATTCATACATATTTACATTATTTAATGTGTATCTGCATATACATATTTTATAACAATTTACGTTATTTTATGTATTTGTTTATATATCATTCAAATTACATTATTCTATGTGTATTTTTGTATATGTATTTCAATACAAATTTACCTAATTTTATGTGTATTTTGTATATTTTTTCATAAAAATTTAAAATATTTGTGTATTTTGTATATAGTTTTATACAAATTTAGGTTATTTTATGTACGCATTTACATTATTTAATGTGTGTTTTGTATATATATTTTATGTAACTTATTTTATATGCATTTTGGCACATATTTTTTAGAAATTATGTTAATTTATGTGTATTTGTATATGTTTTTCACAGAAATTCATATTATTTTATTGCCATATTTTTTTTTATTTATTTTGATACGAATGAAAATAGATATACAAAATATATTTAAAATAAACTAAATTTTTATTGAAATATATAAACAAAATACATAAAATAATGTAAATTTGTATCAAAATATTTTAATAGATACGCATAAAATAACGTAAATTTGTTTTAAAATATACAAATACACATTAAATAATGTAAATATGTATAAAAAATATATATACAAAACACAAATAGAATAATGTAAAATCGTATCAAAAATAGATACACAGAATATTAATAAAATAATGTAAATTAGTATGAAAATAAAGATGCAAAATAGCCATAAAATAACGCATTTTTATAAATATATATACCAAAATACACATGAAAAATTAATTGTATTAAAATAAATATATAAAATACACATACAATAAGGTAAATCTGTATTGAAATAGATATGCAAAATACATATAAAACAATGTAAATTTGTTTCAAAATATATATACGAATACACAAATAACGTAGATTTGTATAAAATATATATACAAAATACATATAAATGAAGTAAATACGTATAAGAAAATGTATACAAAATACATAAAATAATGTAAATTGCATCAAAATAAATAAACAAAATACTAATAAAAGAATGTGTATTTGTATAAATATAAATATAAAATACACATAAAATAACGTAAATTTGTATAAACTATACAAAATACACAGATGTAATTAAATTCGTATGAAAATAGATATACAAAATACAGATAAAATAAGCTAAATTTGAATTGAAATGTATATACAAAATACAATATTTTATGTGTATATTTGTATTTGTATTTAAGTTATTTTATGTTTATTTTGTATATATATTTTCATCCAAAATTAAATTATTTTATTGGTATTTTCTTAATTTAATTCGATACGAATTTAGATTATTTCATAGGTATTTTGTATACATATTTGTATACTCATTTACATTATCTAAAGTGTGTTTTGTATATATATTTTTATGCAAATTTATTTTATATTCATTTTTGTACATATATTTTTATAGAAATTTGTGTTATTTTATGTATATAGTTTTATATAAATTTACGTTATTTTCGATGCATTTTGTATATTTATATTTATACAAATACACATTCTTTTATTGGTATATTGTTTATTGACATTTATACGAGTTTACATTTATGTTGTATACATATTTTTTCATGTATTTATTTAATTTTATATGTATTTTGTATGTATTTTATAGAAATATGTTATTTTATGTATTCGTATTTTGAAACAATTTACATTATTTATATGTATTTTGCATATCTATTTCAATACAAATTTACCTTATTGTATGTATTTTGTATATTTATTTAATACAAATTGAAATTTTATTTATGTATTTTGCATCAATAATTTTATAAAAAACGTAAATTTGTAAAAAAATATGTACAAAACACAAATAGAATAATGTAAAATCGTATCAAAATAAATTCACAGAATATTAATAAAATAATGTAAATTTGTATGAAAATAAAGAAGCAAAATACCTATAAAATAACGCATTTTTTTTATTTATAAAAATATATATACCAGAATACACATCAAAAAATTAAATTTGTATTAAAATAAATATACAAAAAACACATACAATAAGGTAAATTTGTATTGAAATAGATATGCAAAATACATATAAAACAATGTAAATTTGTTTCAAAATATATATACGAATACACATAAAATAACGTAGATTTCTATAAAAATATATATACAAAATACACATAAAATGAAGTAAATACGTATCAAAAAATGTATAGAAAATACACATAAAATAATGTAAAATTGTATCCCAATCAATACACAACAGACCAATAAAAGAATGTGTATTTGTATAAATATAAATATACAAAATAATACAAATAACGTAAATTTATATAAAGCTATATACAAAAATACACAGAAGTAATTAAATTGTATGAAAATATATACAAAATACACACAAAAATAAGCTAAATTTAAATTGAAATATATATACAAATAATATATTTGCATATCTATTTTCAAACAAATTTAAATTATTTTGTGTATTTTGTATATTTTTAATTTTGTTATACATAGAATAATGTAAAATCGTATCAAAATAAGTACAGAATATCAATAAAATAATTTAAATTTTGTAAGGAAAATAAAGATGCAAAATACCCATAAGATAAAGCATATTTTTTTTTAAATACATATACAAAAAATACACATAGAATAATTAAATTTGTATTAAAATTAATATACAAATGCACACATACAAAAGGTAAATTTGTATTGAAAAAAACGCAAAAATACAAATAAAAAGTGTAAATTTGTTTCAAAATATATACGATATATATATATATACATATATATATATATATATAGATATAGATATATATATATATATATATAGATATATATATATAGATATTTAGATATATACATATACATTACATACGTGTTTATCATTTGATATATTTGTATTTCAGAAAATCTACGTTGATTTATGAGTATTCGTATAGATTTTGAAATAAATTTGTGTATGTGTATTTGCATATTTTTCAATACAAATTTACTTATTGTATATGCATTTGTATATTAATTTTAATAAATTTAATTATGCTGTATTTGTATATGTATTTTATAAAATATGCTTATTTTATGGGTATTTTGCATTTTATTTTCATACAAATTTACATTATTTATTTATATTCTGTTTATTTTTTAAACAATTTTACATTATTCTATGTGTATTTTGTATATCTATTTTTATACGTATTTACTTAATTTTATGTGTATTTTGTATATATATTTTATAGAAATTCTACGTTATTTTTATGTGTATTCGTATATATATTTTGAAACAAATTTACATTGTTTTATATGTATTTTGCATATCTCTTTCAATACAAGTTTACCTTATTGTATGTGCATTTTGTATATTTATTTCAATACAAATTTAAATATTTTATGTGTATTTTGTATATATATTTTATAAGAAATGCGCTATTTGATGGGAATTTTGCATCTTTATTTTCATACAAATTTACATTATTTTATTAATATTCGGTGTATTTATTTTGTTACGATTTCACATTATTCTATTTGTTTTGTATATATTTTTTATACATATTTACATTATTTAATGTATCTTGCATATATATTTCATACAAATTTATTATCTATTATTTATTTTCATGCAAATACACATTCTTTCATGATATTTTGTTTATTTATTTTGACACGAATTTACCTAGATATGTATTTTGTATATATTTTACGTATTTACACATATTTCATGTATTTTGTATATATATTTCTATAAAATTCATTATTTTATGTGTATTCGTATATATATTTTGAAACAAATTAACTTTGTTTTATATGTATTTGAATATCTTTCAATACATATTTACCTTACTGTATATGCATTTGTATATTTACTACAAATTTAAATATTTTATGTGTATTTGGCATATATATTTTTATAAAAAATGCGCTATTTTATGAATTTTGCATCTTTTTCATACAAATTTACATTATTTTATTGATATTCTGTGTATTTATATTGATAGGATTTACATTATTCTATTTCTTTTGTATATATTTTTATACACATTACATTATTTAATGTGTATCTTGCATATATATTTTATACAAATTTACGTTATTTTAAGTGTATTTGTTTATATTCATTCAAATTTACATTATTTTATGTGTATTTTGTATGTATTTCAACAAATTTCATTTAATTTTATGTGTATTTTGTATATTTCTTTCATACAAATTTTAAAATTTTTGTGTATTTTGTATATAGTTTTATACAAATTTATGTTATTTATTTACGCAATTAAATTATTTAATTTTTGTTTTTTATATATATTTTATGCAAATTTACTTTATTTATGTGCATTTTGCACATATATTTTTTAGAAATTTGTTATTTTATGTGTATTTGTATATGTTTTCATACAAATTTACATTATTTGATTGCTATTTTGTTTATTTATTTTGATACGAATGAAAATAGATATACAAAATATACATAAAATAACTAAATTTGTATTGAAATATATATACAAAATACATAAAATAATGTAAATTTGTATCAAAATATTTTAACAGATGCGCATAAAATAACGTAAATTTGTTTTAAAATATACAAAATACACATTAAATAATGTAAATATGTATAAAAAATATATACAAAACACAAATAGAATAATGTAAAATCGTATCAAAATAAATACACTGAATATTAATAAAACAATGTAAATTTGTATGAAAATAAAGATGCAAAATACCCATTAAATAACGCATTTTTTATAAAAATATATATACCAAAATACACATGAAAAAATTAATTTGTATTAAAATAAATATACAAAATACACATACAATAAGGTAAATCTGTATTGAAATAGATATGCAAAATATATAAAACAATGTAAATTTGTTTCAAAATATATATACGATTACTCATAAAATAACGTAGATTTGTATAAAATATATATACAAAATACACATAAAATGAAGTAAATACGTATAAGAAAATGTATACAAATACACATAAAATAATGTAAATTGCATCAAAATAAATAAACAAAATAATAAAAGAATGTATTTGTATAAATATAAATATACAAAATACACAAATAACGTAAATTTGTATAAAAACTATATACAAAAATACACAGAAGTTATTAAATTGTATGAAAATAGATATACAAAATACAGATAAAATAAGCTAAATTTGAATTGAAATGTATATAGAAAATACATAAAATAATGTAAATTTGTATAAAAATATTTATAAAAATACATATAATAACGTAAATTTGTTAAAAATATATAAACAAAATACACATTAAGTAATGTAAATACGTATAAAAATATGTACAAAATATACATATAATCATGTAATTCGTATCAAACTAAATAAACAAAATATCAATAAAATAATGTAAATTTATGAGAAAACATATACAAATACATATAAAATAACGCTAATTTATAAAAAATATATGTCCAAAATGAACGTAAATAAAGTAACTTTGGATAAAAATATATATACAAAACACACATTAAATAATGTAAATGCGTACATAAAATAACCTAAATTTGTATAAAACTATATACAAAAATACACAAAAATAATTTAAATTTGTATGAAAAGAAATATACAAAATACACATAAAATTAGGTTAATTTGTATTGAAATACATATACAAAATACATATAAAATAATGTAAATTTGTATGAAAAATATATATACGAATACACATAAAATAACGTGTAATAACGTAAATTTGTATGAAATATATATTCAAAATACACATTAAATAATGTAAATATGTATAAAAAAATATATACAAAACACAAATAGTATAATGTAAAATCGTATCAAAATATATACACAGAATATTAATAAAATAATGTAAATTTGTATGAAAATTAAGATGCAAAATACCTATAAAATAACGCATTTTTTATAAAATTATTGATACCAAAACACACATAAAATATTTGAATTTGTATTAAAATAAATATACAAAATGCACATACAATAAGGTAAATTTGTATTGAAATAGATATGCAAAATACATATAAAATAATGTAAATTTGTTTCAAAATATATATACGAATACACATAAAATAACGTAGATTTCTATAAAAATACATATACAAAATACATATAATATTAAGTAAATACGTATAAAAAAATGTATACAAAATACACATAAAATAATGTAAATTCGTATAAATGTAAATAAACAATATAACATTAAAAGAATGTGTATTTTTATAAATATAAATATACAAAATGCACATAAAATAACGTAAATTTATATAAAACTATATACATAAATAACGCAAATTTCTATAAAATATATGTACAAAATGAATATAAAATAAATTTGCATAAAATATATATACAAAACACACTTTAGATAATGTAAATGAGTATAAAAATATGTATACAAAATACCTATGAAATAATCTAAATTGCATCGAATTAAATTAAGAAAATATCAATAAAATAATGTAATTTTGATGAAAATATATATACAAAATACACATAAAATAACCTAAATACAAATACAAATATACACATAAAATAATTTAAAATTGAATGAAATAAATATACAAAATAAACATAAAATAAGGTAAATTTGTAATGAAATATATGAAAAAATACACATAAAATAATATAAATTTGTATGAAAATATATATACAAATACACATTAAATAACATGAATTTGTATAAAATTTGTATCAAAATATATACTTATACACACAATAAAATAACGTAATTTTTTTATGAAAATGTATATACAAAATACACAAAATAATTTAAATACGTAGAAAAATATATATACAAAAAAACACATAGAATAATGTAGATTTGTATGAAAATATATAAACAAATACACATAAAATAATGTAAATTTTATAAAATTTATATACAAAATGAACATTAAATAATGTAAATATGTATAAAAAAAAATATACAAAATACACATAGAATAATGTTAAATCGTATCAAAATAAATAAAGAGAATATCAATAAAATAATGTAAATTTGTATGAAAATAAAGATGCAAAATATCCATATAATAACGCATATTTGCATAAAAATATATATACAAAAATACATATAAAATAGTTAAATTTGTATTAAAATAAATATACAAAATGCACGTACAATAAAGTAAATTTGTATTGAAATAGATATGCAAAATACACATCAATAATGTAAATTTGTATCAAAATATATATACGAATACTCATAAAATAGAGTAAATTTCTATGAAAATATACATACAAAATAGATATACAAAATACACATAATATAATGTAGATTTGTATGAAATGAAAACAAATACATTTTATATAAAATATATATACAAAATACACATAGAATAATGTAAAATCATATCAAAATAAATACACAGAATATCAATAAAATAATGTAAATTTGTATGAAAATAAAGATGCAAAATACCCATAAAATAAAGCATATTTTTATAAAAATACATATACAAAAAATACACATAGATTAATCAAATTTGTATTAAAATTAATATACAAAATGCACATACAATAAGGTAAATTTGTATTGAAAAAATATGCAAAATACACATAAAACAATGTAAATTTGTTTCAAAATATATATACGAATACACATAAAATAACGCAGATTTTATAGAAATATATATACAAAATACACTTGAAATAATGTAAATACGTATAAAAATATATATAAAAATACACATTAAATAATGTTAATTGTGTCAAAATAAATAAACAAAATATCATGAAGAGAATGTGTCTGTATGAAAATAGATATACAAAATACACATAAAATAACCTAAATTTGTATAAAACTATATACAAAAATACACAAAAATAATTTAAACTTGTATGAAAATAAATATACAAAAAACATATAAAAATAGGTAAATTTGTATTGAAATACATATACAAAATACATATAAAATAATGTAAATTTGAATGAAAATATATAAACATATAGACTTAAAAAACGTAAATTTGTATCAAATATATATACAAAAAAAACATTAAATAATGTAAATATGTATAAAAAATATATACAAAACACAAATAAAATAATGTAAAATCGTATCAAAATAAATACAGAAAATATTAATAAAATAATGTAAATTTGTATGAAAATTAAGATGCAAAATACCCATAAAATAACGCATTTTTTATAAAAATATAAATACGAAAAAACAAAAAATATTTGATTTGTATTAAAATAAATAGATATACAAATACACATAAAATAAGCTAAATTTGAATTGAAATATATATACAAAATACATAAAATAATGTAAATTTGTATCAAAATACTATACAAATACACATATAATAACGTAAATTTGTATAAAATATATAAACAAAATACACATTAAATAATGTAAATACGTATAAAAAAATGTACAAAATAATAATAAATAATCATGTAATTCGTATCAAAATAAATAGACAAAATACCAATAAAATAATGTAAATTTCTGAGAATATATACAAAATACACATAAATAACGTAAATATCAATAAAATATATATAATATAATATATTTTTATACATATTTAAATATTTAATGTATATTTGTATATATATATTTTATCCAAATTTACGTTATTTTGTATGTATTTGTTTATATATTTTCATACAAATTTACATTATTTTATGTGAGTGTTGTATATGTATTTCAATACAAATTTGCCTAACTTATGTGTATTTTGCATATATATTTTGAAACAAATTTAAATTATTTTTGTGTATTTTTGTATATATTTTATACAAATTTTAGTTATTTTATTTGTTTTTGTATATATATTTTCCTACAAATATACATTCTTTATTGGAATTTTGTGTATTTAATTTTACGAATTTACATTATTTTATGTATTTTGTATATATATTTTCTACGTATTTAAACTATTTTATGTATTTTATATATACATTTTCATAAAATTTACGTTATTTTATTGTGTGTATTCGTATATATTTTGAAACAAATTTTATACAAATTCATGTTATTTTATGTGTATTTATATATATTTTCATACAAATTTATATTATTTTATAATAAACAATGTAAATTTGTATGAAAATAAAGATGCAAAATACCCATTAAATAACGCATTTTTATAAAAAATATATATTCCAAAATACATATGAAAAATTAATTTGTATTAAAATAAATATACAAAATACACATACAATAAGGTAAATCTGTATTGAAATAGATATGCAAAATACATATAAAACAATGTAAATTTGTTTCAAAATATATACGAATGCACATAAATAACGTAGATTTCTATAAAAATATATACAAAATACACATGAAATGATGTAAATACGTAAAAAAAATGTATAGAAAATACACATAAAATAATGTAAGATCGTATGAAAATAAATAAACAAAATACTAATAAAAGAATGTGTATTTGTATAAATATAAATATACAAAATACACATAAAATAACGTAAATTTGTATAAAACATACAAATACACAGAAGTATTAATTGTATGAAAATAGATACAAAATACAGATAAAATAATCTTAATTTGAATTGAAATATAAATACAAAATACAATATTTTTTGTGTATATTTGCTTATGTACTTTGGTTATTTTATGTGTATTTTCTAAATATATTTCATCCAAAATTACATTATTTTATTGGTATTTTGTTAATCTTAAATGATACGAATTTAGATTATTTCATAGATATTTAGTATACATATTTTTATACTATTTACAGTATCTAATGAGTGTTTATATATATTTTTATGCAAATTTATTTTATGTTCATTTTGTACATATATTTTATAGAAATTTGCGTTATTCTATGTATATAGTTTTATATAAATTTACGTTATTTTATGTGCATTTTGTATATTTATATTTATATAAATACATATTCTTTTATTGGTATATCGTTTATTTACATTTATATTGAATTTACATTATTTTATGTGTATTTTGTATACATTTTTTATATGTATTTACTTAATGTTATGTATTTTGTATATGTATTTTATAGAAATCTACGTTATTTTATGTATTCGTATATATTTTGAACAAATTTACATTATTTTATATGTATTTTGCATATTCATTTCTACATAAATTCACCTTATTGTATGTAAGATTTGTATATTTATTTTAATACAAATTGAAATATTTTATGTGTATTTTGGTATCAATAATTTAAAAAAAAAACGTAAATTTGTACAAATTTGTATAAATCAAAATAAATACAAGGAATATTAATAAAATAATGTAAATTTGTATGAAAATAAAGAAGCAAAATACCCATTTATTTATAAAAATATATATGCCAAAATACACATCAAAAAATTAAATTTGTATTAAAATAAATATACAAAAAACACATACAATAAGGTAAATTTGTATTGAAATAGATATGCAAAATACATACAAAACAATGTAAATTTGTTTCAAAATATATATACGAATACACATAAAATAACGTAGATTTCTATAAAAATATATATACAAAATACACATTAAATGAAGTAAAGACGTATAAAATGTATAATACATATAAATACCTAAATTGTATCAAGATAAATAAAACAAAAATACTAATAAAGTGAAATGTGTATTTGAATATAAATATAAATATACACATAAAATAACGTAAATTTATATAAAACTATATACAAAAATACACAAGTATTAAATTGGTATGAAAATATACAAAATACACATAATAACACGATATAAGCTAAATTTGAATTGAAATATATACAAAATACATGAATAAAGTAAATTTGTATCAAAATATTTATACAAATACACATATAATAACGTAATTTGTATGAAAAATATAAAAAAAATACACATTAAATAATGTAAATACGTATAAAAATATGTACAAAATACACATAATCATTCTATAATTCGTATCAAATAACAACAAAATACCAATAAAATAATATAAATTTGTATGAGTAAACGTATGTTGCATATATTTTAATATAAATTTACCTTATTATATACGCATTTTGTATATTAATTTTAATACAAATTTAATTATTCGATGTGTATTTTGTATCTGTATTTTTTTATAAACATGCTTTATTTTTTGGGCATTTTGCATCTTTATTTTCATACAAATTTACATTTATTTTATTGATATTCTGCTCATTCATTTTGATACGAATTGACATTATTCTATGTGTATTTTGTATATATTTTCATACAAATTTACGTTATTTTATGTGTAAAATATGGTTACAAAATACATATATAATCATGTATCTGTATTAAAATAAATAAACAAAATACCAATAAAATAATATAAATTTGTATGAGTAAACGTGTATGTATATTTTTCAATACAAATTTATTTTATTATATACGCATTTTTGTATATTAATTTTAATACAAATTTAATTATTGGATGTGTATTTTTGTATCTGTATTTTATAAACATATGCTTTATTTTTGGGTATTTTGCATCTTTATTTTCATACAAATATACATTATTTTATTGATATTCTGCCCTATTCATTTTGATAACGAATTGACATTATTCTATGTGTATTTTGTATATATTTTCATACAAATTTACGTTATTTTTATGAGTATTTGTTTTATATATTTTGACACAAATTTACAATATTTTATGGGTATTTTGTATATACATTTCAAAAGAAATTTCTACCTAGTTTTATGTGTATTTTGTGTATATCTATTTTCATACACAAAAATTATTTCTATGTATTTTGTATATATTTTAATAATACAAATTTTAGTTATGTTATGTGTATTTTGTAAATTTATTTCATTCAAATATATATTATTTTATTGGTGTTTTGTTGATTTATATTGATACGAATTTACATTATTTTGTATGTACTTTGTATATATATTTTATACGCTTTTACATTATTTAATATTTATTTTGAATATATATTTTTACACAAATTCATGGCATTTTATGTATTTGTATATATATTTTATATAAATTTACATTATTTTATGTGTATTTTGTACATATATATTTTTTTACAAATCTACCTTATTTTATGTTTATTTTGTATGTGTATTTTGTATATTTATATTTATCCAAACACATTCTTTATTATATTTTGTTTATTTATTTTAATTGAATTTATATTATTTTATGTGTATTTTGTATACATTTTTTTATACGTATTTACTTAATTTAAGTGTATTTTGTATATATTTTTGTTAGAAATTCACGTTTTTTTATTTGTATTCTATATATATATTGAAACAAAAATACATTGTTTTATATGTATTTTATTATCTTTTTCAATACAAATTTATTTTATTGTATGTGCATTTGTATATTTATTTCAATGCAAATTTAAATATTTTATGTATTTTGGTATATATATTTTATAAGATTACGAAAATTTGTATAAAAATATATAAATAAAAAACAAAAAATAAAATTCAATTTGTATGAAAATAGATATACAAAATAAACATATAATTAGTTAAATTTGTATTAAACACATGTACAAAATACATAAAATAATGTAAATTTGTATGAAATGAAAACAAATTACATAAAATTCAATGTCAAAATAAAAATAAATAAACAAAATGTCAATAAAAAGAATGTGTATTTGTATGAAAATAGATATACAAAATACATATAAATAAATCCTAAATTTGTATCAAACTATATACAAAAAAAAAAATAAACAAAATATTTTAAATTTATATGAAAATATATATAAAATACACATAAAATTAGGTAAATTTGTATTGAAATATATACAAAATACACATAAAATAATGTAAATTTGAATGAAAATACATAAACAAATACACTAAAATAATGTAAATTTGTATAAAAAAATATGTACAAAACACAAATAGAATAATGTAAAATCGTATCAAAATAAATACACAGAATATTAATAAAATAATGTAAATTGTATGAAAATAAAGAAGCAAAAATACCCATAAAATAACGTATTTTTTTATTTATAAAAATATATATACCAAAATACACATCAAAAATTTAATTTGTATTAAAAATAAATATACAAAAACACATACAATAAGGTAAATTTATTGAAATAGATATGCAAAATACATATAAAACAATGTAAATTTGTTTCAAAATATATATACGAATACATATAAAATAACGTAGATTTCTATAAAATATATATACAATAATACATAAAATGAAGTAAATACGTATAAATGTATATAAATAATACATAAATAATGTAAATTGCATCAAAATAAATAAACAAAATACCAATAAAGAATGTATTTGTATAAATATAAATATATGAAAATACACATAAAATAACGTAAATTTATATAAAACTATATACAAAAAATACTAGAAGTAATTAAATTTGTATGAAAATTTATACAAAATACAATAATGATATAAGTTAAATTTGAATTGAAATATATATACAAAATACATGAAATAAAGTAAATTTGTATCAAAATATTTATACAAATACATATATAATAACGTAAATTTGTATGAAATATATAAACAAAATAATATTAAATAATGTAAATATATAAAATATGTACAAAATACACTTATAATCATGTAATCGTATCAATAAAATAAACAAAAATACTAATAAAATAAAATAAATTTGTATGAGTAAACGTATGTTGCATTTTTTTCAATACAAATTTACCTTATTATATACGCATTTTGTATATTAATTTTTAATACAAATTTAATTATTCGATGTGTATTTTTGTATCTGTATTTTATAAACATATGCTTTTATTTTTGGGTATTTTGCATCTTTTATTTTCATACAAATTTACATTTTTTTATTGATATTCTGCTCATTCATTTTGATATGAATTGACATTATTCTATGTGTATTTTGTATATATTTTTCATACAAATTTACGTTATTTTATGTGTATTTGTTTATACATTTTGACACAAATTTACAATATTTATGGGTATTTGTATATACATTTCAAAAGAAATTTACCTTAGTTTTATGTGTATTTTGTATATCTATTTTCATAAACTCAAATTATTTCTATGTATTTTTGCATATATTTTAATACAAATTTTAGTTATGTTATGTATTTTGTAAATTTATTTTCATTCAAATATATATTATTTTATTGGTGTTTTGTTGATTTATATTGATACGAATTTATATTATTTTATATGTACTTTGCATATATATTTATACGCTTTTACATTATTTAATATTTATTTTGAATATATATTTTATACAAATTCATGGTATTTTATGTATTTGTATATATCTTTCAAATAAATTTACATTATTTTATGTGTATTTTGTACATATATTTTATTACAAATCTTCCTTATTTTATGTTTATTTTGTATGTATTTTGTATACAAATTTACCTTATTATATACGCATTTTAGTATATTAATTTTAATACAAATTTAATTATTAGATGTATTTTTGTATCTGTACTTTTATAAACATATGCTTTATTTTTGAGTATTTTGCATCTTTATTTCATCATACAAATTTACATTATTTTATTGATATTCTGCCTATTCATCTTGATAATGAATTGACATTATTCTATGTGTATTTTGTATATTACTTTTCATACAAATTTCTACGTTATTTTATGTGTATTTGTTTATATTTTGACACAAATTTCATAATATTTAATGGGTATTTTGTATAATACACTTCAAAAGAAATTTAACCTAGTTTTATGTGTGTATTTGTATATCTATTTTCATACAAACTCAAATTATTTCCTATGTATTTTGTATATATTTTAATAACAAATTTTAGTTATGTTATTTGTATTTTGTAAATTTATTTTCATTCAAATATATATATATTTTATTGGTGTTTTGTTGATTTATATTGATAACGAATTTACATTGTTTTATATGTACTTTGTATATGGTGACATATTTATAACGCTTTTACATTATTTAATATTTATTTTGAATATATATTTTTTATAAAAAATTCATGGTATTTTATGTGTATTTGTATATATATTTTCAAATAAATTTATTATTATCTTTATGTGTATTATATATATATTTTATTACAAATCACTTTATTTTTTATGTTTATTTTGTATGTATTTTGTATATTTATATTTATCCAAATACACATTCTTTTATTGGTATTTTGTTTATTTATTTTAATTGAATTTACATTATTTTATGTGTATTTTGTATACCTTTTTTATAATGTATTTACTTAATTTTATGTGTATTTTGTATATATATTTTTATAGAAATTCCAATACGTTTTTTTATTTGTATTCGTATATATATTTTGAAACAAATTTACATTGTTTCCTTTTATATGTATTTTTGCGATATCTTTCTTCAATACAAATTTACTCTTTATTGTATGTGCATTTTGTATATTTATTTCAATGCAAATTTTAATATTTTATGTATTTTACATATATATTTTTATAAGAAATGCGCTATTTTAAGGGAATTTTGCATCTTTTATTTTCATACAAATTTCATATTATTTTATTAATATTCGTATTTATTTTGATACGAGATGTTACATTATTCTATTTGCTTTTGTATATACTTTTTTATACATATTTCATATTTATATAACGAGTATCATGCGCATACATATATTTTATACAAATTTATTATCTATTATCTATTTTCATACAAATACACATTCTTTTTCTAATGATATTTTGCTATTTATTTTGACACGAATTTTACATTATTTGATAATGTATTTTGTATATATATTTTATACGTATTTTACATAATTTCATATGTATTTTGTATATATATTTAGCTATAGAAACTACTTTATTTTATGTTTATTCGTATATATATTTTGAACAGATTTATGTATTGTTTTATATATATTTTGAATATCTCTTTCAATATAAATTTAATTTTTTACTGTATATGTATTTTGTATATTTATTTCAATACAAATTTAAATATTTTATGTATTTTGGTAACATATATTTTTTATAAAAATGCGATAATTTTTTGGGAATTTTGCATCTTTATTTTCATACAAATTTCACATTATTTTATTGATATTCTGTGTATTTATTTTGATACGATTTTACATTATTCTATTTGTTTTTGTATATATTTTTTTTAAACACATTTACATTATTTAATGTGTATCTTGTATATATATTTTATACAAATTTACGTTATTTTAAGTGTATTTGTTTATATATTTTCATTCAAATTTACATTATTTCATGTGTATTTTGTATATGTATTTCAATGACAAATTTCACCTAATTTTATGTGTATTTTCTATATTTCTTACAAACGAATTTAAATTTTTTTGTGTATTTTTGTATATTGTTTATACAAATTTCTAGATTATTTTATGTAAGCATTTTACATTATTTAGTGTGTGTTTTTATATATATTTTTATGTAAATTTACTTTGTTTTATGTAAGCATTTTTGTACATATATTTTTATAGAAATTTTCGTTATTTGTATATGTTTTCTCATACAAATTTACATTATTTTATTGCTATTTTGTTTATTTATTTTGATACGAGTTACATGATTATATGTATTTGTACATATTTTTATACGTATTTATTATTACCTAATGTGTATTTTGTTTATATATTTTTAAACAAATCTACGTTGATTATATGTATTTGTATAAATATTTGATGACAAGGATTTACATTATTTTATGTATTTTGTATGCAACATTTCAATTCAAATTTAGCTTATTTTAGCTTATTTTGTATTTATATTTTCAAGGCACAAATTTAATTACTTGTCAGGTATTTTTGTATAGTTTTATTATTAAATTTACGATATTTTTGTGTATTTTGTATATTTATATTTATACAAATGTCATTCTTTAACTGAGTATTTTGTTTATTTATTTTGATACGATTTTATGTGTATTTTGTGTTCATTTTTTATACGTATATACTTTATTTTATGTGTATTTTGTATATATTTTTGTGGAAATCTACGTTATTTTATGATTCGTATATATATTTTAAAACAAATTTTACATTGTTTTATATGTATTTTTGAACATCTCTTTCAATACAAATTTACCTCTCCATATATATACCAAAAATACACATCAAAAATTAAATTTGTATTAAAATAAATATTTAAAAACACATACAATAAGGTAAATTTGTATTGAAATAGATATGCAAAATACATATAAACAATGTAAATTTGTTTCAAAAATATATATATACGAATACCCATAAAATAACGTAGATTTCTATAAAAAAATATATATACAAAATACATAAAATGAAGTAAATACGTATAAAAAATGTATATAAAATACACATAAAATAATGTAAATTGCATCAAAATAAATAAACAAAATAACAATAAAAGAATGTGTATTTGTATGAATATAAATATACAAAATACACATAAAATAACGTAAATTTATATAAAACTATATGCAAAAATACACAGAAGTAATTCAATTTGTATGAAAACATATACAAATAAAATACAACGATATAAGCTAAATTTGAATTGAATATATATACAAAATACATGAAATAAAAGTAAATTTGCATCAAAATATTTATACAATACACATATAATAAACGTAAATTTGTATGAAAATATATAAACAAAATACAATTAAATAATGTAAATACGTATAAAATATGTACAAAAATACATATAATCATAGTTCGTATCAAAATAAATAAACAAATACCAATAAAATAATATAAATTTGTCTGAGTAAACGTGTGTATGTTGCATTTTTTTTCAATACAAATTTACCTTTTATTATATACGCATTTTGTATATTAATTTTAATACAAATTTAATTATTCGATGTGTATTTTTGCATCTGTATTTTATAAACATATGCTTTATTTTTGGTATTTTAATCTTTATTTTCATACAAATTTACATTATTTTATTGATATTCTGCTCATTCATTTTGATACGAATTGACATTATTCTATGTGTATTTTGTATATATTTTTCATACAAATTTACGTTATTTTATGTATTTGTTTAAATATTTTACAAATACATATAATCATGTAATTTGTATTAAAATACATAAACAAAATACTCATATTATTTAATATTTATATTAAATAAATTTACATTTATGAGTAAATGTTTATGTTGTATATTTTTCAATACAAATTTACCTTATTATATACGCATTTTGTATATTAATTTTAATACAAATTTAATTATTCGATGTATTTTTGTATCTGTATTTTATAAACATATGCTTTATTTTATGAGATTTTGCATCTTTATTTTCATACAAATTTACATTATTTTATTGATATTCTGCTCATTCATTTTGATACGAATTGACATTATTCTATGTGTATTTTGTATATATTTTTCATACAAATTTACGTTATTTTATGTGTATTTGTTTATATATTTTGACACAAATTTACAATATTTTATGGCTATTTTGTATATACATTTCAAAAGAAATTTACCTAGTTTTATGTGTATTTTGTATATCTATTTTCATACAAACTCAAATTATTTCTATGTATTTTTGTATATATTTTAATACAAATTTTAGTTATGTTATGTATATTTTATAAATTTATTTTCAATCAAATATATATTATTTTATTGGTGTTTTGTTGATTTATATTTACATTATTTTATATGTACTTTGTATATATATATATATTTTTATACGCTTTTACATTATTTAATATTTATTTTGAATATATATTTTTATACAAATTCATGGTATTTTGTGTATTTGTATATATATTTTCATAAAAATTTACATTATTTTATGTGTATTTTGTACATATATTTTATTACAAATCTACCTTATTTTATGTTTATTTTGTATAGGTATTTTTTACATTTATATTTATCCAAATACACATTCTTTTATTGGTATTTTGTTTATTTATTTTAATCGAATTTACATTATTTTGTGTATTTTGTAGACATTTTATTATACGTATTTATCTAATATTATGTGTATTTTGTATATATATTTTTATAGAAATCTACGTTTTTTTATTTGTATTCGTATATATATTTTGAAACAAATTTACATTGTTTTATATGTATTTTTGCATATCTCTTTCAATACAATTTAACCTTATTGAATGTGCATTTTGTATATTTATCTCGATGCACATTTAAATATTTTATGTGTATTTTGGTATATATATTTTTATAAGAAATTCGCTATTTTATGGGAATTTTGCATCTTTATTTTCATACAAATTTATATTATTTTATTAATATTCGGTGTATTTATTTTGATACGATTTTCCATTATACTATTTGTTTTTTGTATATACTTTTTTATACATATTTACATTATTTAATGTGTATCTTGCATATATATTTTATACAAATTTATTATCTATTATCTATTTTTATACAAATACACATTCTTTTCATGATATTTTGTTAATTTATTTTGACACGAATACACCTTAAATAAATGGAATTTGTATAAAATTTGTATCAAAATATATACTTATACACACAATAAAATAACGTAATTTTTTTATGAAAATGTATGTACAAAATACACATAAAATAATTTAAATACGTAGAAAAATATATATACAAAAAACACATAAAATAATGTAAATATGTATGAAAATATATAAACAAATACACATAAAATAATGTAAATTTGGATAAAATATATATACAAAATGAACATTAAATAATGTAAACATATATATAAAAAAATATATACCAAAAACACATAGAATAATGTTAAATCGTATCAAAATAAATAAAGAGAATATCAATAAAATAATGTAAATTTGTATGAAAATAAAGATGCAAAATATCCATATAATAACGCATATTTGCATAAAAATATATATACAAAAAGACATATAAAATAATTAAATTTGTATCAAAATAAATATACAAAATGCACGTACAATAAAGTAAATTTGTATTGAAATAGATATGCAAAATACACATTAATAATGTAAATTTGTATCAAAATATATATACGAATACTCATAAAATAGAGTAAATTTCTATGAAAATATACATACAAAATAGATATACAAAATACACATGTGTATTTGTTAAAAATATTTTGAAACGAATTTAATTTATTTTATGTATTTTGTATATATATTTCAATTCAAATTTAGCTTATTTTGTGTGTATTTTGTATATCTATTTTCATACAAATTTAATTACTTCTGTGTATTTTTGTATATAGTTTTATACAAATTTACGTTATTTTATGTGCATTTTGTATATTTATATTTATACAAATACATTCTCTTATTAGTATTTTGTTTATTTATATTTATACAATTTACATTATTTTATGTGTATTTTGTATACATTTTTGATTCTATTTACTTAATTTATTTGTATTTTGTATATATATATATATATATATATATATATATATATATATATATATATATATATATATATATATATATATATATATATATATATATATATATATATATATATATATATATATATATATATATATATATATATATATATATATATATATATATATATATATATATAGAAATGTACGTTATTTTATGTGTATTCGTATATATATTTTGAAACAAATTTACATTGTTTTATATGTTTTTTGCATATCTATTTCAATACAAATTTACCTTATTGTATGTGCATTTTGTATATTTATTTTAATACAAATTCAAATATTTTATGTGTATTTTGGTATATATAATTTTTATAAAAAATGCGTTATTTTATAGGTATTTTGCATCTTAGTTTTCATACAAATGTACATTATTTTATTAATATTCTGTGTATATATTTTGATACGATTTTATATTATACTATTTGTGTTTTGTATATATTTTTTTATACATATTTCCATTATTTAATGTATATTTTTTATATATATTTTATACAAATTAACGTTATTTTAAGTGTATTTCTTTATATAATTTCATTCAAATTTACATTATTTTAAGTGTATTTAGTATATGTATTTCAATACAAATTTACCTAATTTGATGTGTATTTTGTATATTTATTTTCATACAAATTTAAATTATTTTTGTGTTTTTTTGTATATACATGTAGAGTAAATTTCTATGAAAATATATATTCAAAATACATATAAAATTATGTAAATAAGTATAAAAATATATATATCAAATACACCTAAAAAAATGAAAATTCGTATCAAAATAAATAAACAAAATTCCGATAAAAGAACGTATATTTGTAGGAAAATAAATATACAAAATACACATAAAATTACGAAAATTTGAATAAAAATATGTACAAAAAAACAAAAAAATAAATTTCAATTTGTATGAAAATAGATATACAAAATACACATATAATTAGTTTAATTTGTATTTAAATACATGTATAAAATACACATAAAATAATGTAAATTTGTATGAAATGAAAACAAATTCACATAAAATAACGTACATTTGTATAAAATAGATATACAAAATATACATAGAATAATGTAAAATCGTATCAAAATAAATACACAGAATATCAATAAAATAATGTAATTTTGTATGAAAATATAGAAGCAAAATACCCATAAAATAAAGCATATTTTTTAAAAAAATACATATACAAGAATACACATAGAATAATTAAATTTGTATTAAAATAAATATACAAAATGCACGTACAATAAGGTAAATTTGTATTGAAAAAATATACAAAATGCACATAAAACAATGTATATTTGTTTCAAAACATATATACGAATACACATAAATAACGTATATTTCTATAGAAATATATATACAAAATACACATGAAATGACGTAAATACGTATAAAAATATATATACACAATACACATTAAATAATGTAAATTCGCATCAAAATAAAAAAAACAAAATATCAATAAAAGAATGTGTATTTGTATGAAAATAGATATACAAAATACACATAAAATATTGTAAATTTGTATAAAACTCTATTCAAAAAATATATACAAAATACACATAAAACTAGTTAAATTTCTATTGAAATACATATACAAAATACACATAAAATAATGTAAATTTGAATGAAAATATATAAACAAATACACTTAAAATAATGTAAATTTGTATGAAATATATATAGAAAATACACATTAAATAATGTAAATATGTATAAAAAAATATATACAAAACACAAATAGAATAATGTAAAATAGTATCTAAATAAATACACAGAATATTATTAAAATATGTAAATTTGTATGAAAATAAAGATGCAAAATACCCATAAAACAAAGCATTTTTTATGAAAATATATATACCAAAATACACATAAAATATTTAAATTTGTATTACAATAAATATACAAAATGCACATACAATAAGGTAAATATATATACGAATACACATAAAATAACGTAGATTTCTATAAAAATATATATACAAAATATACATAAAATGAAGTAAATACGTATAAGAAAATGTATGCAAAATACACATAAAATAATGTAAATTCGTATCAAAATAAATAAACTAAATGCCAATAAAAGAATGTTTACTTGTATAAATATAAATATACTAAATACACATAAAATAACCTAAAATTGTATAAAACTATATACAAAAATAAACAAAAATAATTAAATTTGTATGAAAATAGATATACAAAAGACACATAAAATAAGCTAAATTTGAATTGAAATAAATATAGAAAATACATAAAATAATGTAAATTTGTATCAAAATATATATTCAAATACACATATAATTACGTAAATTTGTATAAAAATATATAAACAAAATACACAAAGAATGTAAATACGTATAAAAGATATGTACGTAATGTAAAAATTAATAAAATTAAAGATGCAAAATACCCATAAAATAACCCATATTTAAAAAAATATATATACAAAAATACACATAAAATAATTGAATTTGTATTAAAATAAATATACAAAATACACATACAATAAGGTAGATTTTTATTGAAATAGATATGCAAAAAACACATAAAATAATGAATTTTTTTATCAAAATATATACGAATACACACAATAAAATTACGTAAATTTTTATGAAAATATATATACAAAATACACATAAAATAATGTAAATACATAGAAAAATATATATACAAAATACACATAAAATAATGTAAATTCGTATCAAAATAAATAAACAAAATTTCCTCTAAAAGAATGTATATTTGTAGGAAAATATATATACAAAATACAAATAAAATAACAAAAATTTGTATAAAAATATATACAAAAATACAGAAAAATAATTTAAATATGTTTGAAAATAGATATGCAAAATACACATGAAATTAGGCAAATTTTTATTGAAATACATATACAAAATACACATAAAATAATGTAAATTTGTATGAAAATATATAAACAAATACACATAAGATAACGTAAATTTCCATTAAATATATGTACAAAATATACATTAAATAATGTAAATATGTCTAAAAATATATATACAAAATACACAGAATAACGTAAAATCGTATCAAAATAAATAAACAGACTATCAATAAAATAATGTAAATTTGTATGAAAATAAAGATGCAAAATACCCTTATAATAACGCATATTTGTTTAAAAATATATATACAAAAATACACATAAAATAATTAAATTTGTATCAAAATAAATATACAAAAGGCACATACAATAAAGAAAATTTGTATTGAAATAGATATGCGAAATACACATAAATAATGTAAATTTGTATCAAAATATATATACGAATACACATAAAATAGAGTAAATTTCTATGAAAATATATATTCAAAATACATATAAAATTATGTAAATAAGTATAAAAATATATATATCAGATACACCTAAAATAATGAAAATTCGTATCAAAATAAATAAACAAAATTCCGATAAAAGAACGTATATTTGTAGGAAAATAAATATACAAAATACACATATAATTACGAAAATTTGAATAAAAATATACTAAAATACACAAATTAATTTGATTTGTATGAAAATAGATATACATAATACACATATAATTAGTTAAATTTCCATTTAAATACATGTACAAAATACACATGAAATAATGTAAATTTGTATGAACTGAAAACAAATTCACATAAAATAACGTTCTTTTGTATGAAATATATATACAAAATATACATAGAATAATGTAAAATCGTATCAAAATAAATACACAGAATATCAATAAAATAATGTAAATTTGTATGAAAATAAAGATGCAAAATACTCATAAAATAAAGCATTTTTTTTATGAAAATACATATACAAAAATACACATGGAATAATTAAATTTATATTATTTTATATGTACTTTGTATATATATTTTATACGCATTTACATTATTTAACATTTATTTTGAATATATAATTTCATACAAATTCATGGTATTTTATGTGTATTTGTATTGAAATGTAAATTTATATTTTCATATAAATTTACATTATTTTATGTGTATTTTGTACATATATTTCATTACAAATTTACCTTATTTAATGTTTATTTTGTGTGTGCATTTTGTACATTTATATTTATACAAATACACATTCTTTTATTGGTATTTTGTTTATTTATTTTGATTCGAATTTACATTATTTTATGTGTATTTTGTTTACATTTTTTTATACGTATTTACTTAATTTTGTGTATTTTCTATATATATTTTTATAGAAATCTACGTTATTTTATGTGTATTCGTATATATATTTTGAAACAAATTTACATTGTTTTATATGTATTTTTGCATATCTCTTTCAATAGAAGTTTACCTTATTGTATGTGCATTTTGTATATTTATTTCCATACAAATTTAAATATTTTATGTGTCTTTTGGTATATATATTTTTATAAGAAATGCGCTATTTGATGGGAATTTTGCATCTTTATTATCATTCAAATTTACATTATTTTATTAATATTCGGTGTATTTTTTTTGTATATATTTTTTTATATACATATTTACATTATTTAATGTGTATCTTGCATATATATTTCATACAAATTTATTATCTATTATTTATTTTCATACAAATACACATTCTTTTCATGATATTTTGTTTATTTATTTTGACACGAATTTACATTACTTAATATGTATTTTGTATATATATTTTTATACGTATTTACATAATTTCATGTGTATTTTGTATATATATTTCTATAGAAATCTACGTTATTTTATGTGTATTCGTATATATATTTTGAAACAAATTTACATTGTTTTATATGTATTTTTGAATATCTCTTTCAATACAAATTTATCTTACTGTATATGCATTTAGTATATTTATTTCAATACAAATTTAAATATTTTATGTGTATTTTGGTATATATATTTTTAGAAAAAATGTGCTATTTTATGGGAATTTTGCATCTTTCTTTTCATACAAATTTACATTATTTTGTTGATATTCTCTGTATTTATTTTCATACGATTTTACATTATTCTATTTCTTTTTTGTATATATTTTTTTTATACACATTTACATTATTTAATGTGTATCTTGCATATATATTTTATACAAATTTACGTTATTTAAGTGTATTTGTTTATATATTTTCATTCAAATTTACATTATTTTATGTGTATTTTGTATATGTATTTCAATACAAATTTACCTAATTTTATGTGTATTTTGTATATTTCTTTTCATACAAATTTTAATTATTTTTGTGTATTTTGTATATAGTTTTATACAAATTTAGGTTATTTTATGCGCATTTGCATTATTTAATGTGTGTTTTGTATGTATATTTTAATGCAAATTTACTTTATTTTATGTGCATTTTTGTAAGTTTGTATTGAAATAGATATGCAAAATACATATAAAACAATGTAAATTTGTTTCAAAATATATATACGAAAACACATAAAATACCGTAGATTTCTATAAAAATATATACAAAATACACATAAAATGAAATAAACACGTATAAAAAAATGAATACAAAATACACATAAAATAATGTAAAATCGTATCAAAATAAATAAACAAAATACCAATAAAAGAATGTGTATTTGTATAAATATAAATATACAAAATACACATAAAATATTGTAAATTTGTATAAAACTATATACAAAAATACACAGAAGTAATTAAATTAAATAAATGTTAAATAATGTAAATGAGTACAAAAATATATATACAAAGTACATATAAAATAATACAAATTTAATTATTCTATGTGTATTTTTGTATATGTATTTTCATAAAAAAATGCTTTATTTTATGTGTTTTCGTATATATATTTTGATAAAAATTTACATTATTTATGTGTATTTCGCATATTTATTTCAATACAAATTTTCTTTATTGTATGTGCCTTTTGTATATTTATTTTGATACAAATTTAATTATTTTATGTGTATTTTTGTATATATATTTTTAAACAAATATGCGTTATTATATGGGTATTTTGCATCTTTATTTTCATACAAATTTACATTATTTTATTGATAGTCTGTTTATTTATTTTGATACGATTTTACGTTATTCTGTGTATTTTGTATATATATTTTTAGACATATATACATTATTTAATGTATATTTTGTACATATATTTTATGGAAATTTACGTTATCTTATGTGTATTTGTTTATATATTTTCATACAAATTTACATTATTTTATGTGTATTTTGTATATGTATTTAAAAAAAATTTGCCTAATTTCATGTGTATTTTGCATATCTATTTTCAAACAAATTTAAATTATTTTTGTGTATTTTTTATATATTTTTATACAAATTTTTGTTATTTTATTTGTATTTTGTATATATATTTCCCTACAAATATACATTCTTTTAGAGGAAATTTTGTTTATTTATTTTGATACGAATTTACATTATTTTATGTGTATTTTGTATATATATTTTTCTATGTATTTACATTATTTTATGTGTATTTTGTATATATATTTTCATAAGAATTTACGTAATTTTATTGTGTGTATTCGTATATATTTTGATAAAAAATTTCATTATTTTATGTGTTTTTTGCATATCTATTTCAATAAAAATCTACCTTATTGTATGTGTATTTTGTATATTTATTTTAACACAAATTCAATTATTTAATGTGTATTTTTGTATATATTTTTTTTAAAATATGAGTTATTTGATGGGTATTTTGCATCTTTAATTTTATAAATTTTTACATTACGTACATATCTTTTATACGTATTTACATTATTTAATGTGTATTTTGTTTATATATTTTTATACAAATTTACGTTATTATATGTGTATTTGAATATATATTTTGATACAAATTTACATTATTTTATGTATTTTCTATATTTATTTCAATTCAAATTTAGCTTATTTTATGTGTCTTTTGTATATCTATTTTCATACAAATTTAATTATTTTTGTTTATTTTTGTATATAGTTTTATACCATTTTACGTTATTTTATGTGTATTTTGTATATTTATATTTATATAAGTAAACATTCTTTTATTGGCATTTAGTTTATTTATTTTGATACGAATTTACATTATTTTATGTGTATTTTGTATACATTTTCTTATACGTATTTACTTCATTTTATGTATATTTTGTATATATATTTTTATAGAAATCTACGTTGTTTTATGTGTATTCGTATATATATTTTGAAACAAATTTACATTGTTTTATAAGTATTTAGCATATCTATTTCAATACAAATTTACCTTATTGTATGTGCATTTTGTATATTTATTGTAATACAAATTTAAATATTTTATGTGTATTTTGGTATATATATTTTCATAAAAAATGCGTTGTTTTATGGGTATTTTGCATCTTTATTTTCATACAAATTTACATTATTTTATTAATATTGTGTGTATTTATTTTGATACTATTTTACATTATTTTATTTGTGTTTTGTATATATTTTTTTATACATATTTACATTATTTAATGTGTATTTTCTATATATATTTCATACAAATTTACGTTATGTAAGTGTATTTGTTTATATATTTTCATTCAAATTTACATTATTTTATGTGTATTTTGTATATGTATTTCAATAGAAATTTAACTAGTTTTATATGTATTTTGTATATATATTTTATACAAATTTAAATTATTTTTTGTGTATTTTTGTATAGAGTTTTATACAAATTTACAATATTTTATGTGTATTTTGTATATCTATTTTCATACAAATACACACTCTTTTATTGATATTTTGTTTATATATTTTGATGCGAATTTACATTATTTAATGTGTATTGTGTATATATATTTTTATACGTATTTACGTCATTTCATGTGTATTTTCTATATATATTTCTATAGAAATATACGTTATTTTATGTGTATTCGTATATATATTTTGAAACAAATATACATTGTTTTATGTGCATTTTGCATATTTTTTCAATACAAATTTACCTTATTGTACGTGCATTTTGTATATTAATTTTAATACAAATTTAGCTATTCTATATGTATTTTTGTATATGTATTTTGAAAAAAATATGCTTTATTTTATGGGTATTTTGCATCTTTATTTTCATACAAAACTACATTATTTTACTGATATTCTGTGTATTTATTTTGATACGATTTTACATTATTCTATGTATATTTTGTATATCTATTTTATACAAATGTACGTTATTTTATGTGAATTTGTTTTCATTTCATACAAATTTACTTTATTTTATGTGTATTTTGTACATGTATTTAAATACAAATTTAACTAATTATATGGGTATTTTGTATATCTATTTTCATACAAATTGAAATTAATTTTGTGTATTTTTGTATATATTTTTATTCAAATTTTCGTAATTTTATGTGTATTTTGTATATTATTTTCCTACAAATATACGTTCTTTTATCGGAATTTTATTTATTTATTTTGATGCGAATTTTCATTTTTTTAGGTGTATTTGATATATATATTTTTATACTTATTTACATAATTTTATATGTATTTTGAATATATATTTTCATAGAAATTTACTCTATATGTATATGTATAGAAAATACACATGAAATAATCTAAATTCGTATCGAAATAAATGAACAAAATACCGATAAAAAAATGTAATTTTGAATGAAAATATATATAGAAAATACACATAAAATAACAAAAATACAAATAAATATATACACATAAAATAATTTGAATTTAAATGAAAATAGATATAAAAATAAACTTAAAATAAGGCAAATTTATAATGAAATATATATACAAAATACACAAAATAATATGGATTTGTTTCAAAATATATATACGAATACACATAAAAAAAACGTAGATTTCTATAGAAATATATATACAAAATACACATGAAAAATTGTAAATACGTATAAAAATATATATACAAAATACACATTAAATAATTTAAATTCGTGTCAAAATAAATAATTAAAATATCAATAAAAGAATGTGTATTTGTATGAAAATACATATACAAAATACACATAAAATAACGTAAATTTGTATAAAACTATATATAAAAATACACAAAAATAAGTTAAATTTGTATGAAAATAAATATACAAAATACACATAAAATTAGGTAAATTTGTAAAGAAATACATATACAAAATACACATAAAATAATGTAAATTTGAATGAAATTATATAAACAAATACACTTAAATTAACATAAATTTGTATAATATATATAAAAATACTCATTAAATAATGTAAATATGTATAAAAAATATAAATACAAAACACAAATAGAAAAATGTAAAATCGTATTAAAATAAATACACAGAATGTAAATAAAATAATGTAAATTTGTATGAAAATAAAGATGCAAAATTCCATAAAATAACGCATTTTTATAAATATACAAAATACACATGAAAGGATGTAAATACGTATAAAATATATATACAAAATACACATAAAATAATGTAAATTCGCGTCAAAATAAATAAACAAAATGTCAATAAAAGAATGTATATTTGAATGAAAATAAATATACAAAATACACATAAGATAACATAAATTTGTATAAAACTATATACAAAAATACACAAAAATAATTTAAATTTGTGTGAAAATAAATATACAAAATACACATAAAATAAGGTAAATTTGTATGGAAATACATATACAAAATACACATAAAATACTGTAAATTTGAATGAAAATACTTAAACAAATACACTTAAAATAACGTAAATTTGTATAAAAAATATATACAAAACACAAATAGAATAATGTAAAATCGTATCAAAATAAATACACAGAATAATAATAAAATAATGTAAATTTGTATGAAAATAAAGAAGCAAAATACCCATAAAATAACGCATTTTTTTAAAATATATATACAAAAATACACATAAAAAAAATTATTTGTATTAAAATAAATATACAAAATACACATACAATAAGGTAAATCTGTATTGAAATAGATATGCAAAATACATATAAAACAATGTAAATTTGTTTCAAAATATATATACGAATACACATAAAATAACGTAGATTTGTATAAAAATATATATACAAAATACACGTCAAATGAAGTAAATACGTATAAAAAAATGTATTCAAAATACACATAAAATAATGTAAATTCGTATCAAAATAAATAAACAAAATACCAATAAAAGAATGTGTATGTGTATAAATATAAATATACAAAATACACATAAAATAACGTAAATTTGAATAAAACTATATACAAAAATACACAGAAGTAATTAAATTCGTATGAAAATAGATATACAATATACAGATAAAACAAGCTAAATTTGAATTGAAATGTATATACAAAATACATAAAATAATGTAAATTTGTATCAAAATATTTATAAAAATACATATAATAACGTAAATTTGTTTAAAAATATATAAACAAAATACACATTAAGTAATGTAAATGCGTATAAAAAATATGTACAAAATACACATATAATCATGTAATTCGTATAAAACTAAATAAACAAAATAGCAATAAAATAAAGTAAATTTGTATGAGAAAACATATACAAATACATATAAAATAACGCTAATTTCTATAAAAATATATGTCCAAAAATGAACGTCAAATAAATTAAATTTGGATAAAAATATATATACAAAACACACATTAAATAATGTAAATGCGTACATAAAATAACCTTAATTTGTATAAAACTATATACAAAAATACACAAAAATAATTTAAATTTGTACGAAAAGAAATATACAAAATACACATAAAATTAGGTTAATTTCTATTGAAATACATATACAAAATACACATAAAATAATGTAAATTTGAAAGAAAATATATAAACAAATACACATATAATAACGTAAATTTGTATGAAATATATATACAAAATACACATTAAATAATGTAAATATGTATAAAAAAATATATAGAAAACACAAATAGAATAATGTAAAATCGTATCAAAATATATACACAGAATATTAATAAAATAATGTAAATTTGTATGAAAATTAAGATGCAAAATACCTATAAAATAACGTATTTTTTATAAAATTATTGATACCAAAATACACATAAAATATTTGAATTTGTATCAAAATAAATATGCAAAATGCACATACAATAAGGTAAATTTGTATTGAAATAGATATGCAAAATACATATAAAATAATGTAAATTTGTTTCAAAATATATATGCGAATACACATAAAATAACGTAGATTTCTATAAAAATACATATACAAAATACACATAAAATTAAGTAAATACGTATAAAAAAATGTATAAAAAATACACATAAAATAATGTAAATTCGTATATATATAAATAAACAATATAGCAATAAAAGTATGTGTATTTGTATAAATATAAATATACAAAATACACATAAAATAACGTAAATTTATATAAAACTATATACACAAAATAACGCAAATTTCTATAAAAATATATGTACAAAAATGAACATAAAATAAATTTGCATAAAAATATATATACAAAACACACATTAGATAATGTAAATGAGTATAAAAATATGTATATTTCGTACAAAATACCTATGAAATAATCTAAATTCGTATCGAATTAAATTAAGAAAATACCAATATAATAATGTAATTTTGGATGAAAATATTTATACAAAATACACATAAAATAACCTAAATACAAATACAAATATACACATAAAATAATTTAAAATTGAATGAAATAAATATACAAAATAAACATAAAAAAAGGTAAATTTGTATTGAAATATATGAAAAAATACACATAAAATAATATAAATTTGTATGAAAATATATATACAAATACACATTAAATAACATGAATTTGTATAAAATTTGTATCAAAATATATACTTATATTCACAATAAAATAACGTAATTTTTTTATGAAAATGTATATACAAAATACACATAAAATAATTTAAATACGTAGAAAAATATGTATACAAAAAACACATCAAATAATGTAAATATGTATGAAAAAATATAAACAAATACACATAAAATAATGTAAATTTGGATAAATATATACAAAATGAACATTAAATAATGTAAATATGTATAAAAAAATATATACAAAAACACATAGAATAATGTTAAATCGTATCAAAATAAATAGAGAATATCAATAAAATAATGTAAATTTGTATGAAAATAAAGATGCAAAATATCCATATAATAACGCATATTTGCATAAAAATATATACAAAATACATATAAAATAAATAAATTTGTATTAAAATGAATATACAAAATGCACGTACAATAAAGTAAATTTGTATTGAAATAGATATGCAAAATACACATTAATAATGTAAATTTGTATCAAAATATATATACGAATTTTCATAAAATAGAGTAAATTTCTATGAAAATATACATACAAAATAGATATACAAAATACACATATAACTAGTTAAATTTGTATTTAAATACATGTACAAAAAACACATAAAATAATGTAGATTTGTATGAAATGAAAACAAATACATTTTATATAAAATATATATACAAAATACACATAAAATAATGTAAAAACATATCAAAATAAATACACAGAATATCAATAAAATAATGTAAATTTGTATGAAAATAAAGATGCAAAATACCCATAAAATAAAGCATATTTTTATAAAAATACATATACAAAAATACACATAGATTAATCAAATTTGTATGAAAATTAATATACAAAATGCACATACAATAAGGTAAATTTGTTTTGAAAAAATATGCAAAATACACATAAAACAAAGTAAATTTGTTTCAAAATATACATACGAATACACATAAAATAACGCAGATTTCTATAGAAATATATATACAAAATACACTTGAAATAATGTAAATACGTATAAAATTATATATACAAAATACACATTAAATAATGTTAATTCGTGTCAAAATAAATAAACAAAATATCATGAAAAGAATGTGTATTTGTATGAAAATAGATATACAAAATACACATAAAATAACCTAAATTTGTATAAAACTATATGCAAAAATACAAAAAAATAATTTAAACTTGTATGAAAATAAATATACAAAAAACATATAAAAATAGGTAAATTTGTATTGAAATACATATACAAAATACACAAAATAATGTAAATTTGAATGAAAATATATAAACATATAGACTTAAAATAACGTAAATTTGTATCAAATATATATTAAAAAAAACATTAAATAATGTAAATATGTATAAAAAAATATATACAAAACACAAATAAAATAATGTAAAATCGTATCAAAATAAATACAGAAAATATTAATAAAATAATGTAAATTTGTATGAAAATTAAGATGTAAAATACCCATAAAATAACGCATTTTTTATAAAAATATATATACGAAAAAACATAAAATATTTGATTTTGTATTAAAATAAATAGATATACAAAATACACATAAAATAAGCTAAATTTGAATTGAAATATATATACAAAATACATAAAATAATGTAAATTTGTATCAAAATACCTATACAAATACACATATAATAACGTAAATTTGTATAAAAATATATAAACAGAATACACATTAAATAATGTAAATACGTATAAAAAAATGTAAAAAATACACAAATAATCATGTAACTCGTATCAAAATAAATAGACAAAATACCAATAAAATAATGTAAATTTCTATGAGAAAACATTTTCAAAATACACATAAATAACGCAAATATCAAAAAAATATATATAATACAATATATTTTTATACGTATTTAAAATATTTAATGTATATTTTGTATATATATATTTTATCCAAATTTACGTGATTTTATATGTATTTGTTTATATATTTTCATACAAATTTACATTATTTTATGTGAGTTTTGTATATGTATATCAATACAAATTTGCCTAACTTTATGTGTATTTTGCATATCTATTTTCAAACAAATTTAAATTATTTTAGTGTATTTTTGTATATATTTTTATACAAATTTTAGTTATTTTATTTGTTTTTTGTATATATATTTTCCTACAAATATACATTCTTTTATTGGAATTTTGTGTATTTAATTTTTTACGAATTTACATTATTTTATGTGTATTTTGTATATATATTTTTCTACGTATTTAAACTATTTTATGTGTATTTTATAAATACATTTGCATAAAAATTTACGTTATTTTATTGTGTGTATTCGTATATATTTTGAAACAAATTTTATACAAATTCATGTTATTTTATGTGTATTTGTATATATATTTTCATACAAATTTATATTATTTTATGTGTATTCTTACATATATTTTATTACAAATTTACCTTATTTTATGTTTATTTTGTATATTTATTTCATTCAATTTTAAATTATTTAATGTGTATATTTGTATTTTTATTTAGGTTATTTTATGTGTGTTTTCTATATATATTTTCATCCAAAATTACATTATTTTATTGTTATTTTCTTAATTTAACTCGATACGAATTTAGATTATTTCATAGGTATTTTGTATACATATTTTTATACTCATTTATATTATCTAATGTGTGTTTTGTATATATTTTTTTATGCAAACTAATTTTATGTGCATTTTTGTACATATATTTTTATAGAAACTTAAAACGTTATTTTATGTGTATTTTGTATATGTTTTCTCATACAAATTTACATTAGTTAATTAGGTTTTGTTTATTTATTTTGATACGAATGACTTGTTTAGTGGTGTTTTTTGTAAATAGTTTTTTATACGTATTTACATTACTTAATGTATTTTGTTTATATTTTTTTTACAAATTTACGTTATTATATGTGTATTTGTTAAAAATATTTTGAAACGAATTTACTTTATTTTATGTATTTTGTATATATATTTCAATTCAAATTTAGCTTATTTTGTGTGTATTTTGTATATCTATTTTCATACAAATTTAATTACTTCTGTGTATTTTTGTATATAGTTTTATACAAATTTACGTTATTTTATGTGCATTTTGTATATTTATATTTATACAAACACACATTCTCTTATTGGTATTTTGTTTATTTATATTTATACGAATTTACATTAGTTTATGTGTATTTTGTATACATTTTTGATTCGTATTTACTTAATTTTATTTGTATTTTGTATATATATATTTCTAGAAATCTACGTTATTTTATGTGTGTTCGTATATATATTTTGAAACAAATTTACATTGTTTTATATGTTTTTTGCATATCTATTCCAATACAAATTTAACTTATTGTATGTGCATTTTGTATATTTATTTTAATACAAATTCAAATATTTTAGGTGTATTTTGGTATATATAATTTTATAAAAAATGCGTTATTTTATAGGTATTTTGCATCCTAGTTTTCATACAAATGTACATTATTTTATTAATATTCTGTGTATATATTTTAATACGATTTTATATTATACTATTTGTGTTTTGTATATATTTTTTTATACATATTTTCATTATTTAATGTGTATTTTTTATATATTTTATACAAATTAACGTCATTTAAGTGTATTTGTTTATATAATTTCATTCAAATTTACATTATTTTAAGTGTATTTTGTATATGTATTTCAATACAAATTTACCTAATTTTATGTGTATTTTGTATATTTATTTTCATACAAATTTAAATTATTTTTGTGTTTTTTTGTATATACATATAGAGTAAATTTCTATGAAAATATATATTCAAAATACATATAAAATTATGTAAATAAGTATAAAAATATATATATCAAATACACCTAAAAAAATGAAAATTCGTATCAAAATAAATAAACAAAATTCCGATAAAACGTATATTTGTAGGAAAATAAATATACAAAATACACATAAAATTACGAAAATTTGAATAAAAGTATATACAAAAAAACAAAAAAATAAATTTCAATTTGTATGAAGATAGATATACAAAATACACATATAATTAGCTAAATTTGTATTTAAATACATGTACAAAATACACATAAAATAATGTAAATTTGTATGAAATGAAAACAAATTCACATAAAATAACGTACATTTGTATAAAATAGATATACAAAATATACATAAAATAATGTAAAATCGTATCAAAATAAATACACAGAATATCAATAAAATAATGTAAATTTGTATGAAAATAAAGATGCAAAATACCCATAAAATAAAGCATATTTTTTTAAAAATACATATACAAGAATACACATAGAATAATTAAATTTGTATTAAAATTAATATACAAAATGCACGTACAATAAGGAAATTTGTATAGAAAAATATACAAAATGCACATAAAACAATGTATATTTGTTTCAAAATATATATACGAATACACATAAAATAACGTATATTTCTATAGAAATATATATACAAAATACACATGAAATGACGTAAATACGTATAAAAATATATACACAATACACATTAAATAATGTAAATTCGCATCAAAATAAATAAGCAAAATATCAATAAAAGAATGTGTATTTGTATGAAAATAGATATACAAAATACACATAAAATATTGTAAATTTGTATAAAACTCTATTAAAAAAATACACAAAAATAATGTAAATTTGTATAAAATATATATCCAAATACACATAAAACTAGTTAAATTTCTATTGAAATACATATACAAAATACACATAAAATAATGTAAATTTGAATGAAAATATATAAACAAATACACTTAAAATAACGTAAATTTGTATGAAATATATATAGAAAATACACATTAAATAATGTAAATATGTATAAAAAATATATACAAAACACAAATAGAATAATGTAAAATAGTATCAAAATAAATACACAGAATATTAATAAAATAATGTAAATTTGTATGAAAATAAAGATGCAAAATACGCATAAAACAACGCATTTTTTATGAAATATATATACCAAAATACACATAAAATATTTAAATTTGTATTACAATAAATATACAAAATGCACATACAATAAGGTAAATTTGTATTGAAATAGATATGCAAAATACACATAAAACAATGTAAATTTGTTTCAAAATATATATACGAATACACATAAAATAACGTAGATTTCTATAAAAATATTTACAAAATACACATAAAATGAAGTAAATACGTATAAGAAAATGTATACAAAATACACATAAAATAATGTAAATTCGTATCAAAATAAATAAACTAAATGCCAATAAAAGAATATTTACTTGTATAAATATAAATATACAAAATACACATAAAATAACGGAAAATTGTATAAAACTATGTACAAAATAAACAAAAATAATTAAATTTGTATGAAAATAGATATACAAAAGACACATAAAATAATCTAAATTTGAATTTAAATAAATATAGAAAATACAAAAAATAAAGTAAATTTGTATCAAAATATATATTCAAATACATATATTAAAATTAATATACAAAATGCGTATATAATAAGGTAAATTTGTATTGAAAAAATATGCAACATACACGTTTACTCATACAAATTTATATTATTTTATTGGTATTTTGTTTATTTATTTTGATATGAATTACATGATTATATGTGTATTTTGTACATATTTCTTTATACGTATTTACATTATTTAATGTGTATTTTTTTTATATATTTTCATACAAATTTACGTTATTATATGTGTATTTGTATAAATATTTTGATACAAATTTACTTTATTTCATGTATATTATATATATGTTTCAATTCAAATCTAATTTATTTTATGTGTATTTTGTATATCTATTTTAATACAAGTTGAAATTACTTTAATGTATTTTTGTATATAGTTATATACAAATTTACGTTAATTTATGTGTATTTTATATATTTTTTTTCTTACAAATAGATATTCTTTTATTGGTATTTTGTTTATTTATTTTGATACAATTTACATTATTTTATGTATTTTGTATACATTTTTTATACGTATTTACTTCATTTTTTGTTTATTTTGTATATATAAATTTATATAAATTTGCGTTATTTTATGTGTATTCGTATATATATTTTAAAAGAATTTTTCATTGTTTTTTATGTATTTTGCATATCTATTTCAATACAAATTTACCTTATTGTATGTGTTTTTTGTATATTTATTTTAATACAAATTTAATTTTTTTATGTGTATTTTGGTATATATATTTTTATAAATGCGTTATTTTATGGGTATTTTGCTTCTTTATTTTCATACAAATTTACATTATTTTATTAATATTCTGTGTATTTATTTTGATACGATTTTACATTATTCTTTTTGTGTTTTGTACATATTTTTTTATACAAATTTACGTTATTTTTAAGTGTATTTGTTTACGTATTCTCATTCAAATTTACATTATTTTATGTGTATTTTGTGTATGTATTTCAATACAAATTTACCTAATTTTATATGTATTTTGTATATTTATTTTCATACAAATTTAAAATATTTTTGTGTATTTTTTGTATATAGTTTGATACAAATTTAGGTTATTTTATGTGTATTTTGTATATCTATTTTCATACAAATACACATTCTTTTATTGATATTTTGTTTATTTATTTTGACGCGAATTTTATGTGAATTTGTTTTCATTTCATACAAATTTACATTATTTTATGTGTATTTTGTACATGTATTTAAATACAAATTTAGCTAATTATATGTGTATTTTGTATATCTATTTTCATACAAATTGAAATTTATTTTTTTGTTTTTTTGTACATATTTTTATTCAAATTTTCGTAATCTTATAAAAATACATATACCAAAAAACACATAAAATATTTAAATTTGCATTGAAATAAATGTACAAAATGCACATACAATAAGGTAAATTTGTATTGAAAGAGATATGCAAAAATGCATATAAAACAATGTAAATTTGTTTCAAAATATATATACGAATACAAATAAAAAAACGCAGGTTTCTATAAAAATATATATACAAAATACACATAAAATTAAATAAATACGTATAAAAAAATGTATACAAAATACACATAAAATAATGTAAATCCGAATGAAAATAAATAAACAAAATACCAATAAAAGAATGTGTATTTAGATAAATATAAATATACAAAATACACATACAAAATAAACATAAAATAAGGTAGATTTGTAAAAAAATATATGTACAAAATACACATAAAATAATGTAAATTTATATAAAAATATATATACAAATACACATAAAATACCATGAATTTGTATAAAAATATGTATTCAAAATAAATATTAAATAATGTAATAGCGTATAAAAATATATATACAAAGTACATATAAAATAATGTAAATACGTATCAATATAAATCAACAAAACACCAATAAAATAATATATATTTGAATGAAAATAAATTTACAAAATACACATAACATATAAAAATACATAGAAATAATTTGAGTTTGTATGAAAATAGATATACAAAATACACATAAAACTAGGTAAATTTCTTTTGAAATGTATATACAAAATACCCATAAAATATTGTAAATTTGTGTCAAAAAATATAAGCAAATACACATAAAATAACGTAAATTTGTATGAAAAATATATACAAAATACACAAAGAATAATGTCAATTCGTATCAAAATGAATGAGCAGAATATCAATAAAATAATGTAAATTTGTATGAAAATAAAGATGCAAAATACCCAAAAAATAAAGCATATGTTTATAAAAATACAGATACAAAAATACACATCGAATAATTAAATTTGTATCAAAATTAATATACAAAATGCGTATATAATAAGGTAAATTTGTATTGAAAAAATATGCAACATACTCTTTTACTCATACAAATTTATATTATTTTATTGGTATTTTGTTCATTTATTTTGATACGAATAACTTGATTATATTTGTATTTTGTACATATTTTTTTATACGTATTTACATTATTTAATGTGTATTTTGTTTATATATTTTCATACAAATTTACGTTATTATGTGTATTTGTATAAATATTTTGATACAAATTTACTTTATTTCATGTATTTTGTATATATATTTCAATTCAAATTTAGCATATTTTGTGTGTATTTTGTATATATTTTCATACAAATTTAATTACTTCTGTGTATTTTTGTATATAGTTTTATATAAATTTACGTTATTGTATGTGTATTTTGTATATTTATATTTATACAAATACTTATTCTTTTATTGGTATTTTGTTTATTTATTTTGATACGAATTTACATTATTTTATGTGTTTTTTGTATACATTTTTTTATAAGAATTTTCATCATTTTATGTGTATTTTGTATATATATTTTTATAGAAATCTACGTTATTTTATGTGTATTCGTATATATATTTTGAAACAAATTTACATTGTTTTATATGAATTTTGCATATCTATTTCAATACAAATTTACCTTATTGTATGTGTTTTTTGTATATTTATTTTAATACAAATTTAATTTTTTGATGTGTATTTTGGTATATATATTTTTATAAATAAAAAAAATGCGTTATTTTATGGGTATTTTCCTTCTTTATTTTCATACAAATTTACATTATTTTATTAATATTCTGTGTATTTATTTTGATACGATTTTACATTATTCTATTTGTGTTTTGTACATATTTTTTTTATACAAATTTACGTTATTTTAAGTGTATTTGTTTATGTATTCTCATTCAAATTTACATTATTTTATTTGTATTTTGTGTATGTATTTCAATACAAATTTACCTAATTTTATGTGTATTTTGTATATTTATTTTCATACAAATTTAAAATATTTTGGTGTATATTTGTATATAGTTTGATACAAACTTAGGTTATTTTATGTGTATTTTGTATATCTATTTTCATACAAATACACTTTCTTTTATTTATATTTTGTTTATTTATTTTGACGCGAGTTTACATTATTTAATGTGTATTTTGTATATATATTTTTATACGTATTTACATCATTTCATGTGTATTTTGTATAGTTTTAAACAAATTTATATTATTTAATGTGTATTTTGTATATATATATTTATACAAATACACATTCTTTTATTGGTATTTTGTTTATTTATTTTGATACTAATTTACATTATTTTATATGTATTTTGTATACATTTTTTATACGTATTTACTTAATTTTATGTGTATTTTGAATATATATTTTTATAGAAATCTACCTTATTTCATGTGTATTCGTATATATATTTTGAAACAAATTTACATTGTTTATATGTATTTTGCATATCTATTTTTTGTATTCTGTATTTATTTTTGTTATACATAGAATAATGTAAAATCGTATCAAAATAGGTACACAGAATATCAATAAAATAATTTAAATTTGTATGAAAATAAAGATGCAAAATACCCATAAGATAAAGCATTTTTTTTAAATACATATACAAAAATACTCATAGAATAATTAAATTTGTATTAAAATTAATATACAAAATGCACACATACAATAAGGTAAATTTGTATTGAAAAAAAAGCAAAATACAAATAAAACAGTGTAAATTTGTTTCAAAATATATATACGAATACACATAAAATAACGTAGATTTCTATAGAAATATATATACAATATACACATGAAATTATGTAAATACGCATAAAAATATATATATAAAATACATATTAAGTAATGTAAATTCGTGACAAAATAAATAAACAAAATATCATGAAAAGAATGTGTATTTGTATGAAAATAAATAATAGATAATAAATTTGTATGTAATATATATGCAAGATACACATTAAATAATGTAAATATGTATAAAAAAAATATATACAAAAAACAAATAGAATAATGTAAAATCGTATCAAAATAAATACACCGAATATTAATAAAATAATGTAAATTTGTATGAAAATAAAGATGCAAAATTCCCATCAAATAGCGCATTTCTTATAAAAATATATATACCAAAATACACATAAAATATTTAAATTTGTATTGAAATAAATATACAAAATGCACATACAATAAGGTAAACTTCTGTTGAAAGAGATATGCAAAAATACATATAAAAAATTGTAAATTTGTTTCAAAATATATATACGAATACACATAAAATAACGTAGATTTCTATAAAAATATATATACAAAATACATATAAAATTAGGTAAATACGTATAAAAAAATGTAAACAAAATACACATAAAATAATATAAATTCGAAACAAAATAAATAAACATAATACCAATAAAAGAATGTGTATTTGTTCTGTGTATTTTTGTATATAGTTTTATACAAATTTACGATATTTTATGTGTATTTTGTATTTATATTTATACAAATACACATTCTTTTACTGGTATTTTGTTTATTTATTTTGATACGATTTTTATGTGTATTTTGTATTCATTTTTTTATACGTATTTACTTCATTTTATGTGTATTTTGTATATATTTTTATAGAAATCAACGTTATTTTATGTGTATTCGTATATATATTTTGAAACAAATTTACATTGTTTTATGTGTATTTTGCATATCTATTTCAATACAAATTTACCTTACAGAATGTGCATTTTTTATATTTATTTTAATACAAATTTTAATATTTTATGTGTATTTTGGTATATATATTTTTATAAAAAATGCGTTATTTTATGGCTATTTTGCATCTTTATTTTCATACAAATTTACATTATTTAATTAATATTCTGTGTATTTATTTTGATACGATTTTACATTATTCTATTTGTGTTCTGTATATATTTTTTTATACATATTTACATTATTTAATTAGTATTTTCTATATATATTTGATACAAATTTACGATATTTTAAGTGTATATGTTTATATATTTTCATTCAAATTTCCATTATTTTATGTGTATTTTGTATATGTATTTCAGTACAAATTTACCTAATTTTATGTGTATTTTGTATATTTATTTTCATACAAATTTAAATTATTTTATGAGTATTTTGTATATCTATTTTCATACAAATACACATTCTTTTATTGATATTTTGTTTATTTATTTTGACGAGAATTTAAATTATTTAATGTGTATTTTGTATATATATATTTTTATACGTATTTACATCATTTCATGAGTATTTTGTATATATATTTCTATAGAAACTACGTTATTTTATGTGTATTTGTATATAGATTTTTAAACAAATTTACGCTTTAATATGCATTTTGTATATTTTTTCAATACAAATTTACCTTATTGTACGTGCATTTTGTATATTAATTTTAATACTAATTTAATTATTCTATGTTTATTTTTGTATATGTATTTTTAAAAAAATATGCTTTATTTTATGGGTATTTTGCATCTTTATTTTCATACAAAATTACATTATTTTATTGATATTCTGTGTATTTATTTTGATACGATTTTACATTATTCTATGTGTATTTTGTACATATTTTTCATTTAATTTAGCTTATTTTATGTGTATTTTGTATATCTATTTATTTTAATATAAAATCAAATATTTTAAGTTTTTTCGTATATATATTTTTATAAAAAATGCGTTGTTTTATGGCTATTTTGCATCTTTATTTTCATACAAATTTACATCATTTAATTAATATTCTGTGTATTTATTTTGATACGATTTTACATTATTCTATTTGTGTTTTGTATATATTGTTTTTTATACATATTTACATTATTTAATGTGTTTTTTGAATATATATTTGATACAAATTTACGTTATTTTAAGTCTATATGTTTATATATTTTCATTCAAATTTACATTATTTTATGTGTATTTTGTATATGTTTTTCAATACAAATTTACCTAATTTTTTATGATTTTTGTATATTTATTTTCATTCAAGTTTAAATTATTTTTGTGTGTTTTTATTTATAGTTTTATACAAATTTAGGTTATTTTATTTGTATTTTGTATATCTATTTTCATATAAATACACATTCTTTTCATGATATTTTGTTTATTTATTTTGACACGAATTAACATTATTTAATGTGTATTTTGTATATATATTTTTATACGTATTTACATTATTTCAAATGTATTTTGTATATATATTTCTATAGAAATCTGCGTTATTTTATATGTATTCGTATATATATTTTGAAACAAATTTACATTGTTTTATATGTATTTTGCATATTTTTTCAATACAAATTTACCTTATTGTATGTGCATTTTGTATATTAATTTTAATACAAATTTGATTAATCTATGTGTATTTTTGTATATGTATTTTTATAAAAATATGCTTTATTTTATTGGTATTTTGCATCTTTATTTTCATACAAATTTACATTATTTTATTGATATTCTGTGTATTTATTGATTTTACATTATTCTATGTGTATTTTGTATATAAATTTTATATAAAATGTATTTGTTTTCATTTCATACAAATCTACATTATTTTATGTATTTTTTGTACATGTATACACATAAAATATTTAAATTTGTATTGAAATAAATATACAAAATGCACATACAATAAGGTAAACTTCTATTGAAAGAGATATGCAAAAATACATATAAAACAATGTATATTTGTTTCAAAATATTTATAAGAATACACATAAAATAACGTAGATTTCTATAAAAATATATTTACAAAATACACATAAAATTAAGTAAATACGTATAAAAAAATGTAAACAAAATACACATAAAATAATGTAAATTCGAAACAAAATAAATAAACAAAATACCAATAAAAGAATGTGTATTTGTATAAATATAAATGTACAAAATACATATACAAAATAAACATAAAATAAGGTAAATTTGTAATGAAATATATGTACAAAATACACATAAAATAATGTAAATTTATATGAAAATATATATACAAATACACATAAAATACCATGAATTTGTATAAAATTATATATTCAAAATAAATATTAAATAATGTAAATGCGTATAAAAATATATATACAAAGTACATATAAAATAATGTAAATTCGTTTCAATATAAATCAACAAAATACCAATAAAATAATATATATTTGAATGAAAATAGATTTACAAAATACACATAACTAAAATTTGTATTGAAATATATACAAAAATGCATAAAAATAATTTGAGTTTGTATGAAAATAGACATTCAAAGTACATATAAAACTAGGTAAATTTCTTTTAAAATATATATACAAAATACCCATAAAATATTGTAAATTTGTGTCAAAATATATAAACAAATACACATAAAATAACTTAAAATAACGTAATTATGTATCAAATATATATACAAAAAACTCATTAAATAATGTAAATATGTATAAAAAAATATATACAAAACATAAATAAAATAATGTAAAATCGTATCAAAATAAATACAGAAAATATTAATAAAATAATGTAAATTTGTATGAAAATTAAGATGCAAAATACCCATAAAATAACGCATTTTTATAAAATATATATACGAAAAACATAAAATATTTGATTTTGTATTAAAATAAATAGATATACATTCTTTTATTGGTATTTTGTTTATTTATTTTGTTTCGAATTTACATTATTTTATATGTATTTTGTTTACATTTTTTTATACGTATTTACTTAATTTTATGTGTATTTTGTATATATATTTTTATAGAAATCTACGTTATTTTATGTGTATTCGTATATATATTTTGAAACAAATTTTAGATTGTTTTATATGTATTTTTGCATATCTCTTTCAATAGAAGTTTACCTTATTGTATGTGCATTTTGTATATTTATTTCAATACAAATTTAAATATTTTATGTGTATTTTGGTATATATATTTTTATAAGAAATGCGCTATTTGATGGGAATTTTGCATCTTTATTTTCATACAAATTTACATTATTTTATTAATATTCGGTGTATTTATTTTGATACGATTTTAAATTATTCTATTTTTTTTGTATATATTTTTTTTATACATATTTACATTATTTAAATGTATCTTGCATATATATTACGTACAAATTTATTATCTATTATTTATTTTCATACAAATACACATTCTTTTCATGATATTTTGTTTATTTATTTTGTCACGAATTTACATTACTTAATATGTATTTTATATATATATTTTTATACGTATTTACATAATTTCATGTGTATTTTGTATATATATTTCTATAGAAATCTACGTTATTTTATGTGTATTCGTATATATATTTTGAAACAAATTTACACTGTTTTATTTGTGTTTTGCGTTTTTTTTCAATACAAATTTACCTTATTGTATGTGTGCATTTTGTATAATAATTTTAATACAAATTTAATTATTCTATGTGTATTTTTGTATATGTATTTTTAAAAAAAAATATGCTTTATCTTATGGGTATTTTGCATCTTTATTTTCATACAAATTTAAATTATTTTATTGATATTCTGTGTACTTATTTTGATACGATTTTACATTATTCTATGTATAACAAAAATAAATACAGAATACACAAAAATAGATATGCAAAATACATATAAACAATGTAAATTTGTTTCAAAATATATATACGAATACACATGAAATAAGGTAGCTTTCTATAAAAATATGTATACAAAATACACATAAAATTAAGTAAATACGTATAAAAAATGTATACAAAATACACATAAAATAATGTAAATTAGTATCAAAATAAATAAACAAAATACCAATAAAAGATTGTGTATTTGTATAAATATATATATACAAAATACACATTAAATAATATAAATTTGTTTAAAACTATACAAAATACACATGAAATGATGTAAATACGTATAAAAATATATATACAAAATACAAATTAAATAATGTAAATTCGCGTCAAAATAAATAAACAAAATATCAATAAAAGAATGTGTATTTGTATGAAAATATATATACAAAATGCACATAAAATAACCTAAATTTGTATCAAACTATATACAAAAATACACAAAAATATTTTAAATTTGTATGAAAATAAATATACAAAATACACATAAAATTAGGTAAATTTGTATTGAAATACATTCACAAAATACACATAAAATAATGTAAATTTGAATGAAAATACATAAACAAAGACACTTAAAATAACGTAAATTTGTATAAAAAAAATATGTACAAAACACAAATAGAATAATGTAAAATCGTATCAAAATAAATACACAGAATATTAATAAAATAATGTAAATTTGTATGAAAATAAAGAAGCAAAATACCCATAAAATAACGCATTTTTTTTATTTATAAAAATATATATACCAAAATACACATCAAAAAATTAAATTTGTATTAAAATAAATATAGAAAAAACACATACAATAAGGTAAATTTGTATTGAAATAAATATGCAAAATACATATAAAACAATGTAAATTTGTTTCAAAATATATATACGAATACACATAAAATAACGTAGATTTCTATAAAAATATATATACAAAATACACATAAAATGAAGTAAATACGTATAAAAAAAACGTATACAAAAAACACATAAAATAATGTAAATTCGTATCAAAATAAATAAACAAAATACCAATAAAAGAATGTGTATTTGTATAAATATAAATATACAAAATACACATAAAATAACGTAAATTTATATAAAACTATATGCAAAAATACACAGAAGTAATTAAATTTGTATGAAAATATATACAAAATAAACACAAAATAAGCTAAATTTGAATTGAAATATATATACAAAATACATGAAATAAAGTAAATTTGTATCAAAATATTTATACAAATACACATATAATAACGTATATTTGTATGAAAATATATAAACAAAATACACATTAAATAATGTAAATACGTATAAAAAATATGTACAAAATACACATATAATCATGTAATTCGTATCAAAATAAATAAACAAAATACCAATAAAATAATATAAATTTGTATGAGTAAACGTGTATGTTGCATATTTTTTCAATACAAATCTACCTTATTATATACGCATTTTTTATATTAATTTTAATACAAATTTAATTATTCGATGTGTATTTTTGTATCTGTATTTGTATAAACATATGTTTTATTTTTTTGGTATTTTGCATCTTTATTTTCATACAAATTTACATTATTTTATTGATATTCTGCTCATTCATTTTGATACGAATTAATATTATTCTATGTGTATTTTGTAAATATTTTTCATACAAATTTACGTTATTTTATGCGTATTTGCTTATATATTTTGACACAAATTTACAATATTTTATGGGTATTTTGTATATACATTTCAAAAGAAATTTACCTAGTTTTATGTGTATTTTGTATATCTATTTTCATACAAACTCAAATTATTTCTATGTATTTTTGTATATATTTTAATACAAATTTTATTTATGTTATGTGTATTTTGTAAATTTATTTTCATTCAAATATATATTATTTTATTGGTGTTTTGTTGATTTATATTGATACGAATTTACATTATTTTATATGTACTTTGTATATATATTTTTATACGCTTTTACATTATTTAATATTTATTTTGAATATATATTTTTATACAAATTCATGGTATTTTATGTGTATTTGTATATATATTTTTATATAAATTTACATTATTTTATGTGTATTTTGTACATATATTTTTTTTACAAATCTACCTTATTTTATGTTTATTTTGTATGTGTATTTTGTATATTTAAATTTATCCAAATACACATTCTTTTATTGGTATTTTGTTTATTTATTTTAATTCGAATTTACATTATTTTATATGTATTTTGTATACATTTTTTTATACGTATTCACTTAATTTTATGTGTATTTTGTATATATATTTTTATAGAAATCTACGTTTTTTTTATTTGTATTCGTATATATATTTTGAAATAAATTTACATTGTTTTATATGTATTTTTGCATATCTCTTTCAATACAAATTTACCTTATTGTATGTGCATTTTGTATATTTATTTCAATGCAAATTTAAATATTTTATGTGTTTTTTGGTATATATATTTTTATAAGATTACGAAAATTTGAATAAAAATATATACAAAAAATAAAAAAAAATATTTCAATTTGTTTGAAAATAGATATACAAAATACACATATAATTAGTTAAATTTGTATTTAAATACATGTAAAAAATACACATAAAATAATATAAATTTGTATGAAATGAAAACAAATTCACATAAAATTCGCGTCAAAATAAATAAACAAAATATTAATAAAAGAATGTGCATTTGTATGAAAATAGATATACAAAATACACATAAAATAACCTAAATTTGTATCAAACTATATACAAAAATAAACAAAAATATTTTAAATTTGCATTAAAATAAATATACATATTACACATAAAATTAAGTAAATTTGTACTGAAATACATACACAAAATACACATAAAATAATGTAAATTTGAATAAAAATACATAAACAAATACACTTAAAATAACGTAAATTTGTATAAAAAAAATATGTACAAAACACAAATAGAATAATGTAAAATCGTATCAAAATAAATACACAGAATATTAATAAAATAAAGTAAATTTGTATGAAAATGAAGAAGCAAAATAACCATAAAATAACGCATTTTTTTTATTTATAAAAATATATATACCAAAATACATATCAAAAAATTAAATTTGTATTAAAATAAATATACAAAAAACACATACAATAAGGTAAATTTGTATTGAAATAGATATGCAAAATACATATAAAACAATATAAATTTGTTTCAAAATATATATACGAACATACATAAAATAACGTAGATTTCTATAAAAATATATATACAAAATACACATAAAATGAAGTAAATACGTATAAAAAAATGTATACAAAAAACACATAAAATAATGTAAATTCGTATCAAAATAAATAAACAAAATACCAATAAAAGAATGTGTATTTGTATAAATATAAATATACAAAATACAAATAAAATAACGTAAATTTATATAAAACTATATACAAAAATACACAGAAGTAATTAAATTTGTATGAAAATATATACAAAATACATACAAAATAAGCTAAATTTGAATTGAAAGATATATACAAAATACATGAAATAAAGTAAATTTGTATTAAAATATTTATTCAAATACACATATAATAACGTAAATTTGTATGAAAATATATAAACAAAATACACATTATATAATGTAAATACGTATAAAAAAATATGTACAAAATACACATATAATCATGTAATTCGTATTAAAATAAATAAACAAAATACCAATAAAATAATATAAATTTATATGAGTAAACGTGTATGTTGCATATTTTTTCAATACAAATTTACCTTATTATATACGCATTTTGTATATTAATTTTAATAGAAATTTAATTATTCGATGTGTATTTTTGTATCTGTATTTGTATATATATTTTTATACGCTTTTACATTATTTAATATTTATTTTGAATATATATTTTTATACAAATTCATGGTATTTTATGTGTATTTGTATATATATTTTATATTAAATTTATGTGTATTTTGCATATTATTTTACAAATCTTCCTTATTTTATGTTTATTTTGTATGTGTTTTTGTATATTTATATTTATCCAAATACATTCTTTTATTGGTATTTTGTTTATTTTATTTTAATTGAATTTACTTTATTTTATGTGTATTTTGTATACATTTATACGTATTTACTTAATATTAAGTCTATTTTGTATATATATTTTTATAGAAATATACGTTTTTTTATTTGTATTCGTATATATATTTTGAAACAAATTTACATTGTTTTATATGTATTTTTGCATATCTCTTTCAATACAAATTTACCTTATTGTATGTGCATTTTGTATATTTATTTCAATGCAAATTTAAATATTTTATGTGTATTTTGGTATATATATTTTTATAAGATAACGAAAATTTGAATAAAAATATATACAAAAAAACAAAAAAAATAAATTTCAATTTGTATGAAAATAGATATAAAAAATACACATATAATTAGTTAAATTTGTATTTAAATACATGTACAAAATGCACATAAAATAATGTAAATTTGTATGAAATGAAAACAAATTCACATAAAATTCGCGTCAAAATAAATAAACACAATACCAATAAAAGAAAGTGTATTTGTAGGAAAATAGATATACAAAATACACATAAAATAACCTAAATTTGTATCAAACTATATACAAAAATACACAAAAATATTTTAAATTTGTATGAAAATAAATATAGAAAATACACATAAAATTAGGTAAATTTGTATTGAAATACATACACAAAATACATATAAAATAATGTAAATTTGAATGAAAATACATAAACAAATACACTTAAAATAACGTAAATTTGTATAAAAAAAATGTACAAAACACAAATAGAATAACGTAAAATCGTATCAAAATAAATACACAGAATATTAATAAAATAATGTAAATTTGTATGAAAATAAAGAAGGAAAATACCCATAAAATAACGCATTTTTTTTATTTATAAAAATATATATACCAAAATACACATCAAAAAATTAAATTTGTATTAAAATAAATATACAAAAAACACATACAATAAGGTAAATTTGTATTGAAATAGATATGCAAAATACATATAAAACAATGTAAATTTGTTTCAAAATATATATACGAATACACATAAAATAACGTAGATTTCTATAAAAATATATATACAAAATACACATAAAATGAAGTAAATACATATAAAAAAATGAATACAAAAAACACATAAAATAATGTAAATTCGTATCAAAATAAATAAACAAAATACCAATAAAAGAATAAGTATTTGTATAAATATAAATATACAAAATACACATAAAATAACGTAAATTTATATAAAACAGTATACAAAAATAAACAGAAGTAATTAAGTTTGTATGAAAATATATACAAAATACACACAAAATAAGCTAAATTTGAATTGAAATATATATACAAAATACATGAAATAAAGTAAATTTGTATCAAAATGTTTATAGAAATACACATATAATAACGTAAATTTGTATGAAAATATATAAACAAAATACACATTAAATAATGTAAATACGTATAAAAAATATGTACAAAATACACATATAATCATGTAATTCGTATCAAAATAAATAAACAAAATACCAATAAAATAATATAAATTTGTATGAGTAAACGTGTATGTTGCATATTTTTTCAATACAAATTTACCTTATTATATATACGCATTTTGTATATTAATTTTAATACAAATTTAATTATTCGATGTGTATTTTGTATCTGTATTTGTATATATATTTTATACGCTTTTACATTATTTAATATTTATTTTGAATATATATTTTATACAAATTCATATTTATGTGTATATGTATGTATATATATTTTATATAAATTTACATTTATGTGTATTTTGTACATATATTTTTTTACAAATCTACCTAATTTTATGTTTATTTTGTATGTGTATTTTGTATATTTATCTTTATCCAAATACACATTCTTTTATTGGTATTTTGTTTATTTATTTTAATTCGAATTTACATTATTTTATGTGTATTTTGTAAACATTTTTTTATACGTATTTACTTAATTTTATGTGTTTTTTGTATATATATTTTTATAGAAATCTACGTTTTTTTATTTGTATTCGTATATATATTTTGAAACAAATTTTCATTGTTTTATATGTATTTTTGCATATCTCTTTCAATACAAATTTACCTTATTGTATGTGCATTTTCTATATTTATTTCAATGCAAATTTAAATATTTTATGTGTATTTTGGTATATATATTTTTATAAGATTACGAAAATTTGAATAAAAATATATACAAAAAAACTAAAAAAATAATTTCAATTTGTATGAAAATAGACATATAATTAGTTAAATTTGTATTTAAATACATGAACAAAATACACATAAAATAATGTAAATTTGTATGAAATGAAAACAAATTCACATAAAATTCGCGTCAAAATAAATAAACAAAATATCAATAAAAGAATGTGTATTTGTATGAAAATAGAAATACAAAATACACATAAAATAACCTAGATTTGTATCAAACTATATACAAAAATACACAAAAATATTTTAAATTTGTATGAAAATAAATATACAAAATACACATAAAATTAGGTAAATTTGTATTAAAATACATACACAAAATACACATAAAATAATGTAAATTTGAATGAAAATACATAAACAAATACACTTGAAATAACGTAAATTTGTATAAAAAATATGTACAAAACACAAATAGAATAATGTAAAATCGTATCAAAATAAATACACAGAATATTAATAGAATAATGTAAATTTGTATGAAAAAAAAGAAGCAAAATACCCATAAAATAACGCATTTTTTTTATTTATAAAAATATATATACCAAAATACACATCAAAAAATTATTTTGTATTAAAATATATATAGAAAAAACACATACAATAAGGTAAATTTGTATTGAAATAGATATGCAAAATACATATAAAACAATGTAAATTTGTTTCAAAATATATATACGAATACACATATAATAACGTAGATTTCTATAAAAATATATATACAAAATACACATAAAATGAAGTAAATACGTATAAAAAAATGTATACAAAATACACATAAAATAATGTAAATTCGTATCAAAATAAATAAACAAAATACCAATAAAAGAATGTGTATTTGTATAAATATAAATATACAAAATGTACATAAAATAACAATTTTATATAAAACTATATACAAAAATACACAGAAGTAATTAAATTTGTATGAAAATATATACAAAATACACACAAAATAAGCTAAATTTGAATTGAAATATATATACAAAATACATGAAATAAAGTAAATTTGTTTCAAAATATTTATACAAATACACATATAATAACGTAAATTTGTATGAAAATATATAAACAAAATACACATTAAATAATGTAAATACGTATAAAAAAATATGTACAAAATACACATATAATCATATAATTCGTATCAAAATAAATAAACAAAATGCCAATAAAATAATATAAATTTGTATGAGTAAACGTGTATGTTGCATATTTTTTCAATACAAATTTACCTTATTATATACGCATTTTGTATATTAATTTTAGTATATGTGTATTTGAATATATATTTTGATACAAATTTACATTATTTTATGTATTTTCTATATTTATTTCAATTCAAATTTAGTTTATTTTATGTGTCTTTTGTATATCTATTTTCATACAAATTTAATTATTTTTGTTTATTTTTGTATATAGTTTTATACAATTTTACGTTATTTTATGTGTATTTTGTATATTTATATTTATACAAGTAAACATTCTTTTATTGGTATTTAGTTTATTTATTTTGATACGAGTTTACATTATTTTATGTGTATTTTGTATACATTTTCTTATACGTATTTACTTCATTTTATGTGTATTTTGTATATATATTTTTTATAGAAATCTACGTTATTTTATGTGTATTCGTATATATATTTTGAAACAAATTTACATTGTTTTATGTGTATTTTGCATATCTGTTTCAATACAAATTTACCTTATTGTATGTCATTTTGTATATTTATTGTAATAAAAATTTAAATATTTTTTGTGTATTTTGGTATATATATTTTCATAAAAAATGCGTTGTTTTATGGGTATTTTGCATCTTTATTTTCATACAAATTTACATTATTTTATTAATATTCTGTGTATTTATATAATATATATAATATATAATATAACGAATACACATATAATAACGTAGATTTCTATAAAAATATATATACAAAATACACACAAAATGAAGTAAATACGTATAAAAAAATGTATACAAAATACACATAAAATAATGTAAATTCGTATCAAAATAAATAAACAAAATACCAATAAAAGAATGTGTATTTGTATAAATATAAATATACAAAATACATAAAATAACGTAAATTTATATAAAACAGTATACAAAAATAAACACAAGTAATTAAGTTTGTATGAAAATATATACAAAATACACACAAAATAAGCTAAATTTGAATTGAAATATATATACAAAATACATGAAATAAAGTAAATTTGTATCAAAATATTTATAGAAATACACATATAATAACGTAAATTTGTATGAAAATATATAAACAAAATACACATTAAATAATGTAAATACGTATAAAAAATATGTACAAAATACACATATAATCATGTAATTCGTATCAAAATAAATAAACAAAATACCAATAAAATAATATAAATTTGTATGAGTAAACGTGTATGTTGCATATTTTTTCAATTCAAATTTACCTTATTATATACGCATTTTGTATATTAATTTTTATACAAATTTAATTATTCGATGTGTATTTTTGTATCTGTATTTGTATATATATTTTTATACGCTTTTACATCATTTAATATTTATTTTGAATATATATTTTAATACAAATTCATGGTATTTTATATGTATATGTATATATATTTTTATATAAATTTACACTATTTTATGTGTATTTTGTACATATATTTTTTTACAAATCTACCTAATTTTATGATTATTTTGTATGTGTATTTTGTATATTTATCTTTATCCAAATACTCATTCTTTTATTGGTATTTTGTTTATTTATTTTAATTCGAATTTACATTTTTTTTATACGTATTTACTTAATTTTATGTGTATTTTGTATATATATTTTTATAGAAATCTACGTTTTTTTGTTTGTATTCGTATATATATTTTGAAACAAATTTTCATTGTTTTATATGTATTTTTGCATATCTCTTTCAATACAAATTTACCTTATTGTATGTGCATTTTCTATATTTATTTCAATGCAAATTTAAATATTTTATGTGTATTTTGGTATATATATTTTTATAAGATTACGAAAATTTGAATAAAAATATATACAAAAAAACAAAAAAAATAATTTCAATTTGTATGAAAATAGATATACATAATACACATATAATTAGTTAAATTTGTATTTAAATACATGTACAAAATACACATAAAATAATGTAAATTTGTATGAAATGAAAACAAATTCACATAAAATTCGCGTCAAAATAAATAAACAAAATATCAATAAAAGAATGTGTATTTGTATGAAAATAGATATACAAAATACACATAAAATAACCTAGATTTGTATCAAACTATATACAAAAATACACAAAAATATTTTAAATTTGTATGAAAATAAATATACAAAATACACATAAAATTAGGTAAATTTGTATTAAAATACATACACAAAATACACATAAAATAATGTAAATTTGAATGAAAATACATAAACAAATACACTTGAAATAACGTAGATTTGTATAATGAAATATGTACAAAACACAAATAGAATAATGTAAAATCGTATCAAAATAAATACACAGAATATTAATAAAATAATGTAAATTTGTATGAAAATAAAGAAGCAAAATACCCATAAAATAACGCATTTTTTTTATTTATAAAAATATATATACCAAAATACACATCAAAAAATTATTTTGTATTAAAATAAATATAGAAAAAACACATACAATAAGGTAAATTTGTATTGAAATAGATATGCAAAATACATATAAAACAATGTAAATTTGTTTCAAAATATATATACGAATACACATATAATAACGTAGATTTCTATAAAAATATATATACAAAATACACATAAAATGAAGTAAATACGTATAAAAAAATGTATACAAAATACACATAAAATAATGTAAATTCGTATCAAAATAAATAAACAAAATACCAATAAAAGAATGTGTATTTGTATAAATATAAATATACAAAATGTACATAAAATAACGTAACTTTATATAAAACTATATACAAAAATACACAGAAGTAATTAAATTTGTATGAAAATATATACAAAATACACACAAAATAAGCTAAATTTGAATTGAAATATATATACAAAATACATGAAATAAAGTAAATTTGTTTCAAAATATTTATACAAATACACATATAATAACGTAAATTTGTATGAAAATATATAAACAAAATACACATTAAATAATGTAAATGCGTATAAAAAAATATGTACAAAATACACATATAATCATATAATTCGTATCAAAATAAATAAACAAAATGCCAATAAAATAATATAAATTTGTATGAGTAAACGTGTATGTTGCATATTTTTTCAATACAAATTTACCTTATTATATACGCATTTTGTATATTAATTTTAATATATGTGTATTTGAATATATATTTTGATACAAATTTACATTATTTTATGTATTTTCTATATTTATTTTATTCAAATTTAGTTTATTTTATGTGTATTTGTATATATATTTCATACAAATTTAATTATTTTTGTTTATTTTGTATATAGTTTTACAAATTCTTATTTTACGTTATTTTATGTGTATTTTGTATATTTATATTTAAATAAATACACTTTTTTTTATTTGTATTTTGTTTAATTATTTTGATACGAGTTTACATTATTTTAAGTGTATTTTGTATACATTTTTTTTATACGTATTTACCTCATTTTAAGTGTATTTTGTATATATATTTTTATAGAAATCTTTATTTTTTTATGTGTATTCGTATATATATTTTGAAACAAATTTACATTGTTTTATATGTATTTTGCATATCTATTTCAATACAAATTTACCTTATTGTATGTCTATTTTGTATATTTATTTTAATACAAATTTAAATATTTTATGTGTATTTTGGTATATATATTTTTATAAGATTACGAAAAATTTCAATTTGTATGAAAATAGATATACAAAATACACATATAATTAGTTAAATTTGTATTTAAATACATGTACAAAATACACATAAAATAATGTAAATTTGTATGAAATGAAAACAAATTCACATAAAATTCGCGTCAAAATAAATAAACAAAATATCAATAAAAGAATGTGTATTTGTATGAAAATAGATATACAAAATACACATAAAATAACCTAAATTTGTATCAAACTATATACAAAAATACACAAAAATATTTTGAATTTGTATGAAAATAAATATACAAAATACACATAAAATTAGGTAAATTTGTATTGAAATACATACACAAAATACACATAAAATAATGTAAATTTGAATGAAAATACATAAACAAATACACTTAAAATAACGTAAATTTGTAAAAAAAAATATGTACAAAACACAAATAGAATAATGTAAAATCGTATCAAAATAAATACACAGAATATTAATAAAATAATGTAAATTTGTATGAAAATAAAGAAGCAAAATACCAATAAAATAACGCATTTTTTTATTTATAAAAATATATATACAGAAATACACATTAAAAAATTAAATTAGTATTAAAATAAATATACAAAAAACACATACAATAAGGTAAATTTGTATTGAAATAGATATGCAAAATACATATAAAACAATGTAAATTTGTTTCAAAATATATATACGAATACACATAAAATAACGTAGATTTCTATAAAAATATATATACAAAATACACATAAAATGACGTAAATACGTATAAAAAAATGTATACAAAAAACACATAAAATAATGTAAATTCGTATCAAAATAAATAAACAAAATACCAATAAAAGAATGTGTATTTGTACAAATATAAATATTCAAAATACACATAAAATAACGTAAATTTATATAAACTATATACAAAAATACTCAAAGTAATTAAATTTGTATGAAAATATATACAAAATACACACAAAATAAGCTAAATTTGAATTGAAATATATATACAAAATACATTAAATAAAGTAAATTTGTATCAAAATATTTATACAAATACACATATAATAACGTAAATTTGTATGAAAATACATAAACAAAATACACATTAAATAATGTAAATACGTATAAAAAATATGTACAAAATACACATATAATCATGTAATTCGTATCAAAATAAATAAACAAAATACCAATAAAATAATATAAATTTGTATGAGTAAACGTGTATGTTGCATATTTTTTCAATACAAATTTACCTTATTATATACGCACTTTGTATATTAATTTTAATACAAATTTAATTATTCGATGTGTATTTTTGTATCTGTATTTGTATATATATTTTTATACGCTTTTATATTATTTAATATTTATTTTGAATATATATTTTTATACAAATTCATGGTATTTTATGTGTATTTGTATATATATTTTTATATAAATTTACATTATTTTATGTGTATTTTGTACATATAGTTTTTTACAAATCTACCTTATTTTATGTTTATTTTGTATGTGTATTTTGTATATTTATATTTATCCAAATACACATTCTTTTATTGGTATTTTGTTTATTTATTTTAATTCGAATTTACATTATTTTATGTGTATTTTGTATACATTTTTTTATACGTATTTACTTAATTTTATGTGTATTTTTTATATATATTTTTATAGAAATCTACGTTATTTTATTTGTATTCGTATATATATTTTGAAACAAATTTACATTGTTTTATATGTATTTTTGCATATCTCTTTCAATACAAATTTACCTTATTGTATGTGCATTTTGTATATTTATTTCAATGCAAATTTAAATATTTTATGTGTATTTTGGTATATATATTTTTATAAGATAACGAAAATTTGAATAAAAATATATACAAAAAAACAAAAAAATAAATTTCAATTTGTATGAAAATAGATATACAAAATACACATATAATTAGTTAAATTTGTATTTAAATACATGTACAAAATACACATAAAATAATGTAAATTTGTATGAAATGAAAACAAATTCACATAAAATTCGCGTCAAAATAAATAAACAAAATATCAATGAAAGAATGTGTATTTGTATGAAAATAGATATACAAAATACACATAAAATAACCTAAATTTCTATCAAACTATATACAAAAAAACACAAAAATATTTTAAATTTGTATGAAAATAAATATACAAAATACACATGAAATTAGGTAAATTTTTATTGAAATACATACACAATATTCACATAAAATAATGTAAATTTGAATGAAAATACATAAACAAATACACTTAAAATAACGTAGATTTGTATAAAAAAATATGTACAAAACACAAATAGAATAATGTAAAATCGTAACAAAATAAATACACAGAATATTAAAAAAATAATGTAAACTTGTATGAAAATAAAGAAGCAAAATACCCATAAAATAACGCATTTTTTTATTTATAAAAATATATATACCAAAATACACATCAAAAAATTAAATTTGTATTAAAATAAATATACAAAAAACACATACAATAAGGTAAATTTGTATTTAAATAGATATGCAAAATACATATAAAACAATGTAAATTTGTTTCAAAATATATATACGAATACACATATAATAACGTAGATTTCTATAAAAACATATATACAAAATACACATAAAATGAAGTAAATACGTATAAAAAAAATGTATACAAAATACACATAAAATAATGGAAATTCGTATCAAAATAAATAAACAAAATAGCAATAAAAGAATGTGTATTTGTATATATATAAATATACAAAATACACATAAAATAACGTAAATTTATATAAAACTATATACAAAAATACACAGAAGTAATTAAATTTGTATGAAAATATATACAAAATACACACAAAATAAGCTAAATTTGAATTGAAATATATATACAAAATACATGAAATAAAGTAAATTTGTATCAAAATATTTATACAAATACACATATAATAACGTAAATTTGTATGAAAATATATAAACAAAATACACATTAAATAATGTAAATACGTATAAAAAATATGTACAAAATACACATATAATCATGTAATTCGTATCAAAATAAATAAACAAAATACCAATAAAATAATATAAATTTGTATGAGTAAACGTGTATGTTGCATATTTTTTCAATAAAATTTACCTTATTATATACGCATTTTGTATATTAATTTTAATATATGTGTATTTGAATATATATTTTGATACAAATTTACATTATTTTATGTATTTTCTATATTTATTTCCATTCAAATTTAGCTTATTTTATGTGTCTTTTGTATATCTATTTTCATACAAATTTAATTATTTTTGTTTATTTTTGTATATAGTTTTATACAATTTTTCGTTATTTTATGTGTATTTTGCATATTTATATTTATACAAGTAAACATTCTTTTATTGGCATTTAGTTTATTTATTTTGATACGAGTTTACATTATTTTATGAATATTTTGTATACATTTTCTTATACGTATTTACTTCATTTTATGTGTATTTTATATATTTTTATAGAAATCTACGTTATTTTATGTGTATTCGTTTATATATTTTGAAACAAATTTACATTGTTTTATGTGTATTTTGCATATCTATTTCAATACAAATTTACTTTATTGTATGTGCATTTTGTATATTTATTGTAATACAAATTTAAATATTTTATGTGTATTTTGGTATATATATTTTCATAAAATATGCGTTGTTTTATGGGTATTTTGCATCTTTATTTTCATACAAATTTACATTATTTTATTAATATTCTGTGTATTTATTTTGATACTATTTTACATTATTCTATTTGTGTTTTGTATATATTTTTTTTATACATATTTACATTATTTAATGTGTATTTTCTATATATTTCATACAAATTTACGTTATTTTAAGTGTATTTGTTTATATATTTTGTATATATATTTCAATTCAAATTTAGCTTATTTTGTGTGTATTTTGTATATATTTTCATACAAATTTAACTACTTCTGTGTATTTTTGTATATAGTTTTATATAAATTTACGTTATTTTATGTGTATTTTGTATATTTATATTTATATAAATACACATTCTTTTATTTGTATTTTGTTTATTTATTTTGATACGAATTAAATTATTCTATGTGTGTTTTGCATACATTTTTTTATACGTATTTACTTCATTTTATGTGTATTTTGTATATATATTTTTTATAGAAATCTACGTTATTTTATGTGTATTCGTATACATATTTTGAAACAAATTTACATTGCTTTATATGTATTTTGCATATCTATTTCAATACAAATTTACCTAATTGTACATATAAAACAATGTAAATTTGTTTCAAAATATATGTACGAATACAAATCAAATAACGTACATTTCTATAAAAATATATATACAAAATACACATAAAATTAAGTAAATACGTATAAAAAAATGTAAACAAAATACACATAAAATAATGTAAATTCGAAACAAAATAAATAAACAGAATACCAATAAAAAAATTTGTATTTGTATAAATATAAATGTACAAAATACACATACAAAATAAACATAAAATAAGGTAAATTTGTAATGAAATATATGAACAAAATACACATAAAATAATGTAAATTTATATGAAAATATATGTACAAATACACATAAAATACCATGAATTTGTTTAAAATTAAATATTCAAAATAAATATTAAATAATGTAAATGCGTATAAAAATATATATACAAAGTACATATAAAATAATGTAAATTCGTATCAATATAAATGAACAAAATACCAATAAAATAATATATATTTGAATGAAAATAGGTTTACAAAATACACATAACCTAACTAAAATTTGTATTGAAATACATACAAAAATACATAAAAATAATTTGAGTTTGTATGAAAATAGATATTCAAAATACACACAAAACTAGTTAAATTTCCTTTGAAATATATATACAAAATACTTATAAAATATTGTAAATTTGTGTCAAAATATATAACCAAATACACATAAAATAACGTAAATTTGTATGAAAAATATATACAAAATACACATAGAATAATGTCAAATCGTATCAAAATGAATGAGCAGAATATCAATAAAATAACGTAAATTTGTATGAAAATAAAGATGCAAAATACCCATAAAATAAAGCATATTTTTATAAAAATACATATAGAAAAATACACGTAGAATAATTAAATTTGAATTAAAATTGATATACAAAATGCATATACAATAAATTTAAATTTGATTATATTAAATGAAATAAATATACAAAATAAACATAAAATAAGGTAAATTTGTAATAAAACATATGTAAGAATACACATAAAATAATATAAATTTGTATGAAAAAATGTAAACAAAATACACATAAAATAATGTAAATTCGAAACAAAATAAATAAACAGAATACCAATAAAAAAATTTGTATTTGTATAAATATAAATGTACAAAATACACATACAAAATAAACATAAAATAAGGTAAATTTGTAATGAAATATATGAACAAAATACACATAAAATAATGTAAATTTATATGAAAATATAAATTGTATAAAATTTGTTTCAAAATATATACGAATACACACAATAAAATAACGTAAATTTTTATGAAAATGTATATATAAAATACACATAAAATAATTTAAGTACGTAGAAAAATATATATACAAAATACACATAAAATAATGTAAATTCGTAAAAAATTAAATACACAAATTTCCAATAAAAGAATGTATATTTGTAGGAAAATATATATACAAAAAACAAATAAAATAACTATAATTTGTATAAAAATATATACAAAAATACACAAAAATAATTTAAATTTGTTTGAAAATAGATATGCAAAATACACATAAAGTTAGGGAAATTTGTATTGAAATACATATACAAAACTCACATAAAATAATGTAAATTTGTATTAAAATATATAAACAAATGCATATAAAATAACGTAAATTTGGATAAAATATATATACAAAATATACATTAAATATTTTAAATATGTATTAAAATATATTATATTATATATATTTTTATTGATATTTGCGTTATTTATGTGTATTTTGTATATGTTTTCTCATAGAAATTTACATCATTTTATTGGTATTTTGTCTCTTTATTATGATACGAATTACATGATTATTTGTGTATTTTGTACATTTTTTTTATACGTATTTACATTATTTAATGAGTATTTTGTTTATATTTTTATACAAATTTACGTTATTATATGTGTATTTGTATAAGTATTTTGATATAAATTTACATTATTTTATGTATTTTGTATATATATTTCAATTCAAATACCAATAAAATAATATATATTTGAATGAAAATAGATTTACAAAATACATATAACATAACTAAAATTTGTATTGAAATATATACAAAAATACATAAAAATAATTTGAGTTTGTATGAAAATAGATATTCAAAATACACATAAAACTAGGTAAATTTCTTTTGAAATATATATACATAATACCCATAAAATATTTTAAATTTGTGTCAAAATATATAAACAAATACACATAAAATAACGTAAATTTGTATGAAAAATATATACAAAATACACATAGAATAATGTCAAATCGTATCAAAATGAATGAGCAGAATATCAATAAAATAACGTAAATTTGTATGAAAATAAAGATGCAAAATACCCATAAAATAAAGCATATTTTTATAAAAATACATATACAAAAATACACATAGAATAATTAAATTTGTATTAAAATTAATATACAAAATGCATATACAATAAGGTAAATTTGTTTTGAAAAAATAAGCAAAATACACATAAAAGTGTAAATTTGTTTAAAAATCTATATACGAATACACATAATATAACGTAGATTTCTATAGAAATATATATACAAAATACACATGAAATGATGTAAATACGTATAAAAATATATATAAAATACACATTAAATAATTTAAATTCTCGTCAAAATAAATAAACAAAATATCAATAAAAGAATGTGTATTTGTATGAAAATAGATATACAAAATACTCATAAAATAACCTAAGTTTGTATAAAACTATATACAAAAATACACAAAAATAATTTAAATTTGTATGAAAATAAATATACAAAATACACATAAAATTAGGTAAATTTGTATTGAAATACATATACAAAATACACATAAAATAATGGAAATTTGAATGAAAATATATAAACATATACACTTAAAATAACGTAAATTTGTATCAAATATATATACAAAATACTAATTAAATAATGTAGATATGTATAAAAAAATATATACAAAACACAAATAGAATAATGTAAAATCGTATCAACAATAAATACACAGAATATTAATAAAATAATGTAAATTTGTATGAAAATAAAGATGCAAAATAGCCATAAATTAACGCATTTTTTATAAAAATATATATACCAAAATACACATAAAATATTAAAATTTGTATTGAAATAAATATAAAAAATGCACATACTATAAGGTAAATTTGTATTGAAATAGATATGCAAAATACATATAAAACCATGTAAATTTGTTTCAAAATATATATACGAATACACATAAAATAACGTAGATTTCTATGAAAAAATATATACAAAATACACATAAAATGAAGTAAATACGTATAAAAAAATGAATACAAAAAATACATAAAAATCGTATCAAAATAAATAAACAAAATACCAGTAAAAGAATGTGTATTTGTAAAAATATAAATATACAAAATACACATAAAATATCGTAAATTTGTATAAAACTATATACAAAAATATACAGAAGTCATTAAATTTGTATGAAAATATATATACAAAATACAGCTAAAATAAGCTAAATTTGAATTGAAATGTACATACAAAATACATAAAATAATGTAAATCTGTATCAAAATATTTATACAAATACATATAATAACGTAGATTTGTTTAAAAATATATAAACAAAATACACATTAAGTAATGTAAATACGTATAAAAAATATGTACAAAATACATATATAATCATGTAATTCGTATCAAAATAAATAAACAAAATAGCAATAAAATAATGTAAATTTGTATGAGAAAACATATACAAATAACGCAAATTTCTATAAAATATATGTACAAAAATGCACATAAAATAAAGTAAATTTGCAAAAAAAATATATATACAAAACACACACTAAATAATGTAAATGCGTACATAAAATAACCTAAATTTGTATAAAACTATATACAAAAATACACAAAAATAATTTAAACTTGTTTGAAAAGATATATACAAAATACACATAAAATCAGGTAAATTTGTATTGAAATACATATACAAAATACACATCAAATAATGTAAATTTGAATGAAAATATATAAACAAATACACTTAAAATAACGTAAATTTGTATAAAATATATATACACATATATATATATATATATATATATATATATATATATATATATATATATATATATATATATATATATATATATATATATATATATATATATATATATATATATATATATATATATACACATTAAATAATGTAAATGTGTATAAAAAATATATATACAAAAAACAAATAGAATAATGTAAAATCGTATCAAAATAAATACACAGAATATCAATAAAATAATGTAAATTTGTATGAAAATAAAGATGCAAAATTCCCAAAAATTATCGCATTTTTTATAAAAATATATATACCAAAATACACATAAAATATTTAAATTTGTATTGAAATAAATATACAAAATGCATATACTGTAAGGTAAATTTGTATTAAAAGAGATATTCAAAAATACATATAAAACAAAGTAAATTTGTTTCAAAATATATATACGAATACACATAAAATAAAGTAGATTTCTATAGAAGTATATATACAAAATTCATATGAAATTATGTAAATACGTATAAAAATATATATACAAAATACATATCAAATAATGTAAATTCGTGTCAAAATAAATAAACAAAATATCATGAAAAGAATGTGTATTTGTATGAAAATAGATAATAGATAATAAATTTGTATAAAATATATATGCAAGATACACATTAAATAATGTAAATATGTATAAAAAAGTATATACAAAAAACAAATAGAATAATGTAAAATCGTATCAAAATAAATACACCGAATATTAATAAAATAATGTAAATTTGTATGAAAATAAAGATGCAAAATTCGCATAAAATAACGCATTTCTTATAAAAATATATATACCAAAATACACATAAAATTTTTAAATTTGTATTGAAATAAATATACAAAATGCATATACAATAAGGTAAATTTGTATTGAAAGAGATATGCAAAAATACATATAAAACAATGTAGATTTGTTTCAAAATATATATACGAATACAAATAAAAAAACGTAGATTTCTATAAAAATATATATACAAAATACACATAAAATTAAGTAAATATGTATAAAAAATGTATTCAAAATACACATAAAATAATGTAAATTGTATTGAAATACATATACAAAATACTCATAAAAAACTAAGTATTGTAAAACTATATACAAAAATACAGAAAAATAAATATACAAAATACACATAAAATTAGGTAAATTTGTAATGAAAATATATACAAAATACACATAAAATAATGTAAATTTATATGAAAATATATATACAAAAAACACATTAAATAATGTAAATATGTATAAAAAAAATATATACAAAACACAAATAGAAAAATGTAAAATCGTATCAAAATAAATACACAGAATATTAATAAAAAAAACGCAAATTTGTATGAAAATAAAGATGCAAAATAGCCATAAAATAACGCATTTTTTATAAAAATATATATACCAAAATACACATAAAATATTTGAACTTGTATTAAAATAAATATACAAAATGCACATACAATAAGGTAAATTTGTATTGAAATAGATATTCAAAATACATATAAAACAATGTAAATTTGTTTCAAAATATATATACGAATACACATAAAATAACGTAGATTTCTATAAAAATATATATACAAAATACACATAAAATGAAGTAAATACGTATAAAAAATGTATACAAAATTCACATAAAATAATGTATCAAAATAAATTAACAAAATACCAGTAAAAGAATGTGTATTTGTAAAATATAAATATACAAAATACACATAAAATATCGTAAATTTGTATAAAACTATATACATAAAATACACAGATGTAAAATTGTATGAAAATATATATACAAAAATACAAAAATAAGCTAAATTTGAATTGAAATATATATACAAAATACATAAAATAATGTAAATCTGTATCAAAATATTTATACAAATACATATAATAACGTAGATTTGTTTAAAAATATATAAACAAATACACATTAAAATGTAAATTTGTATAAAAATATGTACAAAATACACATATAATCATGTAATTTCAATCAAAATAAATACAAATAGCAATAAAATAATGTAAATTTGTATGAAAAACATATACAAATAATGCAAATTTCTATAAAATATATGCAAAATGCACATAAAATAAAGTAAATTTGCAAAAAATATATATACAAAACACACACTAAATAATGTAAATGCGTACATAAAATAACCTAAATTTGTATAAAACTATATACAAAATACACAAAATGATTTAAATTTGTTTGAAAAGAAATATACAAAATACACATAAAATTAGGTAAATTTGTATTGAAATACATATAGAAAATACACATCAAATAATGTAAATTTGAATGAAAATATATAAATAAATACACTTAAAATAACGTAAATTTGTATAAAAATATATACAAAATACACATAAAATGAAGTAAATACGTATAAAAAAACGAATACAAAAAATACATAAATAATGTAAAATCGTATCAAAATAAATACAGAGAATATCAATAAAATAAAGTAAATTTGTATGAAAATAAAGATGCAAAATACTCATAAAATAAAGCATTTTTTTTAATGAAAATACATATTCAAAAATACACATAAGATATTGAAATTTGTATTGAAATAAATATACAAAATGCACATACAATAAGGTAAACTTCTGTTGAAAGAGATATGCAAAAATACATATAAAACAATGTAAATTTGTTTCAAAATATATATACGAATACACATAAAATAACGCAGATTTCTATAGAAATATTTATACAAAATACATATAAATTATAAATACATTATAAATATATAAATATATATCAAATAAATGTACAAAAATAAATAAAATAATGTAAATTTGTATGAAATAGATAATAAATAATTTTGTATAAAATACATATACAAAATACAAATAGAATAATGTAAAATCGTATCAAAATAAATACACAGATTATTAATAAAATAATGTTAATTTGTATGAAAATAAAGAAGCAAAATACCCATAAAATAACGCATTTCTTATAAAATATATATACAAAAATACACATAAAATAATTAAATTTGTATTTAAATAAATATACAAAATGCATATTCAATAATGTAAATTTGTATTGAAATATATATGCAAAATACACTTAGAACAATGTAAATTTGTTTCAAAATATATAATCGAATCCACATAAAATAACGAAAATTTCTATAAAAATATATATACAAAAGACACATAAAATTGTGTAAATACGTATAAAAAATGTATTCAAAATACACATAAAATAATGTAAATTCAATTAAAATAAATAAACAAAATTCCAATAAAAGAATGTATATTTGTAGGAAAATAAATATACAAAATACAGATAAAAAAACTTAAATTTATATAAAAATATATACTCAAATATAACTTAAATTTGAATGAAAATAGATATACAAAATACACATAAAATTAGGTAAATTTGTATTGAAATATATATACAAAATACACATAAAATAATGTAAATTTGAATGAAAATATATAAACAAATACACTTAAAATAACGTAAATTTGTATAAAATATATATACAAAATACACATTAAATAATGTAAATTCGTATCAAAATAAATAAACAAAAAACAAATAAAATAAAGTAAAATCTTATAAAAATAAATAAACAAAATTAATATAAAATAATGTAAATTTGTATGAAAATTAAGATGCAAAATACCATAAAATAACGCATTTTTTATAAAAATATATATACAAAATACATAAAATATTTGAATTTGTATAAAAATAAATATACAAAATACACATAAAATAAGTAAATTTGAATAAATAGATATACAAAATACATAAAATAATGTAAATTTGTATCAAAATAAATATACAAATACACATAAAATAACGTAAATTTGTATAAAAATATATATACAAAATACATAAAATAACGTAAATACAAAAAATACAAAATATACATAAAATAATGTAAAATTCAATGAAATAAATAAACAAAATAAATAAAATAATGTAAATTTGTATGAAATATATACAAAATACACATAAAATAATGTAAATTTGTATAAAATATATATAATATAATATATTTTATATACATATTTAAAATATTTAATGTATTTTTTGTATATATATATTCTATCCAAATTTATGTGATTTTATATGTATTTGTTTATATATTTCTCACAAATTTACATTATTTTATGTGAGTTTGTATAAGTATTTTCAATGTTACAATTTGCCTAATCTTAATGTGTATTGAATCTATTTTCAAACAAATTTAAATTATTTTTGTGTATTTTTGCATATATTTTACACAAATATTAGTTATCTTATTTATGTTTTGTATATACATATTTTCACTGCTAAATATAAGAACATTCTTTTTATTGTAATTTTATGTATTTAATTTTTACGAAATTTACATTATTTTATATGTATATTTGTATAGGTATATTTTTCTTACGTATTTAAACTATTTTATGTGTATTTTATACATACATTTTCGCTGAAATTTACGTTATTTTATTGTGTGTGTATTGTATATATTTTAAAAACAAATTTTATACAAATTCATTATTTATGTTCTTTTATATATATTTTCATACAAATTTATGTTATTTCAAGAATAAACAATGTAAATTTGTATGAAAATAAAGATGCAAATACCATTAAATAACGTGCATTTTTTTTTTAAATATATTATACCAAAATACATATGAAAAATTAATTTGTATTAATAAATAGTACAAAATAATAGCATATAATAAAGGTAAATTGTATTGAAGATATGTAAATAAGACAAAAGAATGTAAATTTGCTCTCAGTGGTTATGAACAATAAAAACGTAGATTTGTATAAAAATATTCAAAATGAAATAGCAAAATGAAGTAAATATGTATAAGAAAATGTATAAAATACACATAAATAATGTAAATTGTATCAAAATAAATAAACAAAATGTACTCAATAAAGAATGTGTATAATATAATAGTACAAAATGACATAAAATAAATGCAATTTAGAGAAACTATACAAAATATTATTGTAGTATTAATCAGTATGAAAATATGATATAAAATACAGATAAAATAAGCTAAATTTGAATTGAAATGGCTATACAAAAAACACAATATTTTATGCATGTATTTAGGATATTTTATATGTATTTTGTATATATATTTTCATCCAAAATTACATTATTTTATTGGTATTTTCTTAATTTAATCTGATAATGAACTTAGATTATTTCAGGTATTTTCTATATATTTTATATACTAATTTATACTATCTAATGTGTGCTGTATATATTTTATGCAAATTTATTTTATGTTAATTTGTACATATATTTTATAGAAATTTCACATTTTTATGTATATAGTTTCATATAAATTTACGTTATTTTATGTGTATTTTGTATTTATATTTATAATAAATACAATATCTCTTTATTACATATTGTTTATTATTTATACGAATTTGTATTATTTATGTGTATTGTATACATTTTTATATGCATTTACTTAATGTTATGTGTATTTTGTACATGTATTTTATAGAAAATTATATGTTATTTTATGTGTATTCGTATATATATTTTGAACAAATTTACATTATTTTATATGTATTTTGTATACTTATTTCAATGCCAAATTTCACTCATTAGAAGCATTTTGTATATTTATTTTTAATACAAATTGGAAATTTTTTATGTACTATATCAATTATAAAAATGGGAATTTGTATAAAAATATAAAAGCAAAACACAATAGATTAATGTAAAATTTGAATAAAATAAATAGAATATTAATAAAATAATGTAAATTTGCATGAAAAATAAAGAAGTTAAAATACCCATAAAATAATGTATTTTTTTATTTATAAAAATATATATACCAAAATACAAAAATTAAATTTGTATTAGGTCAATATATAAAAACACATACAAGGTAAATTTGAAATTGAAATAGACATGTAAAATAATATATAAAAATAATGCAAATTTGTTTCAAAATATACTGATGAATATGTTACAAATAATGTTCCTTTATAATATATATACAAATTTATATAAAATGAAGTAAATACGTATAAAATGTATACAAAAATACATAAAATAAATGTAAACGTGTCAAAAATAAAATAAACAAAATACCAATAAAAGAATGTGTATTTAGACAGAAGATAAAATAAGGCTGATAAAATAACGTTAATTTATATAAAAATCATATACAAAAATAACATACATAAGTAATTATTTGTATAAAATATATGTGTCAACACACGATATAAGCTAATTTGACTAGCAGGCAAAATACATGAAATAAACAAATGGTATCAAATATTTATAAATACACATAACGTAAATTTGTATGAAAATATATAAATAAATACACATTAAATAATGTAACATGCATAAAAATATGTAAAACACACATAATCATGTAATTGTAACAAATAAATAAACAAATAATTAATAAAATAATATAAATTTGTATGAAAATATATATACAAATACACATTAAATAACATGAATTTGTATAAAATTTGTATCAAAATATATACTTATACACACAATAAAATAACGTAGTTTTTTTATGAAAATGTATATACAAAATACACATAAAATAATTTAAATACGTAGAAAAATATATATACAAAAAACATAAAATAATGTAAATATGTATGAAAATATATAAACAAATACACATAAAATAATGTTAATTTGGATAAAATATATATACAAAATGAACATTAAATAATGTAAATATGAATTAAAAAAATATATACAAAAAACACATAGAATAATGTTAAATCGTATCAAAATAAATAAAGAGAATATCAATAAAATAATGTAAATTTGTATGAAAATAAAGATGCAAGATATCCATATAATAACGCATATTTGCATAAAAATATATATACAAAAGTACATATAAAATAATTAAATTTGTATTAAAATAAATATACAAAATGCACGTACAATAAAGTAAATTTGAATTGAAATAGATATGCAAAATACACATTAATAATGTAAATTAGTATCAAAATATATATACGAATACTCATAAAATAGAGTAAATTTCTATGAAAATATGCATACAAAATAGATATACAAAATACACATATAACTAGTTAAATTTGTATTTAAATACATGTACAATAAACACATAAAATAATGTAGATTTGTATAAAATGAAAACAAATACATTTTATATAAAATATATATACAAAATACACATAGAATAATGTAAAAACATATCAAAATAAATACACAGAATATCAATAAAATAATGTAAATTTGTATGAAAATAAAGATGCAAAATACCCATAAAATAAAGCATATTTTTATAAAAATACATATACAAAAATACACATAGATTAATCAAATTTGTATTAAAATTAATATACAAAATGCACATACAATAAGGTAGATTTGTATTGAAAAAATATGCAAAATACACATAAAACAATGTAAATTTGTTTTAAAATATATATACGAATACACATAAAATAACGCAGATTTATATAGAAATATATATACAAAATACACTTGAAATAATGTAAATACGTATAAAAATATATATACAAAATACACATTAAATAATGTTAAATAAATAAATAAATAAAATATCATGAAAAGAATGTGTATTTGTATGAAAATAGATACAAAATACACATAAAATAACCTAAATTTGTATAAAACTATATACAAAAATACACAAAAATAATTAGAACTTGTATGAAAATAAATATACAAAAAACATATAAAATAGGTAAATTTGTATTGAAATACATATACAAAATACACATAAAATAATGTAAATTTGAATGAAAATATATAAACATATAGACTTAAAATTACGTAAATTTGTATCAAATATACATGTATTTAAATACAAATTTAACTAATTATATGTGTATTTTGTATATCTATTTTCATACAAATTGAAATTTTTGTTTTGTTTTTTTGTATATACTGTTATTCAAATTTTCGTAATTTTATGTGTATTTTGTATATTTATTTTCCTACAAATATACGTTCTTTTATCGGAATTTTGTTTATTTATTTTGATACGAATTTTCATTTTTTTAGGTGTATTTGATATAGATATTTTTATACTTATTTACATAATTTTATATATATTTTGAATATATATTTTCATAGAAATTTACTCTATATGTATATACAAAAAAACACAAAAATAATTTAAATTTGTATGAAAATAAATATACAAAATACACATAAAATTAGGTAAATTTGTATTGAAATACATATACAAAATACACTTAAAATAATGTAAATTTGAATGAAATTATATAAACAAATACACTTAAAATGACGTTAATTTGTATAAAATTTATATAAAAAATACACATTAAATAATGAAAATATGTATAAAAAAATATATACAAAACACAAATAGTATAATATAAAATCGTATCAAAATATATACACAGAATATTAATAAAATAATGTATATTTGTATGAAAACTAAGATGCAAAATACCTATAAAATAACACATTTTTTTAAAAATTATATATACCAAAATACACATAAAATATTTGAATTTGTATTAAAATAAATATACAAAATGCACATACAATAAGGTAAATTTGTATTGAAATAGATATGCAAAAACATATATAAACAATGTAAATTTGTTTCAAAATATATATAAGAATACACATAATATAACGTAGATTTGTATAAATATATATATACAAAATACAAATAAAATTAAGTAAATACGAAACAAAAATGTATTCAAAATACACATAAAATAATGTAAATTCAGTAAATATAAATAAACAAAATACTGATAAGAGAATGTGTATTTGTATAAATATAAATATACAAAATGCACATAAAATAAATTAAAATAGAATAAAACAATATACAAAAATACACAGAAGTAATTACATTTGTATGAAAATAGATATACAAAATACACAAAAAAAGCTAAATTTGAATTGAAATATATATACAAAATACATAAAATAGAGTAAACTCGTTTCAAAATATTTTTAACAAATACACATATAATAACGTAAATTTGTATAAAAATATATAAACAAAATACACATTAAGAAATGTAAATACGTATACAAAAATATGTACAAAATACACCAACAATCAAGTCATTCGTATCAAAATAAATAAGCAAAAAACTAATTAAATAATGTAAATTTGTATGAGAAAACAAATACAAAATACACATAAAATAACGTTTTAGGTTTCTATAAAAATATATGTACAAAAATGCACATAAAATTAGTTTGCATAAAAAAATATATACAAAACACATTAGATAATGTATTTGAGTATAAAAATATGTATACAAAATACCAATGAATATATATATATATATATATATATATATAAATATATAGATATATATATATATATATATATATATATATATATATATATATATATATATATATATATATATATATATATATATATATATATATATATATATATATATGAAAAACACACATAAAATAATGTAAATGCAAATACAAATATACACATTAAATAATTTAAAATTGAATGAAATAAATATACAAAATAAACATAAAATAAGGTAAATTTGTAATGAAATGTATGTAAGAATACACATAAAATAATATAAATTTGTATAAAAATATATATACAAATACATAAAATAACATGAATTTGTATAAAATTTGTTTCAAAATATATACGAATACACACAATAAAATAACGTAAATTTTATGAAAATGTATATAAAATACACATAAAATAATTTAAATACATAGAAAATATATATACAAAATACACAAAATAATGAAAATTCGTAAAAATTAAATACACAAAATTCCAAAAAAGAATGTATATTTGTAGGAAAATATATATACAAAACAAATAAAATAACTAAAATTTGTATAAAATATATACAAAATACACAAAATAATTTAAATTTGTTTGAAAATAGATATGCAAAATACACATAAAGTTAGGCAAATTTGTATTTGAACCATGTACAAATACACATAAAATATGTAAATTTGTATGAAATAGCTCTGGTCACATAAATAACGTCTATTATAAAATAGATATACAAAAATAATTTTATGTGTATTTTTTATATTTATTTTCATACAAATTTAAATTATTTTTGTGTATTTTTTGTATATAGTTTTACTTTAAACTTGGATTATTTATAGGTATTTGTATATCTATTTTCATACAAATACACATTCTTTTATTGATATTTTGTTTATTTATTTTTGACGAGAATTTAAATTATTTAATGTCTATTTTGTATATATATTTATTCGTATTTACATCATTTTCATTATTATTATTTTGTATATATATTTCTTTAAAGAAATCTACGTTATATTATGTGTATTCGTATATAGATTTTTAAACAAATTTACACTTTTATGTGTATTTGCACATATTTTTCCATACAAATTTACCTTATTGTATATGCATTTTGTATATTAATTTTAATACAAATTTAATTATTCTATGTGTATTTTGTATATATATTTTTATAAAAATATGCTTTATTTTATGAGTATTTTGCATCTTTATTTTCATACAAATTTACGTTATTTATTGGTATACTGCTCATTCATTTTGATACGATTTTACATTATTTTCTTTGTATTTTGTATATATTTTTATACATATTTACATTATTTAATGTGTTTTTGTATATATATTTGATACAAATTTCATATTTTAAGTCTATGTTTATATATTTTCTCATAAAAAATTTACATTATTTTATGTGTATTTTGTATATATATTTCAACACAAATTTACCTAATTTGATATGTTTTTGTATATTTATTTTATACAAGTTTAAATTATTTTGTGTATTTTTGTATATAATTTTAAGGCCAAATTTAGTTAGTTTATGTGTATTATTTAAATATCTATTTTCATACAAACACACACATTCTTTTCATGATATTTTTGTTTTATTTATTTTGGACACGAATTAACATTATTTAATGTGTATTTTGTATATATATTTTTATACGTATTTACATTATTTCAAATGTATTTTGTATATATATTTCTATAGAAATCTGCGTTATTTATGTGTATTCGTATATATATTTTTAGAAACAATTTTACATTGTTTTTTTTGTATTTTGCATATTTTTTCAATACAAATTTACATTATTGTATGTGCATTTTGTATATTAATTTTAATACAAATTTGATTAATCTATGTGTATATATTTTGTATATATATTTTATATAAAATATGCTTTTATTTATAGGTATTTTGCATCTTTATTTTTCATACAAATTTACATTGTTTTATTGATATTCTGTGTATTTATTTTGATATGATTTTACATTATTCTATATGTATTTGTGTATATATATTTTATATAAAATGTATTTGTTTCATTTCATACAAATCTACATTATTTTATGTGTTTTTGTGTACTATGTATTTAAATACAAATTTAACTAGTTATATGTGTATTTTGTATATCTATTTTTGTATATATTTTCATAGAAATTTACTCTATTTTATGAAGTATTCGTATATATATATTTTTGATCTAGAAATTACATTATTGATATTATTTTGCATATCTATTTCAATACAAATTTTCTTTATTGTACACATTGCATTTTGTATATTCATTTTAATGCAAATTTAATTATTTATATGTATTTTTGTATATATATTTTTATGCAAATATGCGTTTATTATATGGATATTTTGCAGCTTTATTTTTTCATACAAATTGGTACATTATTTTATTGATATTCTCTTTATTTATTTTTGATGCAGATTTAACATAATTCTACGTGTATTTTGTATATTTTTTATACATATTTACATTATTTAGGTTTTATTTTGTATATATATTTTATCAAATTTACATTATTTTATGTGTATTTATTTATATTTTTTATACAAATTTACATTATTTTATGTGATCTGCTATATACATTTCATAAAAAAATTACGTTATTTTGTTGCTTAGTGTATTCGTATATAGCTTTTGAATCAAATTTTATACAAGTCCCATATTATTTAATGTGTAACCTTTGTATATATATTTTCATACAAATTTATATTATTTTATGTGTATTTTCATATATTTCATTTAAAATTTACCTTATTTATATTTATTTTGTATATGTATTTCATTCAATTTTAATTATTTTATGTATATTTGTATTTTGTATTTAGGTTATTTTATGTGTATTTTGTATATATATTTTCATACAAATTACATTATTATATTAGTATTTTCTTAATTTAATTCGATACAATTTAGATTATTTCATAGGTATACATATACATATTTTTTATACTCATTTACATTTATCTGTCTGTGTGTTTTGTATATATATTTTTTATACGATTTATTTTATGTTCATTTTTTGTACCTGTATATTTTATAGAAATATGCGTTAATTTGTAAGATAGTTTTATATAAATTTACGTTATTTTACACATTAGCATTTTGTATGTTATATTTATACAAATACACATTCTTTTATTATATATATTGTTTGTTTATATTTTTACGGTACATTGTTATTTTATGTGTATTTGTATACATTTTTTTATAAATATTTACTTCATTTATTATTATTTTGTATATATATTTTCGCAAAATCTACGTTACTTTATGTATTCGTATATATATTTTGAAACAAATTTACATTGCTTTATATATATTTTTGCATCTATTTCCAATACAAATTTACCTTATTGTTGTTTGTGTTTTTTTGTATATTTATTTAATACAAATCTAATTTTTGTGATGTGTTTTTGGTATATATATATTTTTATAAATAAAAAAATGCGTTATTTTATGGAGTATTTTATAAATATTTTGATACAAATCTACATTATTTTATGTAATTTTGTATATACATTCAATTCAAATTTAGCTTATTTTATCTGTATTTTGTATATCTATTTTTCATGCAATTTAATTACTTCTGTGTATTTTTTTTTTGTATATAGTTTTATACAAATTTGCGTTATTTATATTTTATTTTATACAAATACACATTCTTTACTACTATTATTTTGTTTATTTTATTTTTGATGCAAGAATTTACATTATTTTATGTATTTTGTATACATTTTTCTTATACGTATTTACTTCATTTATGTTATTATTTTTATATTTATTTTATAGAAATCAACGTTATTTTGTATTGTATTCGTATATATATTTTGAAACAAATTTATTATTTATATATTTTGCATATCTTTTTATTACAGATTTACCTTATTGTATGTGTATTTTGTATATTTATTTTAATACAAATTAATTTTTTTATGTGTATTTTGGTACATATATATTTTTATAAAAAATGCGTTATTTATTAATTATTTTTGCATCTTTATTTTTTCATACAAATTTACATTGTTTTATTAATATTCTGTGTATTTATTTTTGTTTTGATTTTACATTATTCTATTTGTGTTTTATATATTTTTTATACATATTTACATTATTTAATGTGTATTTTGTATATTTTAAAACAAATTTACGTTAATTTTATGCGCATCTGTTAAAATATTTTGATACACTCTACATTATTTTTATATTTTGTTTATATATTTCAATACAAATTTAGTTTATTTATGTATATTTTGTATATCTATTTTCATTTATCAAATAAATAAACCAAATAGCAATAAAATAATGTAAGAAATTTATATGAGAAAACACATAAATACACATAAATAACTTATAAATTTCTAAAAATATATGTACAAAATGCACACATAAAAATGAATTTACAGGTATATTGAAATGAATATACAAAATACATATATTAATGTAAATTGTTTCAAAATATATATACGAATACACATGTAAAATAACGTAGATTTCTGCTGAAAATATATACAAAATACTACCTAAATAAATAATACGTATAAAAATGAATACAAAAAATACACTTAAATCGTATCAGTAAATAAACAAATTACCAGTAAAAAGAATGTGTATTTGTAAAATATAAATATACAAAATACACATAAAATATCGTAAATTTGTATAAAACTATATAAAAATACACAGACATTAATTAAATTTGTGTAATGCCATGAAACTCTAGCTAAATAAGTAAATTTGGATTAAAGAATGTATACCAAAACCACATAAAACTCAATGTGATCTGAATCCAAGAATATTTATACAAATACATATAGTAATAACGTTGATTTGAACAATGTATAAACAAAATACACGTTAAGTAAATAGATGCATTATAAAATAATATTGCAAGAATACACGTATAATCATGTAGATTTATCAAAATAAATAAACAAAATAGCAATAAAATAAGTATGAAATTTGTATGAGAAAGTATATACAAATAACGAAAATTTCTATAAAAATATATGTACAAAATACATAAATAAAAATAGAAATTTATAAAAATATATATACAAAACACACACTAAATAGTAAATGCGTACAAGTAGCTAGAATTTGTATGAAACTATATGCAAAAATACACGAAAATAATTTACAAATTTGTTTGAAAAAATCTAAAATACACATAAAATTAGGTAAATTTGTATTGAAATACATATACAAATACACATCAAATAATGTAATTTGAATGAAAATATATAAACAAATACACTTAAATAACGTAAATTTGCTTATAAAAGTATATTTACCAAGATACATTAAACAATATAAATGTGTATAAAATATATATACAAAAACAAATGAAATAATACAAATATTATCAAAATAAATACACAGAATATCAATAAAATAATGTAAAATTTGACATGAAAACGAAGATGCAAAATTCCCAAAATTATCACATTTTTATAAAAATATATTTACCAAAATACACATAAAATATTCAAATTTGTATTGAAATAAATATACAAAATGCATATACAGTAAAAAGGTAAATTTGTGTTGAAAAGGATATTCAAAAATACATAAAATTAATGTAAATCTGTTTAAAATACATATACGAATACATAAAATAAAGTAATTTCTATAGAAATATATACAAATACATAACAGAAATTATGTAAATGCATTATAAAAATATATACAAAATACATATCAAATAATGTAAATTCGTGTCAAAATAAATAAACAAAATATCATAGAAAAAGAATGTGTATTTGTATGAAAATAGATAATAGATAATAAATTTACCTTATCAAATATATGCAAAGATACATTAAATAATGTAAATATAAAAAAGTATGTAAAAACAAATAGGGCAATATAACATCGTATCAAAATGCGCCGAATATTAATAAAATAATGTAAATTTGTATGAAATAAAGATAAAATTCCCATAAAATAGCGCATTCTTATAAAAATAATATACCAAAATACACATAAAATATTTAAATTTACGTATGAAAATAAATATACAAAATACTGCACATACAATAAGGTAAATTTGTGTTGAAAGAGATATACAAAAATACACACACTAAAACAAATGTAAATTTGTTTCCAAAATATATATAAGAATATTACTTTAAATAACGTAGATTTCTTTATAAAATATATATACAAAATACACATAAAATTAAGTAAATACGTATAAAAAATATGAAGGATGCTAAATTCCCAAAATTATCGTTTTTTTAAATATAAATTTTACTTAAAAATACACATAAAATATTTAAATTTGTATTAAATAAATATACAAAATGCATATACAGTAAAATCGTAAATTTGTATATATTGAAAAGAATATTCAATACATGTAAAAGCAATGTAAATTTGTTTCCAAAATATATATACGAATACACATAAAATACATTAGTTCTATAGAAATATATATACAAAATACATATGAAATTATGCTAAAAATACGTATAAATACATATACAAAATACATATTAAATAAATAGGTAAATTCATTCATCAAAATAAATAAACAAAAATATCATGAAAAGAATGTGTGTATTTGTATAGAAAATACATAATGCATAAGATAACGTAAATTTGTATAAAATATATATGCAAAATAATACACATTAAATAATGTAAATGTATAAAATGTAAAAATACAATAAGCAATCATAAATTAGGTAAATTCGTATCAAAAATAAATAAACCGAATATTAATAAAAAATAATGTAAATTTGGCCTTGAATAATCAGAATGCAGAGAAATTCCCATAAAATAACGTGCAAATTTCATTATAAAAAATATATATACCAAAATACACATAAAGCCATAATTTAAATTTGCATATCAAAATAAATATACAGAATGCACTTACAATAAAGTAAATTTTGTATAATAGAGATATGCAAAATACATATAAAATAACGTAAATTTGTATAAAAACTATATACGAAAAATACAAAAAAAGTACGTAGATTTGTATAAAATATATATACAAAATACACATAAAATTAAGCTAATACGTATAAATTGAAATATGTATACAAAATATACATAAAATAATGTAATTTCAATTAAAATAAATGTAAATTTGAAAATGAAAATATAAAAACAAATACTACACTTAAAATAACGTAAATTTATTATAAAATATATATGCAAAAGATACATTAAATAATATAAATATGTATAAAATATATACACAAAAAAAACAAATAGAATAATGTAAAATCGTATCAAAATAAATACACAGAATATCAATAAAATAATGTAAATTTGTATGAAAATAAAGATGCAAAATTCCAAAAATTTTCGCAGTATTTTATAAAAATATATATACCAAAATACACATAAAATATTTAGAATTTGTGTATTGGAAATAAATATACAAAAATGCATATACAAAAAGGTAGAATTTGTAGCTGAAAGAGATATTCAAAATACATATAAAACAAAAGTAATAAATTTGTTTCAAAATATATATACGAATACACATAAAATAAAGTAGAGATTTCTATAGAAATATATATATACCAAAGTACATATGAAATTATTTAAATACGTATAAATGAAAATATATATACAAAATACATATCAAATAATGTAGAAATTCGTGTCAAAATAAATAAACACAAATATCATGGAAAAGAATGTGTATTTACAGTATGAAAATAGATAATAGATAATAAATTTTGCCCATCAAATATATATGCAAGATACACATTAAATAATGTAAATATGTATAAAAAAAGTATATACAAAAAACAAATAGCTTAATTGTAAATCGTATCAAAATATAATACACCGAATATTAATAAAATAATGTAAATTTGTATGAAAATAAAGATGCAGTAAATTCCCATCAAAATAAGTGCATTTCTTCTATAAAATATATATATACTCAAAAATACACATAAAATTTTTAAATTTGTATTGGAAATAAATATACAAAATGTATACACGGGTTGGGTTAAAAGGTAAATTTGTATTGGAAGAGATATGCAAAAATACATATAAGACAATGTAAATTTGTTTCCAAAAATATATATACTAAATACAAATAAAAAAAACGTAGATTTCTTTATAAAAATATATATACAAAATACACATAAAATTAAGTAAATATTGTATAAAAATATATACAAAATACACATATAAATAATGTAATTTTGAATTAAAATAAATGTAAATTGAATGAAAAATATAAAACCAGATACACTTAAAGAATGTGTATTTGAATATAATATAAATATACAAAATACACATACAAAAATAAACATAAATAAGGTAGATTTGTAAATAAATATATATACAAAAATACACATAAAATAATGTAAATTTATATGAAAATATATATGCAGAATATCAATAAAATACCATGTAATTTGTATGAAAATATATATGCAAAATAAACATTAAATAATGTGAGCATTTTATAAAAATATATATACAAAGTACATATAAAATGAAAATTAAGATACAAAATACCTATTATTGAATATATTTATACAAATTCATACAGTATTTTATGTGTATTTGTATATATATTTTCATATAAAGGGTTTACATTATTTTATGTGTATTTGTACATAGGATATTCAAATTACAATATAAAACTATTTTATTTTTTATTTTGTATGTGTATTTTGAACGTTATATTTATATAATACATTCTTTTATTGAGGTAGATTTTGTTATATATTATTATATTATCGAATTTACATTATTTATCGTGTATTTTGCATACATTTTTTTTATACGTACTTATTACATTTTATGTGTATTTTTAGTATATATATTTTTTAAAAAAATCTACGTTATTTACGAATGCATATTCGTATATATATTTTATAACAGATATTTACATTGCTTTTATAAAATATATTTTGCATATCTCTTTCAATAGAGAGTTTACCATTTTATTGTATGTGCATTTTGTATAATAATTTTAATACAAATTTAATTATTCTATGTGTATTTTTGTATATTTAATTTTAAAAAAATATGCTTTATTTTATGGATATTCAAACTAAATAAACAAAATATCAATAAAATAATGTAAATTTGTATGAGAAAACATATACAAATACATACAAAATAACGCTAATTTCTATAAAAAATATATGTCCAAAAATGAACGTAAAATAAAGTAACTTTGGATAAAAATATATATACAAAACACACATTAAATAATGTAAATATGCAGTACATAAAAAACAACCTAAATTTGTATAAAACTATATACAAAATACACAAAAATAGTTTAGATTTGTATGAAAAGAAAATATACAAAATACACATAAAATTAGTTAATTGCATTGAAATACATATACAAAATACACATAAAATAATGTAAATTTGAAAGAAAATATATAAACAAAATACATATAATAACACGTAAAATGTGTATTTGGATAAATATATATACAAAATACACATACAAATAAATAATGTAAATATGTATAAAAAATATATATATTGAAAACACAAATAGAATAATGTAAAATCGTATCAAAATATATACACAGTAATATTAATAAAATAATGTAAATTTGTATGAAAATTAAGATGCAAAATACCCTTATAAAATATACATTTTTATAAAATTATTGATATAAAAAATACACATAAAATATTTGAATTTGTATAAAAATAAATATACAAATGCACATACAATAAGGTAAATTTGTATTGAAATAGATATGCAAAATACATATAAAATAATGTAAATTTGTTTCAAAATATATATGCGAATACACACAAAATAACGTAGATTTCTATAAAAATACATATACAAAATACACATAAAATTAAGTAAATACGTATTAAAAAATGTATACAAAATACACATAAAATAATGTAAATTCGTATAAATGTAAATAAACAATATACCAATAAAAGAATGTGTATTTGTGTAAATATAAATATACAAATGCATAAAATAACGTAAATTTATATAAACTATATACATAAAATAACGGTAATTTCTATAAAATATATGTACAAAATGAACATTAAATAAATTTGCATAAATATATATATACAAAACACACATTAGATAATGTAAATGGTATAAAATATATACAAAATACCTATGAAATAATCTAAATTCGTATCGAATTAAATTAAAAATACCAATATAATAATGTAATTTTGGATGAAAATATATATACAAAATACACATAAAATAACCTAAATACAAATACAAATATACACATAAATAATTTAAATTGAATGAAATAAATATACAAAATAAACATAAAATAAGGTAAATTTGTAATGAAATATATGAAAAAATACATAAAATAATATAAATTTGTGTGAAAATATATACAAATACATATTAAATAACATGAATTTGTATAAAATTTGTATCAAAAATATATACTTATACACAATAAAATAACGTAATTTTTTATGAAAATGTTATACAAAATACACATAAATAATTTAAATACGTAGAAAATATATATACAAAAAAACACATAAAATAATGTAAATATGTATGAAAATATATAAACAATACATAAAATAATGTAAATTTGGATAAAATATATATACAAAATGAATATTAAATAATGTAAATATGTATAAAAAAATATATACAAAACACATAGAATAATGTTAAATCGTATCAAATAAATAAAAGAATATCAATAAAATAATGTAAATTTGTATGAAAATAAAGATGCAAAATATCCATAATAACGCATATTTGCATAAAATATATATACAAAAATACATATAAAATAATTAAATTTGTATTAAATAAATATACAAATGCACGTACAATAAAAGTAAATTTGTATTGAAATAGATATAAAATACATCAATAATGTAAATTTATATCAAAATATATATACGAATACTCATAAATAGAGTAAATTTCTCATGAAAATATACATACAAATAGATATACAAATACATATAACTAGTTAAATTTGTATTTAAATACATGTACAAAAAACACATAAAATAATGTAGATTTGTATGAAATGAAAACAAATACATTTTATATAAAATATATATACAAAATGCATAGAATAATGTAAAAACATATCAAAATAAATACACAGAATATCAATAAATAAAATGTAAATTTATGAAAATAAAGATGCAAAATACCTATAAAATAAAGCATATATTTATAAAATACATATACAAAAAATACACATATAGATTAATCAAATTTGTATTAAAATTAATATACAAAATGCACTTTTATACAATAAGGTAAATTGTATTGAAAAATATGCAAATACACATAAAACAATGTAAATTTGTTTCAAAATATATATACGAATGTTACATAAAATAACGTAGATTTCTGTAGAAATATATATACAAAATACACTTGAAATAAATGTAAATACGTAAAAATATATATACAAAATACACATTAAATAATGTTAATTCGTGTCCAAAATAAATAAACAAAATATCATGAAAGAATATTATTTGTGTGAAAATAGATATAAAATACACATAAAATAACCTAAATTTGTATAAAACTATATACAAAAATACACAAAATAATTTAAACTTGTATGAAAATAAATATACAAAAACTTATATAAAATTAGGTAAATTTATATTGAAATACATATAAAATACATTATAAAATAATGTAAATTTGAATGAAAATATATAAACATATAGACTTAAAATAATGTAATTTGTATCAAATATATATACAAAAACACATTAAATAATGTAAATATAAAATATATACAAAACACAAATAAAATAATAAAATCGTATCAAAATAAATACAGAAAATATTAATGAAATAATGTAAATTTGTATGAAAATTAAGATGCAAATACCCATACAAATAACGTATTTTATAAAAATATATATACAAAAAAAACATAAAATATTTGATTTTGTATTAAAATAAATAGATATACAAAATACATAAAATAAGCTAAATTTGATTGAAATATATATACAAAATACATAAAATAATGTAAATTTGTATTTGTATCAAAAATTTATAATAAATACACATATATTAACGTAATTTGTATAAATATATAAAAACAAAATACATTATTAAATAATGTAAATACATAAAAAAAATGTACAAAATACAGAAATAATCATGTAATTCGTATCAAAATAAATAGATACCAATAAAATAATGTAAATTTCTATGAAAATATATACAAAATACATAAATAACGCAAATATCAATAAAAATATATATAATATAATATATTTTTATACATATTTAAAATATTTAATGTATATTTTGTATATATATATTTTATACAAATTTAACTATTTTATATGTATTTTGTATATATATTTTCATGCAAATATGCGTTATAATATGGATATTTTGCATCTTTATTTCATACAAATTTACATTATTTTATTGATATTCTCTTTATTTATTTTGATACGATTTAACATCATTCTATGTGTATTTTGTATATTTTTTTATACATATTTACATTATTTAATGTTCATTTTGTATATATATTTTATCCAAATTTACATTATTTTATGTGTATTTGTTTATATATTTTTTTTACAAATTTACATTATTTTATGTGTTTTTTGTATATATATTTTTCTACGTATTTAAATTATTTTATGTGTATTTTTTATATACATTTTCATAAAAAAATTACGTTATTTTATTGTGTGTATAAGTATATATTCTGATACAAATTTTATACAAATTCATGTTATTTAATGTGTATTTGTATATATTTTCATACAAATTTATATTATTTTATGTGTATTTTTTCATATATTTCATTACAAATTTACCTTATTTTATGTTTATTTTGTATATTTATTTCATTCAATTTTAAATTATTTTATGTGTATATATGTATTTGTATTTAGGTTATTTTATGTGTATTTTGTATATATATTTTCATCCAAAATTACATTATTTTATTGATATATTCTTAATTTAATTCGATACGAATTTTGATTATTTCATAGGTATTTTGTATACATATTTTTATACTCATTTACATTATCTAAAGTGTGTTTTGTATATATATTTTTATGCAAATTTATTTTATGTTCATTTTTGTACATATATTTTTATAGAAATTTGCGTTATTTTATGTATATAGTTTTATATAAATTTACGTTATTTTATGTGCATTTTGTATATTTATATTTATACAAATACACATTCTTTTATTGTTATATTGTTTATTTACATTTATACGAATTTACATTATTTTATGTGTATTTTGTATACATTTTTTATACGTATTTACTTAATATTATGTGTATTTTGTATATGTATTTTTATAGAAATCTACGTTATTTTATGTGTATTCGTATATATATTTTGAGACAAATTTACATTATTTTATGTGTATTTTGCATATCTATTTCAATACAAATTTACCTTATTGTATGTGTATTTTGTATATTTATTTTAATACAAATTCAAATATTTTATGTGTATTTTGGTATCAATATTTTTATAAAAAATGCGTTATTTTATATGTATTTTGCATCTTAATTTTCATACAAATTTACATTATTTTATTAATATTCTGTGTATATATTTTGATACGATTTTACATTATTCTATATGTGTTTTGTATATATTTTTTTTATATATATCTACATTATTTAATGTGTATTTTGATTATATATTTCATACAAATTTACGTTATTATATGTGTATTTGTTTATATATTTTCTTTCAAATTTACATTATTTTATATGTATTTTGTATATGTATTTCAATACAAATTAACCTAATTTTATGTGTATTTTGTATATTTCTTTTCATACGAATTTAAATTATTTTTTTGTATTTTTGTATATAGTTTTATACAAATTTAGGTTATTTTATGTACGGATTTACATTATTTAATGTGTGTTTTGTATATATATTTTGATCCAAAGTTACTTTATTTACGTTCATTTTTGGACATATATTTTTATGGAAATTAGCGTTATTTTATATGTATTATATGTTTTCTCATACAAATTTACATTATTTTATTGATATTTTGTTTATTTAGTTTGATACGAATTACATGATTATATGTGTATTTTGTACATATTTTTTATACGTATTTACATTACTTAATGTGTATTTTGTTTATATATTTTTAAACAAATTTACGTTATTATATGTATTTTTATAAATATTTTGATACAAATTTACATTATTTTATGTATTTTCTATATACATTTCAATTTAAATTTAGCTTATTTTATCTGTATTTTGTATATCTATTTTCATACGAATTTAATTACTTCTGTGTATTTTTGTATATAGTTTTATACAAATTTACGTTATTTTATTTTTATTTTTTATATTTATATTTATAAAAATAAAAATTATTTTATTTTTATTTTTTTTATTTATTTTGATACGAATTTACATTATTTTATGTGTATTTTGTATACATTTTCTTATACGTATTTACTTCATTTTATGTGTATTTTGTATATATATATTTATACAAATCTACGTTATTTTATGTGTATTCGTATATATATTTTGAAACAAATTTACATTGTTTTATATGTATTTTGCATATATTTTTCAATTCATATTTACCTTATTGAATGTTTATTTTCCATATTTATTTTAATAGAAATTAATTTTTTCATGTGTATTTTGGTATATATATTTTTATAAAAAAATGCGTTATTTAATGGGTATTTTGCATCTTTATTTTCATACAAATTTACATTGTTTTATTAATATTCAGTGTATTTATTTTGATACGATTTTACATTATTCTATTTGTGTTTTGTATATATTTTTTTATACATATTTACCTTATTTAATGTGTATTTTGTATATTTTAAAACAAATTTACGTTTTTTATGCGCATCTGTTAAAATATTTTGATACAAATTTACATTATTTTATGTATTTTGTATATATATTTTAATACAAATTTAGTTTATTTTATGTATATTTTGTATATCTATTTTCATTCGTATCAAAATAAATAAACAAAATAGCAATAAAATAATGTAAATTTGTATGAGAAAACATATACAAATACACATAAAATAACGCAAATTTCTAAAAAAATATATGTACAAAAATGCACATAAAATAAAGTAAATTTGCATAAAAATATATATACAAAACACACATTAAATAATGTAAATGCGTACATAAAATAACCTAAATTTGTATAAAACTATATACAAAAATACACAAAAAATTTTAAAATTTGTATGAAAAGAAATATACAAAATACACATAAAATTAGGTAAATTTGTATTGAAATACATATACAAAATACACATAAAATAATGTAAATTTGAATGAAAATATATAAACAAATACTCTTAAAATAACGTAAATTTGTATAAAATATATGTGCAAGATACACATTAAATAATGTAAATGTGTATAAAAAAATATATACAAAAAAGAAATAGAATAATGTAAAATCCTATCAATATAAATACACAGAATATCAATAAAATAATGTAAATTTGTATGAAAAGAAAGATGCAAAATTCCCATAAAATAGCGCATTTTTTATAAAAATATATATACCAAAATACACATAAAATATTTAAATTTGTATTGAAATAAATATACAAAATGCATATACAGTAAGGTAAATATGTATTGAAAGAGATATTCAAAAATACAAATAAAACAAAGTTAGTTTGTTTAAAAAAATATATACGAATACACATAAAATAACGTAGATTTCTATAGAAATATATATACAAAATACACATGAAATTATGTAAATACGTATAAAAATATATATACAAAATACATATCTAGGTAAACTCGTGTCAAAATAAATAAACAAAATATCATGAAAAGAATGTGTATTTGCATGAAAATAAATAATAGATAATAAATTTGTATGAAATATATATGCAAGATACACATTAAATAATGTAAATATGTAAAAAAAATATATATACAAAAATCAAATAGAATAATGTGAAATCGTAACAAAATAAATACACCGAATATTAATAAAATAATGTAAATTTGTATGAAAATAAATATGCAAAATTCCCATCAAATAGCGCATTTCTTATCAAAATATATATACCAAAATACACATAAAATATTTAAATTTGTATTGAAATAAATATACAAAATGCACATACAATAAGGTAAACTTGTATTGAAAGAGATATGCAAAAATACATATAAAACAATGTAAATTTGTTTCAAAATATTTTTTTTTTTTTTTACAGCAAAGGAGACATTAAAAAAGCAAACATTAACAAAAAAAAAGCCCGCTACTCACTGCTCCTAAAAAGAATCCAAAGAGGTGGCCGAAAGATAGGTCAGTTTCGGGAGGAGAGGTGTCCCGACACCCTCCTCTTGAAAGAGTTTAAGTCGTAGGCAGGAGGAAATACAGATGAAGGAAGATTGTTCCAGAGTTTACCAGCGTGAGGGATGAAAGAGTGAAGATGCTGGTTAACTCTTGCATAAGGGGTTTGGACAGTATAGGGATGAGGATGAGTAGAAAGTCGAGTGCAGCGGGGCCGCGGGAGGGGTGGGAGGCATGCAGTTAGCAAGTTCAGAAGAGCAGTCAGCGTGGAAATATCGATAGAAGATAAAAAGAGAGGCAACATTGCGGCGGAATTTAAGAGGTAGAAGACTATCAGTATGAGGAGGAGAGCTGATGAGACGAAGAGCCTTAGCCTCCACTCTGTCCAGAAGAGCTGTGTGAGTGGAGCCCCCCCACACATGAGATGCATACTCCATACGAGGGCGGACAAGGCCCCTGTATATGGACAGCAACTGTGCAGGGGAGAAGAACTGGCGGAGACGGTACAAAACGCCCAGCCTCGAGGAAGCTGATTTAGTAAGAGATGAGATATGAAGTTTCCAGTTGAGATTTTGAGTTAAGGATAGACCGAGAATGTTTAGTGTTGAGGAAGGTGATAGATGGGTGTTGTCAAGGAATAGGGGATAGTTGTTTGGAAGATTGTGTCGAGTGGATAGGTGGAGAAACTGTGTTTTTGAGGCGTTGAAGGACACCAGGTTCTTCTTACCCCAATCGGAAATAATAGTAAGGTCTGAGGCTAAGCGTTCTGCAGTCTCCAGCCTTGAGTCGTTAAGTTCCTGAAGGGTGGGTCTTCTATTAAAAGAAGTTGAATAATGCAGAGTGGAATCATCGGCGTAGGAATGGATAGGACAGCTCGTTTTGGAAAGATCATCAATGAACAACAGAAAAAGAGTGGGAGATAGGACAGAACCCTGTGGGACACCACTGTTAATAGATTTAGGGGAAGAACAGTGACCGTCTACCACGGCAGAAATAGAACGGTCAGAAAGGAAACTGGAGATAAAGGTACAGAGAGAAGGATACGAATACACATAAAATAACGTAGATTTCTATAAAAATATATATACAAAATACACATAAAATTAAGTAAATACGTATTAAAATAGATATACAAAATACACATAGAATAATGTAAAATTGTTTCAAAAAAAATAAACAGAATATAAATAAAATAATGTAAATTTGTATGAAAATAAAAATGCAAAATACCCATAAAATAAAGCATATTTTTATAAAAATACATATACAAAAATACACATAGCATAATTAAATTTGTATTGAAATTAATATACAAAATGCATGTACAATAAGATAAATTTGTATTGAAAAAATATGCAAAATACACATAAGACAGTGTAAATTTATTTCAAAATCTATATACGAATACTAATAAATCAACGTAGATTTCTATAGAAATATATATACAAAATACACATCAAATGATGTAAACACGTATAAAAATATATATATATATAAAATACACATTAAATAATATAAATTCGCGTCAAAATAAATAAACAAAATATCAATAAAAGAATGTGTATTTCTATGAGAATAGATATACAATATACACGTTATTTTATGTGCATTCGTATATATATTTTGAAACAAATTTACACTGTTTTATTTGTATTTTGCGTTTTTTTTTTCAATACAAATTTACCTTTTTGTATGTGTGCATTATGTATATTAATTTTAATACAAATTTAATTATTCTATGTGTATTTTTGTATATGTATTTAAAAAAAATGCTTTATCTGATGGGTATTTTGCATCTTTATTTTCATACAAATTTAAATTATTTTATTGATATTCTGTGTACTTATTTTGATACGATTTTACATTATTCTATGTATAACAAAAATAAATATATACAAAAATACACAAAATTAATTTAAATTTGTTTGAAAATAGATATGCAAAATATGTGTATTTTTATATATATATTTCAATTCAAATTTAGCTTATTTTGTGTGTATTTTCTATATATTTTCATACAAATTTAATTACTTCTGTGTATTTTTTTATATAGTTTTATATAAATTTACGTTATTTTATGTGTATTTTGTATATTTATATTTATACAAATACACATTCTTTTATTGGTATTTTGTTTATTTATTTTGATACGAATTTACATTATTTTATGTGTATTTTGTATACATTTTTTATACGTATTTACTTCATTTTATGTGTATTTTGTATATATATTTTTATAGAAATCTACGTTATTTTATGTGTATTCGTATATATATTTTGAAACAAATTTACATTGTTTTATATGTATTTTGCATATCTATTTCAATACAAATTTACCTTATTGTATGTGTTTTTTTATATTTATTTTAATACAAATTTAATTTTTTGATATGTATTTTGGTATATATATGTTTATCAATAAAAAAAATGCGTTATTTTATGGGTATTTTGCTTCTTTATTTTCATACAAATTTACATTATTTCATTAATATTCTGTGTATTTATTTTGATACGATTTTACATTATTCTATTTGTGTTTTGTACATATTTTTTTTTATACATATTTACATTATTTAATGTTTTTTTTGTATATATATTTGATACAAATTTACGTAATTTTGTCTATATGTTTATATATTTTCATTCAAATTTACATTATTTTGAGTGTATTTTGTATATGTATTTCAATACAAATTTACCTATTTTTATATGTTTTTTGTATATTTATTTTCATACAAGTTTAAATTATTTTTGTGTATTTTTGTATATAGTTTTATACAAATTTAGGTTATTTTATGTGTATTTTGTATATCTATTTTCATACAAATACACATTCTTTTCATGATATTTTGTTTATTTATTTTGACACGAACTAACATTATTTAATGTGTATTTTGTATATATATTTTTATACGTATTTACATTATTTCAAGTGTATTTTGTATATATATTTCTATAGAAATCTGCGTTATTTTATGTGTATTCGTATATATATTTTGAAACAAATTTACATTGTTTTATGTGTATTTTCCATATTTTTTCAATACAAATTTACCTTATTGTATGTGCATTTTTTATATTAATTTTAATACAAATTTGATTAATCTATGTGTATTTTTTGTATGTATTTTATAAAATATGCTTTATTTAATGGGTATTTTGCATCTTTTTTTTCATACAAATTTACATTATTTTATTGATATTCTGTGTATTTATTTTGATATGTTTTTACATTATTCTATGTGTATTTTGTATATATATTTTATATAAAATGTATTTGTTTTCATTTCATACAAATCTACATTATTTTATGTGTTTTTGTACATGTATTTAAATACAAATTTAACTAGTTATATGTGTATTTTGTATATCTATTTTGTATGTATATTTTCATAGAAATTTACTCTATTTTATGAGTATTCGTATATATATTTTGATACAAATTTACATTATTAATGTGTATTTTGCATATCTATTTCAATACAAATTTACTTTATTGTACGTGCATTTTGTATATTTATTTTAATACAAATTTAATTATTTTATATGTATTTTTGTATATATATTTTTATGCAAATATGCGTTATTATATGGATATTTTGCATCTTTATTTTCATACAAATTTACATTATTTTATTGATATTCTCTTTATTTATTTTGATACGATTTAACATTATTCTATATGTTTTTTGTATATATTTTTTGTATACATATTTACATTATTTAATGTTCATTTTGTATATATATTTTATTCAAATTTACATTATTTTATGTGTATTTGTTGATATATTTTCATACATATTTACATTATTTTATGTGTTTTTTGTATATATATTTTTCTACGTATTTAAATTATTTTATGTGTATTTTGTATATACATTTTCATAAAAAATTACGTTATTTTATTGTGTGTATAAGTATATATTTTGATACAAATTTTATACAAATTCATGTTATTTAATGTGTATTTGTATATATATTTTCATACAAATTTATATTATTTTATGTGTATTTTTTCATATATATCATTACAAATTTATCTTATTTTATGTTTATTTTGTATATTTGTTTCATTCAATTTTAGATTATTTGATGTGTATATTTGTATTTGTATTTAGGTTATTTTATGTGAATTTTGTATATATTTTCATCCAAAATTACATTATTTTATTGGTATTTCTTAATTTAATTCGATACGAATTTAGATTATTTCATAGGTATTTTGTATACATATTTTTATACTCATTTACATTATCTAATGTGTGTTTTGTATATATATTTTTATGCAAATTTATTTAATGATCATTTTTGTACATATATTTTTATAGAAATATGCTTTATTTTATGTATATAGTTTTATATAAATTTACGTTATTTTATGTGCATTTTGTATATTTATATTTATACAAATACACATTCTTTTATTGGTATATTGGTTATTTACATTTATACGAATTTACATTATTTTTTGTGTATTATGTATACATTTTTTTATACGTATTTACTTAATTTTATGTGTATTTTGTATATGTATTTTTATAGAAATCTACGTTATTTAATGTGTATTCGTATATATATTTTGAAAGAAATTTACATTATTTTATATGTATTTTGCATATCTATTTCAATACAAATTTACCTTATTGTATGTGCATTTTGTATATTTATTTTAATTCAAGTTCAAATATTTTATGTGTATTTTGGTATCAATAATTTTATAAAAAATGCGTTATTTTATAGGTATTTTGCATCTTAATTTTCATACAATTTTACATTATTTTATTAATATTCTGTGTAGGTATATATTTTGATACGATTTTACATTATTCTATTTGTGTTTTGTATATATTTTTTTTATTCATATTTACATTATTTAATTTGTATTTTGTATATATATTTCATACAAATTTACGTTATTATATGTGTATTTGTTTATATATTTTCTTTCAAATTTACATTATTTTATGTGTATTTTGTATATGTATTTCAATACAAATTAACCTAATTTTATGTGTATTTTGTATATTTCTTTTCAGACAAATTTAAATTATTTTTGTGTATTTTTGTATATAGTTTTATACAAATTTTGGTTATTTTACGTACGCATTTACATTATTTAATGTGTGTTTTGGGTATATATTTTTATCCAAAAATACTTTATTTTATGTTCATTGATGGACATATATATATTTTTATAGAAATTAGCGTTATTTTATATGTATTTGTATATGTTTTCTCATACAAATTTACATTATTTTATTGATATTTTGTTTATTCTTATAAAAATATATATACCAAAATACACATAAAATATTTAAATTTGTATTGAAATAAATATACAAAATGCACATACAATAAGGTAAACTTCTATTGAAAGAGATATGCAAAAATACATATAAAACAATGTAAAATTGTTTCAAAATATATATACGAATACACATAAAATAACGTAGATTTATATAAAAATATATATACGAAATACACATAAAATTAAGTAAATACGTATAAAAAAATGTAAAAAAAATTCACATAAAATAATGTAAATTCGAATCAAAATAAATAAACAAAATACCAATAAAAGAAAGTGTATTGGTATAAATATAAATGTACAAAATACACATACAAAATAAACATAAAATAAGGTAAATTTGTAATGAAATATATGTACAAAATACACATAAAATAATGTAAATTTATATGAAAATATATATACAAATACACATAAAATACCAAGAATTTGTATAAAAATATATATTCAAAATAAATATTAAATAATGTAAATGCGTATAAAAATATATATACAAAATACATATAAAATAATGTAAATTCGTATCAATATAAATCAACAAAATACCAATAAAATAATATATATTTGAATGAAAATAGATTTACAAAATACACATAACATAACTAAAATTTGTATTGAAATATATACAAAAATACATAAAAATATCAAAATAAATACACAGAATATCAATAAAATAATGTAATTTTGTATGAAAATAAAGATGCAAAATACCCATAAAATAAAGCATATTTTTTTTAAAAATACATATACAAAAATACACATAGAATGATTAAATGTGTATTAAAATTAATATACAAAATGCACGTACAATAAGGTAAATTTGTATTGAAAAAATATACAAAATGCACATAAAAGTGTAAATTTGTCTCAAAATATATATACGAATACACATAAAATAACGTAGATTTCTATAGATATATATATACAAACTACACATGAAATAATGTAAATACGTATAAAAATATATATATACAAAATACACATTAAATAATTTAAATTCTCGTCAAAATAAATAAACAAAATATCAATAAAAGAATGTGTATTTGTATGAAAATAGATATACAAAATACTCATAAAATAACCTAAGTTTGTATAAAACTATATACAAAAATACACAAAAATAATTTAAATTTGTATGAAAATAAATATACAAAATACACATAAAATTAGGTAAATTTGTATTGAAATACATATACAAAATACACATAAAATAATGGAAATTTGAATGAAAAAATATAAACATGTACTCTTAAAATAACGTAAATTTGTATCAAATATATATACAAAATACACATTAAATAATGTAAATATGTATAAAAAAATATATACAAAACACAAATAGAATAATGTAAAATCGTATCAACAATAAATACACAGAATATTAATAAAATAATATAAATTTGTATGAAAATAAAGATGCAAAATAGCCATAAAATAACGCATTTTCTATAAAAATATATATACCAAAATACACATAAAATATTAAAATTTGTATTAAAATAAATATAAAAAATGCACATACTATAAGGTATATTTGTATTGAAATAGATATGCAAAATACATATAAAACAATGTAAATTTGTTTCAAAATATATATACGAATACACATAAAAGAACGTAGATTTCTATAAAAATATATACACATAAAATGAAGTAAATACGTATAAAAAAATTAATAAAAAAAATACATGAAAATCGTATCAAAATAAATAAACAAAATACCAGTAAAAGAATGTGTATTTGTATAAATATAAATATACAAAATACACATAAAATATCGTAAATTTGTATAAAACTATATACAAAAATACACAGAAGTAATTAAATTTGTATGAAAATATATATACAAAATATAGCTAAAATAAGCTAAATTTGATTTGAAATGTACATATAAAATACATAAAATAATGTAAATCTGTTTCAAAATATTTATACAAATACATATAATAACGTAGATTTGTTTAAAAATATATAAACAAAATACACATTAAGTAATGTAAATACGTATAAAAAATATGTACAAAATACACATATAATCATGTAATTCGTATCAAAATAAATAAACAAAATAGCAATAAAATAATGAAAATTTGTATGAGAAAAAATATAAATAACGCAAATTTCTATAAAAATATATGTACAAAAATGCACATAAAATAAAGTAAATTTGCAAAAAAATATATATACAAAACACACTCTAAATAATGTAAATGCGTACATAAAATAACCTAAATTTGTATAAAACTATATACAAAAATACACAAAAATAATTTAAATTTGTTTGAAAAGAAATATACAAAATACACATAAAATTTGGTAAATTTGTATTGAAATACATATACAAAATACACATCAAATAATGTAAATTTGAATGAAAATATATAAACAAATACACTTAAAATAACGTAAATTTGAATAAAATATATATGCAAGATACACTTTAAATAATGTAAATGTGTATAAAAAATATATATACAAAAAACAAATAGAATAAAGTAAAATCGTATCAAAATAAATATACAGAATATCAATAAAATAATGTAAATTTGTATGAAAAAAAAGATGCAAAATTCCCAAAAAATATTGCATTTTTTATAAAAATATATATAGCAAAATACACATAAAATATTTAAATTTATATTGAAATAAATATACAAAATGCATATACAGTAAGGTAAATTTGTATTGATAGAGATATTCAAAAATACATATAAAACAATGTAAATTTGTTTCAAAATATATATACGAATACACATAAAATTAAGTAGATTTCTATAGAAATATATATATAAAATACATATGAAATTATGTAAATACGTATAAAAATATATATACAAAATACATATCAAATAATGTAAATTCGTGTCAAAATAAATAAACAAAATATCATGAAAAGAATGTGTATTTGTATGAAAATAGATAATAGATAATAAATTTGTATAAAATATATATGCAAGATACACATTAAATAATGAAAATATGTATAAAAAAGTATATACAAAAAACAAATAGAATAATGTAACATCGTATCAAAATAAATACACCGAATATTAATAAAATAATGTAAATTTGTATGAAAATAAAGATGCAAAATTCCCATAAAACAGCGCATTTCTTATAAAAATATATATACCAAAATACACATAAAATATTTAAATTTTCATTGAAATAAATATACAAAATGCACATACAATAAGGTAAATTTGTATTGAAAGAGATATGCAAAAATACATATAAAACAATGTAAATTTGTTTCAAAATATATACGAATACAAATAAAAAACGTAGATTTCTATAAAAATATATATACAAAATACACATAAAATTAAGTAAATACGTATAAAAAAATGTATACAAAATACACATAAAAAAATGTAATTTCGAATTAAAATAAATGTAAATTTGAATGAAAATATAAAAACAAATACACTTAAAATTACGTAAATTTGTATAAAATATATATGCAAGATACACATTAAATAATGTAAATGTGTATAAAAAAAATATATACAAAAAACAAATAGAATAATGTAAAATCGTATCAAAATAGATACACAGAATATCAATAAAATAATGTAAATTTTTATGAAAATAAAGATGCAAAATCCCTCAAAATTATCGCATTTTTTATAAAAATATATATACCAAAATACACATAAAATATATAAATTTGTATTGAAATAAATATACAAAATGCATATACAGTAAGGTAAATTTGTATTAAAAGAGATATTCAAAAATACATATAAAACAATGTAAATTTGTTTCAAAATATATATACGAATACACATAAAATAAAGTAGATTTCTATAGAAATATATATACAAAATACATATGAAATTATGTAAATACGTATAAAAATATATATACAAAATACATATCAAATAATGTAAATTCGTGTCAAAATAAATAAACAAAATATCATGTAAAGAATGTGTATTTGTATAAAAATAGATAATAGATGATAAATTTGTATAAAATATATATGCAAGATACTCATTAAATAATGTAAATATGTATAAAAAAGTATATACAAAAAACAAATAGAATAATGTAAATTCGTATCAAAATAAATACACAGAATATTAATAAAATAATGATAATTGTATGAAAATAAAGATGCAAAATTCCCATTAAATAGCGCATTTCTTATAAAAATATATATACCAAAATACACATAAAATTTTTAAATTTGTATTGAAATAAATATACAAAATGCACATACAATAAGGTAAATTTGTATTGAAAGAGATATGCAAAAATACATATAAAACAATGTAAATTCGTTTCAAAATATATATACGAATACAAATAAAAAAACGTAGATTTCTATAAAAATATATATACAAAATACACATAAAATTAAGTAAATACGTATAAAAAAATGTATACAAAATACACATAAAATAATGTAAATTCGATTTAAAATAAATAAACAAAATACCAATAAAAGAATGTGTATTTGGATAAATATAAATATACAAAATACATATACAAAATAAACATAAAATAAGGTAGATTTGTAATAAAATATATGTACAAAATACACATAAAATAATGTAAATTTATATGAAAATATATATACAAATACACATAAAATACCATGAATTTGTATAAAAATATATATTCAAAATAAATATTAAATAATGTAAAAGCGTATAAAAATATATATACAAAGTACATATAAAATAATGTAAATTCGTATCAATATAAATCAACAAAACACCAATAAAATAATATACATATGAATGAAAATAAATTTACAAAATACACATAACATAACTAAAATTTGTATTAAAATAAATACAAAAATACATAGAAATAATTTTAGTTTGTATGAAAATATATATACAAAATACATATAAAACTAGGTAAATTTCTTTTGAAATGTATATACAAAATAGCCATAAAATATTGTAAATTTGTGTCAAAATATATAAACAAATACACATAAAATAACGTAAATTTGTATGAAAAATATATACAAAATACACATAGAATAATGTCAATTCGTATCAAAATGAATGAGCAGAATATCAATAAAATAATGTAAATTTGTATGAAAATAAAGATGCAAAATACCCAAAAAATAAAGCATATGTTTATAAAAATACAGATACAAAAATACACATCGAATAATTAAATTTGTATTAAAATTAATATACAAAATGCGTATATAATAAGGTAAATTTGTATTGAAAAAATATGCAACATACACGTTTACTCATACAAATTTATATTATTTTATTGGTATTTTGTTTATTTATTTTGATACGAATTACATGATTATATGTGTATTTTGTACACATTTTTTTATACGTATTTACATTATTTAATGTGTATTTTGTATATATATATTTTCATACAAATTTACGTTATTATATGTGTATTTGTATAAATATTTTGATACAAATTTACTTTATTTCATGTATTTTGTATATATATTTCAATTCAAATTTAGCTTATTTTGTGTGTATTTTGTATATATTTTCATACAAATTTAATTACTTCTCTGTATTTATGTATATAGTTTTATATAATTTTTATTTTTTTATTTTTTTTACGTTGTTGCCTATTGCGCCGGTAGGCATCTTCCCGGTGGGGCCTGATGGTCGGCCCAAGGCTTCTTCCAGGTGGGGCCCTGGCGCAGCCGAGTGTTTATAGTGGCGCCATCTTGCATTGGCTCATGCTGCCCCCCGGAACTCGTTCTTGATTCGCTTGGACGGCTTCCTCTAGAGTCCGGGTTGATGGGTGGTCTTCAGGACAGCATGTGGGTAGTTTTAAGCCACTCGGCGGTGACTGAAAAATCCGAGTGGAAGCGTGAGGATTCGAACCCGCGTCGTCCATCACGCGGCGAATGTGGGTCCAGTACGCTATCACCTCGGCCACCGCCTACGTTATTTTATGTGTATTTTGTATATTTATATTTATACAAATACATTCTTTCTTTTTATTTTGTTTATTTATTTTGATTTAATTTACATAATTTTATGTGTATATAGTATACATTATTTATACTTATTTACTTCAAGTAATGTGTATTATGTATATATATATACATATATATATATATATATATATATATATATATATATATATATATATATATATATATATATATATATATATATATATGTATATATATATATATATATATATATATATATATATATATATATATATATATATATATATATATATATATATATATATATATATATATATATATATTATTTTATGTGTATTCGTATACATATTTTGAAACAAATTTACATTGCTTTATATGTATTTTGCGTATCTATTTCAATACAAATTTATTTTATTGTATGTGTTTTTTATATATTTATTTTAATACAAATCTATTTTTTTTATGTGTATTTTGGTATATATATTTAAAAAAAAATGCGTTATTTTATGGGTATTTTGCCTCTTTATTTTCATACAAATTTACATTATTTTATTAATATTCTGTGTATTTATTTTGATACGATTTTACATTATTTTATTGGTGTTTTGTATATATTTTTTTATCCAAATTTACGTTATTTTAAGTGTATTTGTTTATGTATTTTCATTCAAATTTACATTATTTTATGTGTATTTTGTATATGCATTTCCATACAAATTTACCTAATTTTATGTGTATTTTGTATATTTATTTTCATACAAATTTAAAATATTTTTGTGTATTTTTGTATATAGTTTGATACAAATTTAGGTTATTTTATGTGTATTTTGAATATCTATTAAATATATATACAAAATACATATGAAATTATGTAAATACGCATAAAAATATATATACAAAATACATATCAAATAATGTAAATTCGTGTCAAATAAATAAACAAAATATCATGAAAAGAATGTGTATTTGTATGAAAATAGATAATAGATAATAAATTTGTATAAAATATATATGCAAGATACACATTAAATAATGTAAATATGTATAAAAAAGTATATACAAAAAACAAATAGAGTAATGTAAAATCGTATCAAAATAAATACACCGAATATTAATAAAATAATGTAAATTTGTATGAAAATAAAGATGCAAAATTCCCATAAAATAGCGCATTTCTTATAAAAATATATATATCAAAATACACATAAAATTTTTAAATTTGTATTGAAATAAATATACAAAATGCATATACAATAAGGTAAATTTGTATTTAAAGAGATATGCAAAAATATATATAAAACAATGTAAATTTTTTTCAAAATATATATACGAATACAAATAAAAAAACGTAGATTTCTATAAAAATATATATACAAAATACACATAAAATTAAGTAAATACGTATAAATAAATGTATTCAAAATACACATAAAATAATGTAAATTCGAATTAAAATAAATAAACAAAATTCCAAAAAAAGAATGTGTATTTGGATAAATATAAATATACAAAATACACAAAAAATAAACATAAAATAAGGTAGATTTGTAATAAAATATATTTACAAAATACACATACAATAATGTAAATTTATATAAAAATATTTATACAAATACACATAAAATACCATGAATTTGTATAAAAATATATTCAAAATAAATATTAAATAATGTAAGAGCATATAAAGATCTATATACATAGTATATATAAAATGAAAATTAAGATGCAAAATACCTATAAAATAACGCAGTTTTTTTATAAAATTATTGATACCAAAATACACATAAAATATTTGAACTTGTATTAAAATAAATATACAAAATGCACATACAATAAGGTTAATTTGTATTGAAATAGATATGGAAAATACATATAAAATAATGTAAATTTGTTTCAAAATATATATACGAATACACATAAAATAACGTAGATTTCTATAAAATACATATACAAAATACATAAAATTAAGTAAATACTCATAAAAATATGTATACAAAATACACAGAAAATAATGTAAATTCGTATAAATGTAAATAAACAATATACCAATAAAAGAATGTGTATTTGTATAAATATAAACATACAAAATGCACATAAAAGAACGTAAATTTATATAAAACTATATACATAAAATAACGCAAATTTCTATAAAAATATATGTACAAAAATGAACTTTAGATAAATTTGCATAAAAATATATATACAAAACACACATTAAATAATGTAAATGTGCATATAATATGTATACAAAATACCTATCAATTAATATAAATTCGTATCGAATTAAATTAACAAAATACCAATAAAATAATGTCATTTTGGATGAAAATATATATAAATAACCTAAATACAAATACAAATATACACATAAAATATTTTAAAATTGAATGAAATTAATATACATAATAAACATAAAATAAGGTAAATTTGTAATGAAATATATGAAAAAATACACATATAATAATATAAATTTGTATGAAAATATATATACAAATACACATTAAATAACATGAATTTGTATAAAATTTGTATCAAAATATATACTTATACACACAATAAAATAACGTAATTTTTTATGAAAATGTATATACAAAATACACAAAATAATTTAAATACGTAGAAAAATATATATACAAAAAACATAAAATAGTGTAAATATGTATGAAAATATATAAACAAATACACATAAAATAATATAAATTTGGATAAAAATATATACAAAATTAACATTAAATAATGTAAATATATATATAAAAAAAATATATACAAAAAACACATAGAATAATGTTAAATCGTATCAAAATAAATAAAGAGAATATCAATAAAATAATGTAAATTTGTATGAAAATAAAGATGCAAAATATCCATATAATAACGCATATTTGCATAAAAATATATATACAAAAATACATATAAAATAATTAAATTTGTATTAAAATAAATATACAAAATGCACGTACAATAAAGTAAATTTGTATCGAAATAGATATGCAAAATACACATTAATAATGTAAATTTGTATCAAAATATATATACGAATACTCATAAAATAGAGTAAATTTCTATGAAAATATACATACAAAATAGATATACAAAATACACATATAACTAGTTAAATTTGTATTTAAATACATGTACAAAAAACACATAAAATAATGTAGATTTGTTTGAAATGAAAACAAATACATTTTATATAAAATATATATACAAAATACACATAGAAGAATGTAAAATCATATCAAAATAAATACACAGAATATCAATAAAATATTGTAAATTTGTATGAAAATAAAGATGCAAAATACCCATAAAATAAGGCATATTTTTATAAAAATACATATACAAAAATACACATAGATTAATCGAATTTGTATTAAAATTTATATACAAAATGCACATACAATAAGGTAAATTTGTATTAAAAAAATATGCAAAATACACAGCAAACAATGTAAATTTGTTTCAAAATATATATACGAATACACATAAAATAACGCAGATTTCTGTAGAAATATATATACAAAATACACTTGAAATAATGTAAATACGTATAAAAATATATATACAAAATACACATTAAATAATGTTAATTCGTGTCAAAATAAATAAACAAAATATCACGAAAAGAATGTGTATTTGTATGAAAATAGATATACAAAATACACATAAAATAACCTAAATTTGTATAAAACTATACACAAAAATACACAAAAATAATTTAAACTTGAATGAAAATACATATATACACAAAACATATTAAATTAGGTAAATTTGTATATACATATACAAAATACACATAAAATAATGTAAATTTAAATGAAAATATATAAACATAAAGACTTAAAATAACGTAAATTTGTATCAAATATGTACACAAAAAACACATTAAATAATGTACATATGTATAAAAATATATATATACAAAACACAAATAAAATAATGTAAAATCGTATCAAAATAATACAGAAATTATTAATAAAATAATGTAAATTTGTATGAAAATTAAGATGCAAAATACCCATAAAATAACGCATTTTTTATAAAAATATATATACTAAAAAACATAAAATATTTGATTTTGTATTTAAATAAATAGATATACATAATACACATAAAATATGCTAAATTTGAATTGAAATATATATACAAAATACATAAAACAATGTAAATTTATATCAAAATATTTATACAAATACACATTTAATAACGTAAATTTGTATAAAAATATATAAACAAAATACACATTAAATAATGTAAATACGTATAAAAAAATGTACAAAATACACAAATAATCATGTAATTCGTATCAAAATAAATAGACAAAATATCAATAAAATAATGTAAATTTCTATGAGAAAACATATACAAAATACATATAAATAACGCAAATATCAATAAAAATATATATAATATAATATATTTTTATGCACATTTAAAATATTTAATGTATATTTTGTAAATATATTTTATCCAAATTTACGTTATTTTATATGTATTTGTTTATATATTTTCATACAAATTTACATTATTTTATGTGAGTTTTGTACATGTATTTCAATACAAATTTGCCTAACTTTATGTGTATTTTGCATATCTATTTTCAAACAAATTTAAATTATTTTGTGTATTTTGTATATTTTTATACAAATTTTAGTTATTTTATTTGTTTTTGTATATATATTTTCTAAATATACATTCTTTTATTGGAATTTTGTGTATTTAATTTTTACAATTTACATTATTTTATGTGTATTTTGTATATATATTTCAATACAAATATTTTAGTTATTTTATGTGTATTTTATAAATCTATTTTCATTCATATATATATTATTTTATTGGTATTTTGTTGATATATATTGAAACAATTTTACAAATTTATTTTATATGTATTTGAATATATATTTTATACAAATTTATATTATTTGATGTGTATTTATATATATATTTTCATATAAATTTACATTATTTTATGTGTATTTTGTACATATATTTCATTTCAAATTTACATTATTTTATGCATTTTTATATTAATTTTAATACATTTAATTATTCTATGTATTTTATATGTATTTTACACATTCTTTTATTGGTATTTTGTTTATTTATTTTGTTTCAATTTACATTAATTTATGTGTATTTTGTTTACATTTTTATACGTATTTATTTAATTATTTATGTGTATTTTGTATATATTTTTATAGATATCTACGTTAATTTATGTGTATTCGTATATATATTTTGAAACAAATTTACATTGTTTTATATGTATTGAAATAGATATGCAAAATACATATAAAACAATGTAAATTTGTTTCAAAATATATATACGAATACACATAAAATAACGTAGATTTGTATAAAAAATATATATACAAAATACACATAAAATGAAGTAAATACGTATAAAAAATGTATACAAAATACTCATAAAATAATGTAAAATTCGTATCAAAATAAATAAACAAAATACCTATAAAAGAATGTGTATTTGTATAAATATAAATATACAAAATACACATAAAATAACATAAATTTATATAAAACTATATACAAAAATACACAGAAGTAATTAAATTTGTATGAAAATATATACAAAACACACACAAAATAAGCTAAATTTGAATTGAAATATATATACAAAATACATGAAATAAAGTAAAATGGTATCAAAATATTTATACAAATACACATATAATAACGTAAATTTGTGTGAAAATATATAAACAAAATACACATTAAATAATGTAAATACGTATAAAAAAGTGTACAAAATACACATATAATCATGTAATTCGTATCAAAATAAATAAACAAAATACCAATAAAATAATATAAATTTGTATGAGTAAACGTGTATAAATATAAATGTACAAAATACACATACAAAATAAACATAAAATAAGGTAAATTTGTAATGAAATATATGTACAAAATACACATAAAATAATTTAAATTTATATGAAAATATATATACAAATACACATAAAATACCATGAATTTGTATAAAATTATATATTCAAAATAAATATTAAATAATGTAAATGCGTATAAAAATATATTTAAATAGTACATTTTTAATAATGTTAATTCGTTTCAATATAAATCAACAAAATACCAATAAAATAATATATATTTGAATGAAAATAGATCTACAAAATACAAATAACATAACTAAAATTTGTATTGAAATATATACAAAATGCATAAAATAATTTGAGTTTGTATGAAAATAGATATTCAAAATACACATAAAACTAGGTAAATTTCTTTTGAAATAAATATACAAAATACCCATAAAATATTGTAAATTTGTGTCAAAATATATAAACAAATACACATAAAATAACGTAAATTTGTATGAAAAATATTTACAAAATACACATAGAATAATGTCAAATCGTATCAAAATAAGTACACAGAATATGAATAAAATAATTTAAATTTGTATGAAAATAAAGATGCAAAATACCCATAAAATAATGCATATTTTTACAAAAATACATATACAGAAATACACATAGAATAATTAAATTTGTATTAAAATTAATTATAAAATGCATATACAATAAAATAAATTTGTATTGAAAAAATATGCAAAATACACATAAAAGTGTAAATTTGTTTAAAAATCAATATACGAATACACATAATATAACGTAGATTTCTGTAGAAATATATATACAAAATAAACATGAAATGATGTAAATACGTATAAAAATATATATACAAAATACACATTAAATAATTTAAATTCTCGTCAAAATAAATTAACAAAATATAAATAAAAGAATGTGTATTTCTATGAAAATAGATATACAAAATACTCATAAAATAACCTAAGTTTGTATAAAACTATACACAAAAATACACAAAAATAATTTAAATTTGTACGAAAATAAATATACAAAATACACATAAAATTAGGTAAATTTGTATTGAAATACATATAAAAAATACACAAAATAATGGAAGTTTGAATGAAAATATATAAACATATACACTTAAAATAACGTAAATTTGTATCAAATATATATACAAAATACACATTAAATAATGTAAATATGTATAAAAAAAATATACAAAACACAAATAGAATAATGTAAAATCGTATCAACAATAAATACACAGAATATTAATAAAATAATGTAAATTTGTATGAAAATAAAGATGCAAAATAGCCATAAAATAACGCATTTTTTATAAAAATATATATACCAAAATACACATAAAATATTAAAATTTGTATTAAAATAAATATAAAAAATGCACATACTGTAAGGTAAATTTGTATTGAAATAGATATGCAAAATACATATAAAACAAAGTAAATTTGTTTCAAAATATATATACGAATACACATAAAATAACGTTGATTTCTATAAAAATATATACAAAATACACATAAAATGAAGTAAATACGTAAAAAAAAATGAATACAAAGTACACATAAAAATCGTATCAAAATAAATAAACAAAATACCAGTAAAAGAAAGTGTATTTGTATAAATATAAATATACAAAATATACATAAAATATCGTAAATTTGTATAAAACTATATACAAAAATACACAGAAGTTATTAAATTTGTATGAAAATATATATACAAAATACAGCTAAAATAAGCTAAATTTGAATTAAAATGTACATACAAAATACATAAAATAATGTAAATCTGTATCAAAATATTTATACAAATACATATAATAACGTAGATTTGTTTAAAAATATATAAACAAAATACACATTAAGTAATGTAAATACGTATAAAAAATACGTACAAAATACACATATAATCATGTAATTCGTATCAAAATAAATAAACAAAATAGCAATAAAATAATGTAAATTTGTATGAGAAAACATATACAAATAACGCAAATTTCTATAAAAATATATGTACAAAAATGCACATAAAATAAAGTAAATTAGCATAAAAATAAATATACAAAACACACACTAAATAATGTAAATGCGTACATAAAATAACCTAAATTTGTATATAACTATATACAAAAATACACAAAAATAATTTAAATTTGTTTGAAAAGAAATATACAAAATACACATAAAATTAGGTAAATTTGTATGGAAATACATATACAAAATACACATCAAATAATGTAAATTTGAATGAAAATATATAAACAAATACACTTAAAATAACGTAAATTTGTATAAAATATATATGCAAGATACACATTAAATAATGTAAATGTGAATAAAAAATATATACAAAAAACAAATAGAATAATGTAAAATCGAATCAAAATAAATACACAGAATATCAATAAAATTATGAAAATTTGTATGAAAATAAAGATGCAAAATTCCCAAAAATTATCGCATTTTTATAAAATATATATACAAAAATACACATAAAATATTTAAATTTGTATTGAAATAAATATACAAAATGCATATACAGTAAGGTAAATTTGTATTGAAAGAGATATTCAAAAATACATATAAAAGAATGTAAATTTCTTTCAAAATATATATACGAATACACATAAAATAAAGTAGATTTCTATAGAAATATATATACAAAATACATATGAAATTATGTAAATACGTATAAAAATATATATACAAAATACATATCAAATAATGTAAATTCGTGTCAAAATAAATAAACAAAATATCATGAAAAGAATGTGTATTTGTATGAAAATAGATAATAGATAATAAATTTGTATAAAATATATTTGCAAGATACACATTAAATAATGTAAATATGTATAAAAAAGTATATACAAAAAACAAATAGAATAATGTAAAATCGTATCAAAATAAATACACCGAATATTAATAAAATAATGTAAATTTGTATTAAAATAAAGATGCAAAATTCCCATAAAATAGCGCATTTCTTATAAAAATATATATACCAAAATACACATAAAATATTTAAATTTGTATTGAAATAAATATACAAAATGCACATACAATAAGGTAAATTTGTATTGAAAGAGATATGCAAAAATACATATAAACCAATGTATATTTGTTTCAAAATATATATACGAATACAAATAAAAAAACGTAGATTTCTATAAAAATATATATACAAAATACACAAAATTAAGTAAATACGTATAAAAACATGTATACAAAATACACATAAAATAATGTAAATTCGAATTAAAATAAATAAACAAAATACCAATAAAAGAAGGTGGATTTGGATAAATATAAATATACAAAATACACATACAAAATAAACATAAAATAAGGTAGATTTGTAATAAAATATATGTACAAAATACATAAAATAATGTAAATTTATATGAAAATATATATACAAATACACATAAAATACAATGAATCTGTATAAAATATATATTAAAAATAAATATAAAAAAATATAAAAATAAAATATATATACAAAGTACGTATAAAATGGAAATTAAGATGCAAAATACCTATAAAATAACGCGCTTTTTTTAAAATTATTGATACCAAAATACACATAAGATATTTGAACTTGTATTAAAATAAATATACAAAATGCACATACAATAAGGTAAATTTGTATTGAAATAGATATGCAAAATACATGTAAAATAATGTAAATTTGTTTCAAAATATATATACGAATACACATAAAATAACGTAGATTTCTATAAAAATACATATACAAAATACACATAAAATTAAGTAAATACGTAAAAAAATATGTATACAAAATACACATAAAATAATGTAAATTCGTATAATTGTAAATAAACAATATACCAATAAAAGAATGTGTATTTGTATAAATTTAAATATACAAAAAAGCACATAAAATAACGTAAATTTATATAAAACTATATACATAAAATAACGCAAATTTCTATAAAAATATATGTACAAAAATGAGCATTAAATAAATTTGCATAAAAATATATATACAAAACACACATTGGATAATGTAAATGAGTGTAAAAATATGTATACAAAATACCTATGAAATAATCAAAATTCGTATCGAATTAAATTAAGAAATACCAATAAAATAATGTAATTTTGGATGAAAATATATATACAAAATACACATAAAATAACCTAAATACAAATACAAATATACACATAAAATAATTTAAAATTGAATGAAATAAATATACAAAATAAATATAAAATAAGGTAAATTTGTAATGAAATATATGAAAAAATACACATAAAATAATATAAATTTGTATGAAAATATATATACAAATACACATTAAATAACATGAATTTGTATAAAATTTGTATCAAAATATATATTTATACACACAATAAAATAACGTAATTTTTTATGAAAATGTATATACAAAATACACATAAAATAATTTAAATACGTAGAAAAATATATATACAAAAAACACATAAAATAATGTAAATATGTATGAAAATATATAAACAAATACACATAAAATAATTTAAATTTGGATAAAAAATATATACAAAATTAACATTAAATAATGTAAATATATATATATATATATATATATATATATATATATATATATATATATATATATATATATATATATATATATATATATATATATATATATATATATATATATATATATATATGAAAAAATATATACCAAAAACACATAGAATAATGTTAAATCGTATCAAAATAAATAAAGAGAATATCAATAAAATAATGTAAATTTGTATGAAAATAAAGTTGCAAAATATCCATATAATAACGCATATTTGCATAAAAATATATATACAAAAATACATATAAAATAATTAAATTTGTATTAAAATAAATATACAAAATTCACGTTCAATAAAGTAAATTTGTATTGAAATAGATATGCAAAATACACATTAATAATGTAAATTTGTATCAAAATATATATACGAATACTCATAAAAGAGTAAATTTCTATGAAAATATACATACAAAATAGATATACAAAACAGTAAGGTAAATTTGTATTGAAAGAGATATTCAAAAATACATATAAAACAATGTAAATTTGTTTCAAAATATATATACGAATACACATAAAATAAAGTAGATTTCTATAGAAATATATAAACAAAATATATATGAAATTGTGTAAATACGTATAAAAACATATATACAAAATACATATCAAATAATGTAAATTCGTGTCAAAATAAATAAACAAAATATCATGAAAAGAATGTGTATTTGTATGAAAATAGATAATAGATAATAAATTTGTATAAAATATATATGCAAGATACACATTAAATAATGTAAATATGTATAAAAAAGTATATACAAAAAACAAATAGGATAATGTAACATCGTATCAAAATAAATACACCGAATATTAATAAAATAATGTAAATTTGTATGAAAATAAAGATGTAAAATTCCCATAAAATAGCGCATTTCTTATAAAAATATATATACCAAAATACACATAAAATATTTAAATTTGCATTGAAATAAATATACAAAATGCACATACAATAAGGTAAATTTGTATTGAAAGAGATATGCAAAAATACATATAAAACAATGTAAATTTGTTTCAAAATATATATACGAATACAAATAAAAAAAAGTAATTTCTATAAAAATATATATACAAAATACACATAAAATTAAGTAGATACGTATAAAAAAATGTATACAAAATACACATAAAATAATGTAATTTCGAATTAAAATAAATGGAAATTTGAATGAAAATATAAAAACAAATACACTTAAAATAACGTAAATTTGTATAAAATATATCTGCAAGATACACATTAAATAATGTAAATGTGTATAAAAAAATATATACAAAAAACAAATAGAATAATGTAAAATCGTATCAAAATAAATACACAGAATATCAATAAAATAATGAAAATTTGTATGAAAATAAAGATGCAAAATTCCCAAAAATTATCGCATTTTTTTTAAAAATATATTTACCAAAATACACATAAAATATTTAAATTTGTATTGAAATAAATATACAAAATGCATATACAGTAAGGTAAATTTGTATTAAAAGAGATATTCAAAAATACATATAAAACTATGTAAATTTGTTTAAAATATATATACGAATACACATAAAATAAAGTAGATTTCTATAGAAATATATATACAAAATACATATGAAATTATGTAAATACGTATAAAAATATATATACAAAATACATATCAAATAATGTAAATTCGTGTCAAAATAAATAAACAAAATATCATGTAAAGAATGTGTATTTGTATAAAAATAGATAATAGATAATAAATTTGTATAAAATATATATGCAAGATACTCATTAAATAATGTAAATATGTATAAAAAAATATATACAAAAAACAAATAGAATAATGTAAATTCGTATCAAAATAAATACAACGCATATTAATAAAATAATGTAAATTTGTATGAAAATAAAGATGCAAAATTACCATAAAATAGCGCATTTCTTATAAAAATATATATACCTAAATACACATAAAATTTTTAAATTTGTATTGAAATAAATATACAAAATGCACATACAATAAGGTAAATTTGTATTGAAAGAGATATGCAAAAATACATATAAAACAATGTAAATTTGTTTCAAAATATATATACGAATACAAATAAAAAAACGTAGATTTCTATAAAAATATATATACAAAATACATATAAAAAATGTATACAAAATACACATAAAATAATGTAAATTCGATTTAAAATAAATAAACAAAATACCAATAAAAGAATGTGTATTTGGATAAATATAAATATACAAAATACATATACAAAATAAACATAAAATAAGGTAGATTTGTAATAAAATATATGTACAAAATACACATAAAATAATGTAAATTTATGTGAAAATATATATACAAATACACATAAAATAACATGAATTTGTATAAAAATATATATTCAAAATAAATATTAAATAATGTAAAAGCGTATAAAAATATATATACAAAGTACATATAAAATAATGTAAATTCGTATCAATATAAATCAACAAAACACCAATAAAATAATATATATTTGAATGAAAATAAATTTACAAAATACACATAACATAACTAAAATTTGTATTAAAATATATACAAAAATACATAGAAATAATTTGAGTTTGTATGAAAATAGATATACAAAATACACATAAAACTAGGTAAATTTCTTTTGAAATGTATATACAAAATAGCAATAAACTATTGTAAATTTGTGTCAAAATATATAAACAAATACACATAAAATAACGTAAATTTGTATGAAAAATATATACAAAATACACATAGAATAATGTCAATTCGTATCAAAATGAATGAGCAGAATATCAATAAAATAATGTAAATTTGTATGAAAATAAAGATGCAAAATACCCAAAAAATAAAGAATATGTTTATAAAAATACAGATACAAAAATACATATCGAATAATTAAATTTGTATTAAAATTAATATACAAAATGCGTATATAATAAGGTAAATTTGTATTGAAAAAATATGCAACATACACGTTTACTCATACAAATTTATATTATTTTATCGGTATTTTGTTTATTTATTTTGATACGAATTACATGATTATATGTGTATTTTGTACACATTTTATACGTATTTACATTATTTAATGTATTTGTTTATATTTTCATACAAATTTACGTTTTTATATATGTATTTGTTTAAATATTTTGATACAAATTTACTTTATTTCATGTATTTTGTATATATATTTCAATTCAAATTTAGCTTATTTTGTGTGTATTTTGTATATATTTTCATACAAATTTAATTACTTCTGTGTATTTTTGTAAATAGTTTTATATAAATAAATAAACAAAATACCAATAAAAGAATGTGTATTTGGATAAATATAAATATACAAAATACACATACAAAATAAACATAAAATAAGGTAGATTTGTAATAAAATATATGTACAAAATACACATAAAATAATGAAAATTTATATGAAAATATATATACAAATACACATAAAATACCATGAATTTGTATAAAATATATATTCAAATTAAATATTAAATAGTTTATAAGCGTATAAATATATATATACAAAGTACATATAAAATAATGTAAATTCGTATCAATATAAATCAACAAAACACCAATAAAATAATATATATTTGAATGAAAATAAATTTACAAAATACACATAACATAACTAAAATTTGTATTAAAATATATACAAAAATACAGAGAAATAATTTGAGTTTGTATGAAAATAGATATACAAAATACACATAAAACAAATTTAATTACTTCTGTGTATTTTTGTAAATAGTTTTATATAAATTTACGTTATTTTATGTGTATTTTGTATATTTATATTTATACAAATACACATTCTTTTATTGGTATTTTGTTTATTTATTTTGATACGAATTTACATTATTTTATGTGTATTTTGTATACATTTATTTATACGTATTTACTTCATTTTATGTGTATTTTGTATATATATTTTTATAGAAATCTTCGTTATTTTAAATGTATTCGTATATATATTTTGAAACAAATTTACATTGTTTTATATGTATTTTGCATATCTATTTCAATACAAATTTACCTTATTGTATGTGTTTTTTGTATATTTATTTTAATACAAATTTTATTTTTTGATGTGTATTTTGGTATATATATTTTATAAATAAAAAAATGCGTTATTTTATGGGTATTTTGCCTCTTTATTTTCATACAAATTTACATTATTTTAATAATATTCTGTGTATTTATTTTGATACGATTTTACATTATTCTATTTGTGTTTTGTACAATTTTTTTTATACAAATTTACGATATTTTAAGTGTATTTGATAATGTGTTTTCATTCAAATTTACATTATTTTATGTGTATTCTGTGTATGTATTTCAATACAAATTTACCTAATTTTATGTGTATTTTGTATATTTATTTTCATACAAATTTAAAATATTTTTGTGTTTTTTTGTATATAGTTTGATACAAATTTAGGTTATTTTGTGTATTTTATTATATATTTTCATACAAATACACATTCTTTACTGATATTTTGTTTATTTATTTTGACATAATTTACATTATTTAATGTATTTTGTTTATATATTTTATACGTATTTACATCATTTCATGTGTATTTTGTATAGTTTTAAACAAATTTATATTATTTAATGTATTTTGTATATATTTATACAAATACATTCTTTTATTGGTATTTTGTTTATTAATTTTGATACTAATTTACATTATTTTATGTGTATTTTGTATACATTTTTATACGTATTTACTTAATTTTATGTGTATTTTGTATATATATTTTTATAGAAATCTACCTTATTTCATGTGTATTCGTATATATATTTTGAAACAAATTTACATTGTTTATATGTATTTTGCATATCTATTTTTGTGTATTTTGTATTTATTTTTGTTATACATAAAATAATGTAAAATCGTATCAAAATAAGTAAACAGAATATCAATAAAATAATTTAAATTTGTATGAAAATAAAGATGCAAAATACCCATAAGATAAAGCATATATTTTTTTAAAAATACATATACAAAAATACACATAGAATAATTAAATTTGTATTAAAATTAATATACAAAATGCACACATACAATAAGGTAAATTTGTACTGAAAAAAAAACGCAAAATACAAATAAAACAGTATAAATTTGTTTCAAAATATATATATGAATACACATAAAATGACGTAGATTTCTATAGAAATATATATACAAAATACACATGAAATTATGTAAATACTTATAAAAAAAAAAATATATATATATATATATATATATATATATATATATATATATATATATATATATATATATATTTATATATATATATATATATATATATATATATATATATATATATATATATATATATATATATATATATATATATATATATATATATATATATATATATATATATATATATATATATATATATATATATATATATATATATATATATATATATATATATATATATATATATATATATATATATATATATATATATATATATATATATATATATATATACATATTAAGTAATGTAAAATCGTGTCAAAATAAATAAACAAAATACTCATGAAAAGAATGTGTATTTGTATGAAAAGAAATAATAGATAATAAATTTGTATGAAATATATATGCAAGATACACATTAAATAATGTAAATATGTATAAAAAAAATATATGCAAAAAACAAATAGAATAATGTAAAATCGTATGAAAATAAATACACCGAATATTAATAAAATAGTGTAAATTTGTATGAAAATAAAGATGCAAAATTCCCATTAAATAGCGCATTTCTTATAAAAATATATATACCGAAATACACATAAAATATTTAAATTTGTATTGAAATAAATATACAAAATGCACATACAATAAGGTAAATTTGTATTGAAATAGATATGCAAAAAACATATAAAACAAAGTAAATTTGTTTCAAATTATATATACGAATACACATAAAATAACGTAGATTTCCATAAAAATATATATACAAAATACACATAAAATTAGGTAAATACGTATAAAAAAATGTAAACAAAATACACATAAACTAATATAAATTCAAAACAAAATAAATAAACAAAATACCAATAAAAGAATGTGTATTTGTATAAATATAAATGTACAAAAAACACATACAAAATAAACATAAAATAAGGTAAATTTGTAATGAAATATATGTACAAAATACACATAAAATAATGTAAATTTATATGAAAATATATATACAAATACACATAAAATACCATGAATTTGTATAAAATTATATATTCAAAATAAATATTAAATAATGTAAATGCGTATAAAAATATATATAAAAAGTACATATAAAATAATGTAAATTCGTATCAATATAAATCAACAAAATACCAATAAAATAATATATATTTGAATGAAAATAGATTTACAAAATACACATAACATAACTAAAATTTGTATTTAAATATATACAAAAATACATAAAAATAATTTGAGTTTGTATGAAAACAGATATTCAAAATACACATAAAACTAGGTAGATTTCTTTTGAAATATATATACAAAATACCCATAAAATATTGTAAATTTGTGTCAGAATATATAAACAAATACACATAAAATAACGTAAATTTGTTTGAAAAATATATACAAAATACACATAGAATAATGTCAAATCGTATCAAAATGAATGAGCAGAATATCAATAAAATAACGTAAATTTGTATGAAAATAAAGATGCAAAATACCCATAAAATAAAGCATATTTTTATAAAAATACATATACAAAAATACACATAGAATAATTAAATTTGTATTAAAATTAATATACAAAATGCATATACAATAAGGTAAATTTGTATTGAAAAAATATGCAAAATACACATAAAAGTGTAAATTTGTATCTGTATACGAATACACATAATATAACGTAGATTTCTATAGAAATATATATACAAAATACACATGAAATGATGTAAATACGTATAAAAATATATATACAAAATACACATTAAATAATTTAAATTCTCGTCAAAATAAATAAACAAAATATCAATAAAAGAATGTGTATTTGTATGAAAATAGATATACAAAATACTCATAAAATAACCTAAGTTTGTATAAAACTATATACAAAAATACACAAAAATAATTTAAATTTGTATGAAAATAAATATACAAAATACACATAAAATTATTTTGTATATCTATTTTATACAAATGTACGTTATTTTATGTGAATTTGTTTTCATTTCATACAAATTTACATTATTTTATGTGTTTTGTACATGTATTTAAATACAAATTTAATTAATTACATATTTTTATAAAAATACATATACAAAAATACACATAGATTAATCAAATTTGTATTAAAATTAATATACAAAATGCACATACAATAAGGTAAAATTTGTATTGAAAAAATATGCAAAATACACATAAAACAATGTAAATTTGTTTCAAAATATATATTCGAATACACATAAAATAACGCAGATTTCTATAGAAATATATATACAAAATACACTTGAAATAATGTAAATACGTATAAAAATATATATACAAAATACACATTAAATAATGTTAATTCGTGTCAAAATAAATAAACAAAATATCATGAAAAGAATGTGTATTTGTATGAAAATAGATATACAAAATACACATAAAATAACCTAAATTTGTATAAAACTATATACAAAAATACACAAAAATAATTTAAACTTGTATGAAAATAAATATACAAAAAAATATAAAAATATGTAAATTTTTATTGAAATACATATACAAAATACACATAAAATAATGTAAATTTGAATGAAAATATATAAACATATAGACTTAAAATAACGTAAATTTGTATCAAATATATATACAAAAAAAACATTAAATAATGTAAATATGTATAAAAAAATATATACAAAACACAAATAAAATAATGTAAAATCGTATCAAAATAAATACAGAAAATATTAATAAAATAATGTAAATTTGTATGAAAATTAAGATGCAAAATACCCATAAAATAACGCATTTTTTTATAAAAATATATATACGAAAAAACATAAAATATTTGATTTTGTATTAAAATAAATAGATATACAAAATACACATAAAATAAGCTAAATTTGAATTGAAATATATATACAAAATACATAAAATAATGTAAATTTGTATCAAAATACTTTTACAAATACACATATAATAACGTAAATTTGTATTTATACAAATACACATTCTCTTATTGGTATTTTGTTTATTTATATTTATACGAATTTACATTATTTTATGTGTATTTTGTATACATTTTTGATTCGTATTTACTTAATTTTATTTGTATTTTGTATATATATATATATATATATATATATATAGAGAGAGAGAGAGAGAGAGAGAGAGAGAGAGAGAAATCTACCTTATTTTATGTGTATTCGTATATATATTTTGATACAAATTTACATTGTTTATATGTAGTTTGCATAACTATTTCAATACATATTTACCTTATTGTATGTGCATTTTGTATATTTATTTTAAAAGAAATTCAATTATTTCATGTGTATTTTGGTATATATATTTTTATAAAAAAAATGCGTTATTTTATGAGTATTTAGCATCTTAGTTTTCATACAAATGTACATTATTTTATTAATATTCTGTGTATATATTTTGATACGATTTTATATTATACTATTTGTGTTTTGTATATATTTTTTATACATATTTTAATTATTTAATGTGTATTTTTTATATATTTTATACAAATTAACGACATTTTAATTGTATTTGTTTATATAATTTCATTCAAATTTACATTATTTTAAGTGTATTTTGTATATGTATTTCAATACAAATTTATCTAATTTTATGTGTATTTTGTATATTTTTTTTCATACAAATTTAAATTATTTTGTGTTTTTTGTATATACATATAGAGTAAATTTCTATGAAAATATATTTTCAAAATACATATAAAATTATGTAAATAAGTATAAAAATATATATATATATATATCAAATTCACCTAAAAAAATGAAAATTCGTATCAAAATAAATAAACAAAATTCCGATAAAAGAACGTATATTTGTAGGAAAATAAATATACAAAATACACATAAAATTACGAAAATTTGAATAAAAATATATACAAAAAAACAAAAAAATCAATTTCAATTTGTATGAAAATAGATATACAAAATACACATATAATTAGTTAAATTTGTATTTAAATACATATACAAAATACACATAAAATAATGCAAATTTGTATGAAATGAAAACAAATTCACATAAAATAACGTACATTTGTATAAAATAGATATACAAAATATACATAGAATAATGTAAAATCGTATCAAAATAAATACACAGAATATCAATAAAATGTAATTTTGTATGAAAATAAAGATGCAAAATACCCAAAAAATAAAGCATATTTTTTTAAAAATACATATACAAGAATACACATAGAATAATTAAATTTGTATTAAAATTAATATACAAAATGCACGTACAATAAGGGAAATTTGTATTGAAAAAATATACAAAATGCACATAAAACAATGTATATTTGTTTCAAAATATATATACGAATACACATAAAATAACGTATATTTCTATAGAAATATATATAAAAAATACACATGAAATGACGTAAATACGTATAAAAATATAAATACACAATACACATTAAATAATGTAAATTCGCATCAAAATAAATAAACAAAATATCAATAAAAGAATGTGTATTTGTATCAAAATAGATATACAAAATACACAAAAAATATTGTAAATTTGTATAAAACTCTATTAAAAAAATACACAAAAATAATTTAAATTTGTATAAAAATATATATACAAAATACACATAAGACTAGTTAAATTTCTATTGAAATACATATACAAAATACACATAAAATAATATAAATTTGAATGAAAATATATAAACAAATACACTTAAAATAACGCAAATTTGTATGAAATATATATAGAAAATACACATTAAATAATGTAAATATGTGTAAAAAAATATATACAAAACACAAATAGAATAATGTAAAATAATATCAAAATAAATACACAGAATATTTATAAAATAATGTAAATTTGTTTGAAAATAAAGATGCAAAATACCCATAAAACTACGCATTTTTATGAAAATATATATACCAAAATACACATAAAATATTTAAATTTGTATTACAATAAATATACAAAATGCACATACAATAAGGTAAATTTGTATTGAAATAGATATGCAAAATACACATAAAACAATGTACATTTGTTTCAAAATATATATACGAATACACATAAAATAACGTAGATTTCTATAAAAATATATATACAAAATACACATAAAATGAAGTAAATACGTATAAGAAAATGTATACAAAATACACATAAAATAATGTAAATTCGTATCAAAATAAATAAACTAAATGCCAATAAAAGAATGTTTACTTGTAGAAATATAAATATACAAAATACACATAAAATAACGTAAAATTGTATAAAACTATATACAAAAATAAACAAAAATAATTAAATTTGTATGAAAATAGATATACAAAAGACACATAAAATAAGCTAAATTCGAATTGAACTAAATAGAAAATACATAAAATAATGTAAATTTGTATCAAAATATATATTGAAATACACATATATTAAAATTAATATACAAAATGCGTATATAAGGTAAATTTGTATTGAAAAAATATGGAACATACACGTTTACTCATACAAATATATTATTTTATTGGTATTTTGTTTATTTATTTTGATACGAATTACATGATTATATGTGTATTTTGTAGATATTTTTTTATACGTATTTACATTATTTAATGTGTATTTTGTTTATATATTTTCATACAAATTTACGTTATTATATGTGTATTTGTATAAATATTTTGATACAAATTTCCTTTATTTCATGTATTTTGTATATATATTTCAATTCAAATTTAGCTTATTTTGTAAGTATTTTGTATATATTTTCATACAAATTTAATTACTTCTGTGTATTTTTGTATATAGTTTTATATAAATTTACGTTATTTTATGTGTATTTTGTATATTTATATTTATACAAATACACATTCTTTTATTGCTATTTTGTTTATTTATTTTTATACGAATTTACATTATTTTATGTGTATTTTTTATACATTATTTTATACGTATTTACTTCATTTTATGTGTATTTTGTATATATATTTTTATAGAAATCTACGTTATTATATGTGTGTTCGTATATATATTTTGAAACAAATTTACATTGTTTTATATGTATTTTGCATATCTATTTCAATACAAATATACCTTATTATATGTATTTTTTTTATATTTATTTTAATACAAATTTAATTTTTTGATGTGTATTTTGGTATATATATTTTTATAAATAAAAAAATGCGTTATTTTATGGGTATTTTGCTTCTTTATTTTCATACAAATTTACATTATTTTATTAATATTCTGTGTATTTATTTTGATACGATTTTACATTATTCTATTTGTGTTTTGTACATATTTTTTTATACAAATTTACGTTATTTTAAGTGTATTTGTTTATGTATTTTCATTCAAATTTACATTATTTTATGTATATTTTGTGTATGTATTTCAAACAAATTTACCTAATTTTATGTGTATTTTGTATATTTATTTTCATACAAATTTAAAATATTTTTGTGTATTTTTGTATATAGTTTGATACAAATTTAGGTTATTTTACGTGTATTTTGTATATCTATTTTCATACAAATACACATTCTTTTATTGATATTCTGTTTATTTATTTTGACGCGAATTTTATGTGAAATTTTCATTTCATACAAATTTACATTATTTTATGTGTATTTTGTACATGTATCTAAATACAAATTTAACTAATTATATGTGTATTTTGAATATCTATTTTCATACAAATTTAAATTTATTTTTTTGTTTTTTTGTATATATTTTTATTCAAATTTTCGTAATCTTATAAAAATATATATACCAAAATACACATAAAATATTTAAATTTGCATTGAAATAAATATACATAATGCACATACAATAAGCTAAATTTGTATTGAAAGAGATATGCAAAAATACATATAAAACAATGTAAATTTGTTTCAAAATATATATACGAATACAAATAAAAAAACGTAGATTTCTATAAAAATATATATACAAAATACACATAAAATTAAGTAAATACGTATAAAAAAATGTATACAAAATACACATAAAATAATGTAAATTCGAATTAAAATAAATAAACAAAATACCAATAAAAGAATGTGTATTTGGATAAATATAAATATACAAAATACACATACAAAATAAACATAAGATAAGGTAGATTTGTAAAAAAATATATGTACAAAATATACATAAAATAATGTAAATTTATATAAAAATATATATACAAATACACATAAAATACCATGAATTTGAATAAAAATGTATTCAAAATAAATATTAAATAATGTAAAAGCGGATAAAAATATATATACAAATACAGATACAAAAATACACATCGAATAATTAAATTTGTATTAAAATTAATATACAAAATGCGTATATAATAAGGTAAATTTGTATTGAAAAAATATGCAACATACACGTTTACACATACAAATTTATATTATTTTATTGGTATTTTGTTTATTTATTTTGATACGAATTACATGATTATATGTGTATTTTGTACATATTTTTTATACGTATTTACATTATTTAATGTGTATTTTGTTTATATATTTTTATAAAAAATGCGTTATTTTATGGGTATTTTGCATCTTAATTTTCATACAAATTTACATTATTTTATTAATATTTTCTGTATTTATTTTGATACGATTTTGCATTATTTTATTTATGTTTTGTATATATTTTTTTATACATATTTACATTATTTAATGTGTTTTTTGTATGAAAATAAAGATGCAAAATACCCTTAAAATAAAGCATATTTTTATAAAAATACATATACAAAAATACACATAGAATAATTTAATTTGTATTAAAATAAATATACAAAATGCATATACAATAAGGTAAATTTATATTGAAAAAATATGCAAAATACACATAAAAGTGTAAATTTGTTTAAAAATCTATATACGAATACACATAATATAATGTAGATTTCTATAGAAATATATATACAAAATACACATGAAATGATGTAAATACGTATAAAAATATATATACAAAATTCACATTAAATAATTTAAATTCTCGTCAAAATAAATAAACAAAATATGAATAAAAGAATGTGTATTTGTATGAAAATAGGTATACAAAATACTCATAAAATAACCTAAGTTAGTATAAAACTATATACAAAAATACACAAAACTAATTTAAATTTGTATGAAAATAAATATACAAAATACACATAAAATTAGGTAAATTTGTATTGAAATACATATACAAAATACACATAAAATAATGGAAATTTGAATGAAAATATATAAACATATACACTTAAAATAACGTAAATTTGTATCAAATATATATACAAAATACTAATTAAATAATGTAAATATGTATAAAAAAATATATACAAAACACAAATAGAATAATGTAAAATCGTATCAAAATAAATACACAGAATATTAATAAAATAATGTAAATTTGTATGAAAATAAAGATGCAAAATAGCTATAAAATAACGCATTTTTTATAAAAATACATATACCAAAATACACATAAAATATTAAAATTTGTATTAAAATAAATAAAAAAAAATGCACATACTGTAAGGTAAATTTGTATTGAAATAGATATGCAAAATACATATAAAACAATTTAAATTTGTTTCAAAATATATATACGAATACACATAAAATAACGTTGATTTCTATAAAAATATATACAAAATACACATAAAATGAAGTAAATACGTATAAAAAAATGAATACAAAATACACATAAAAATCGTATCAAAATAAATAAACAAAATACCAGTAAAAGAATGTGTATTTGTATAAATATAAATATACAAAATACACATAAAATATCGTAAATTTGTATAAAACTATATACAAAAAACACAGAACAAATACACATTCTTTTATTGGTATTTTGTTTATTTATTTTGTTTCGAATTTACATTATTTTATGTATATTTTGTTTACATTTTTTAAACGTATTTACTTAATTTTATGTGTATTTTGTATATATATTTTTATAGAAATCTACGTTATTTTATATGTATTCGTATATATATTTGAAACAAATTTACATTATTTAAATGTATTTTGCATATCTCTTTCAATAGAAGTTTACCTTATTGTATGTGCATTTTGTATATTTATTTCAATACAAATTTAAATATTTATGTGTATTTTGGTATATATATTTTTATAAGAAATGCGCTATTTGATGGGAATTTTGCATCTTTATTTTCATACAAATTTACATTATTTTATTAATATTCGGTGTATTTATTTTGATACGAATTTACATTATTCTATTTGTTTTTTGTATATATATTTTTGTGTATTTTTATATATAGTTTTATACAAATTTAGGTTATTTTATGTACGCATTTACATTATTTAATGTGTGTTTTGTATATATATTTTTATGTAAATTTACTTTATTTTATGTGCATTTTTGTACATATATTTTTTTATAAATTTGCGTTATTTTATGTGTATTTGTATATGTTTTCTCATGCAAATTTACATTATTTTATTGCTATTTTGTTTATTTATTTTGATACGAATCAAATAGATATACAAAATATACATAAAATAAACTAAATTTGTATTGAAATATATATACAAAATACATAAAATAATGTAAATTTGTATCAAAATATTTTAACATATGCGCATAAAATAACGTAAATATGTTTTAAAATATACAAAATACACATTAAATAATGTAAATATGTATAAAAAAATATATACAAAACACAAATAGAATAATGTAAAATCGTATCAAAACAAATACACAGAATATTAATAAAACAATGTAAATTTGTATGAAAATAAAGATGCAAAATACCCATTAAATAACGCATTTTTTATAAAAATATATATACCAAAATACACATGAAAAAATTAATATGTATTAAAATAAATATACAAAATACACATACAATAAGGTAAATCTGTATTGAAATAGATATGCAAAATACATATAAAACAATGTAAATTTGTTTCAAAATATATATACGATTACACATAAAATAACGTAGATTTGTATTAAAATATATATACAAAATACACATAAAATGAATTAAATACGTATAAGAAAATGTATACAAAATACACATAAAATAATGTAAATTCGTATCAAAATAAATAAACAAAATACCAATAAAAGAATGTGTATTTGTATAAATATAAATATACAAAATACACATAAAATAACGCAAATTTGTATAAAACTATTCAAAAATAAACAGAAGTAATTAAATTCGTATGAAAATAGATATACAAAATACAGATAATATAAGCTAAATTTGAGTTGAAATGTATATACAAAATACATAAAATAATGTAGATTTGTATCAAAATATTTATAAAAATACATATAATAACGTAAATTTTGATACAATTTTACATTATTCTATTTGTGTTTTGTATATATTTTTTTATACATATTTACATTATTTAATGTGTATTTTGTATATATATTTCATACAAATTTACGTTATTATATGTGTATTTGTTTATATATTTTCTTTCAAATTTACATTATTTTATGTGTATTTTGTATATGTATTTCAATACAAATTAACCTAATTTTATGTGTATTTTGTATATTTCTTTTCATACAAATTTAAATTATTTTTGTGTATTTTTGTATATAGTTTTATACAAATTTAGGTTATTTTATGGACGCATTTACATTATTTAATGTGTGTTTTGTATATATATTTTTATCAGTAGTTACTTTATTTTACGTTCATTTTTGGATATATATTTTTATAGAAATTAGCGTTATTTTATATGTATTTGTATATGTTTTCTCATTCAAATTTACATTATTTTATTGATATTTTTTTTATTTAGTTTGATACGAATTAAATGATTATATGTGTATTTTGTACATATTTTTTATACGTATTTACATTACTTAATGTGTATTTTGTTTATATATTTTTTAAACAAATTTACGTTATTATATGTATTATTATAAATATTTTGATACAAATTTACATTATTTTATGTATTTTGTATATACATTTCAATTCAAATTTAGCTTATTTTATCTGTATTTTGTATATCTATTTTCATACGAATTTAATTACTTCTGTGTATTTTTGTATATAGTTTTATATAAATTTACGTTATTTTATGTGTATTTTGTATATTTATATTTATACAAATACACATTCTTTTATTGGTATTTTGTTTATTTATTTTGATACGAATTTACATTATTTTATGTGTATTTTGTATACAATTTTTTATACGTATTTACTTCATTTTATGTGTATTTTGTATATATATTTTTATAGAAATCTACGTTATTTTATGTGTATTCGTATATATATTTTGAAACAAATTTACATTGTTTTATATGTATTTTGCATATCTATTTCAATACAAATTTACCTTATTGTATGTGTTTTTTGTATATTTATTTTAATACAAATTTAATTTTTTGATGTGTATTTTGGTATATATATTTTTATAAATAAAAAAATGCGTTATTATATGGGTATTTTGCTTCTTTATTTTCATACAAATTTACATTATTTTATTAATATTCTGTGTATTTATTTTGATACGATTTTACTTTATTCTATTTGTGTTTTGTACATATTTTTTTTATACAAATTTACGTTACGTTTATGTATTTTCATTCAAATTTACATTATTTTATGTGTATTTTGTGTATGTATTTCAATACAAATTTACCTAATTTTATGTGTATTTTGTATATTTATTTCCATACAAATTTGAAATATTTTTGTGTATTTTTGTATATAGTTTGATACAAATTTAGGTTATTTTATATGTATTTTGTATATCTATTTTCATACAAATACACATTCTTTTATTTATATTTTGTTTATTTATTTTGACGAGAATTTACATTATTTAATGTGTATTTTGTATATATATTTTTATAGGAATTTACATCATTTCATGTGTATTTTGTATAGTTTTAGACAAGTTTATATTATTTAATGTGTATTTTGTATATATATATTTATACAAATACACATTCTTTTATTGGAATTTTGTTTATTTATTTTGATACTAATTTACATTATTTTATGTGTATTTTGTATACATTTTTTATACGTATTTACTTAATTTTATGTGTATTTTGTATATATATTTTTATAGAAATCTACCTTATTTCATGTGTATTCGTATATATATTTTGAAACAAATTTGCATTGTTTATATGTATTTTGCATATCTATTTTTGTGTATTCTGTATTTATTTTTGTTATACATAGAATAATGTAAAATCGTATCAAAATAAGTACACAGAATATCAATAAAATAATTTAAATTTGTATGAAAATAAAGATGCAAAATACCCATAAAATAAAGCATATTTTTTTTAAAATACATATACAAAAATACACATAGAATAATTAAATATGTGTTAAAATTAATATACAAAATGCACATACAATAAGGTAAGTTTGTATTGAAAAAAAAAACGCAAAATACACGTAAAACAGTGTAAATTTGTTTCAAAATATATATACGAATACACATAAAATAACGTTGATTTCTATAGGAATATATATACAAAATACACATGAAATGATGTAAATACGTATAAAAATATATATACAAAATACACATTAAATGCTGTAAATTCGCGACAAAATAAATAAACAAAATATCAATAAAAGAATGTGTATTTGTATGAAAATAGATATACAAAATACACATAAAATAACCTAAATTTGTATCAAACTATATACAAAAATACACAAAAATATTTTAAATTTGTATGAAAATAAATATACAAAATACACATAAAATTAGGTAAATCTGTATTGAAATGCCTATACAAAATACACATAAAATAATGTAAATTTGAATGAAAAGACATAAACAAATACACTTAAAATAACGTAAATTTGTATAAAAAAATATATACAAAACACAAATAGAATAATGTAAAATCGTATCAAAATAAATACACAGAATATTAATAAAATAATGTAAATTTGTATGAAAATCAAGGGGGAAAATACCCATAAAATAACGCATTTTTTTTTTTTATTAAAATATATATACCAAAATACACATAAAAAAATTAAATTTGAATTAAAATAAATATATAAAAAACACATACAATAAGGTAAATTTGTATTGAAATAGATATGCAAAATATATATAAAACAATGTAAATTTGTTTCAAAATATATATACGAATACTCATAAAATAACGTAGATTTCTATAAAAATATATATACAAAATACACATAAAATGAAGTAAATACGTATAAAAAAATGTATACAAAATACACATAAAATAATGTAAATTCGTATCAAAATAAATATACAAAATACCAATAAAAGAATGTGTATTTGTATAAATATAAATATACAAAATACACGTAAAATAACGTAAATTTATATAAAACACTATACAAAAATACACAGAAGTAATTTAATTTGTATGAAAATAGATATGCAAACTAAGGTAAATTCGTTTCAAATTCAATAAACAAAATTCAGATAAAAGAAAGTATATTTGTAGAAAAAATAAATATACAAAATACACATAAAATAACAAAATTTGTTTGAAAATATATAAAAAAATAAACAAAAATAATTTCAATTTGTATGAAAATAAATATACAAAATACACATGTATTTTGTATATCTATTTTCACACAAATTTAATTACTTTTGTGTATTTTTGCATATAGTTTTATATAAATTTACGTTATTTTATTTGTATTTTGTATATTTATATTTATACAAAACACATTCTTTTATTAGTATTTTGTTTATTTATTTTGATACGAGTTTACATTATTTTAAGTGTATTTTGTATACCTTTTTTTATACGTATTTTTTCATTTTATGTGTATTTTGTATATTTATTTTCATAGAAATCTACGTTATTTTATGTGTATTCGTATATATATTTTGAAAAAAATTTACATGGTTTTATATGTATTTTGCATATCTATTTCAATACAAATTTACCTTATTGTATGTGCATTTTGTATATTTATTTTAATACAAATTCAAATACTTTATGTGTGTCTTGGTGTATTCGTATATATATTTTGAAACAAATTTACATTATTTTATATGTATTTTGCATATTTCATTTTCAATACAAATTTACCTTATTGTATGTGCATTTTGTATATTTATTGTAATACAAATTCGAATATTTTATGTGTATTTTGGTATATATATTTTTATAAAAAATTTACATTGTTTTATTAATATTCTGTGTATTCATTTTGATACGATTTTTCATTATTCTATTTGTGTTTTGTATATATTTTTTTATACATATTTATATTATTTAATGTGTATTTTGTATATTTTAAAACAAATTTACGTTATTTTATGCGCATCTTTTAAAATATTTTGATTCAAATTTACATTATTTTATGTACTTATGTTATGTGTATTTTGTAAATCTATTTTCATTCAAATATATATTATTTTATTGGTATTTTGTTGATTTATATTGATTCGAATTTACATTATTTTATATGTACTTTGTATATATATTTTTATACGCATTTACATTATTTAATATTTATTTTGAATATATAATTTTATACAAATTCATGGTATTTTATGTGTATCTGTATATATATATTTTCATATAAATTTACATTATTTGATGTGTATTTTGTACATATATTTCATTACAAATTTACCTTATTTTATGTTTATTTTGTATGTGTATTTTGTACATTTATATTTATACAAATACACATTCTTTTATTGGTATTTTGTTTATTTATTTTGTTTCGAATTTACATTATTTTATGATAAATATTTTGATACAAATTTACATTATTTTATGTATTTTGTACAAACATTTCAATTCAAATCAGTTTATTTTAGCTGTATTTTATATATCTATTTTACTACAAATTTAATTACTTCTGTGTATTTTTGTATATAGTTTTATACAAATTTACGATATTTTATTTGTTTTTTGTATATTTATATTTATACAAATACACATTCTTTTATTGGTATTTTGTTTATTTATTTTGATACGATTTTACATTATTTTATGTGTATTTTGTATTCATTTTTTTATACGTGTTTATTTCATTTTATGTGTATTTTGTATATATTTTTATAGAAATCTACGTTATTTTATGTGTATTCGTTATATATTTTGAAACAAATTTACATTGTTTTATATGTATTTTGCATATCTATTTCAAAACAAACTTACAAAAATGCACATAAAATAAAGTAAATTTGCATAAAAATGTATATACAAAACACACATTAAATAATATAAATGCGTACATAAAATAACCTAAATTTGTATAAAACTATACACAAAAATACATAAAAATAATTAAAATTTGTATAAAAAGAAATATACAAAATACACATAAAATTAGGTAAATTTGTATTGAAATACATATACAAAATACACATAAAATAATGTAAATTTGAATGAAAATATATAAACAAATACACTTAAATAACGTAAATTTGTATAAAATATATATGCAAGATACACATTAAATAATGTAAATGTGTATAAAAAAAATATATGCAAAAAAGAAATAGAATACTGTAAAATCGTATCAAAATAAATACAGAGAATATCAACAAAATAATGTAAATTTGTTTGAAAAGAAAGATGCAAAATTCCCATAAAATAGCGCATTTTTTCTAAAAAATATATATACCAAAATACACATAAAATATTTGAATTTGTATTGAAATAAATATACAAAATGCATATACAGTAAGGTAAATTTGTATTGAAAGAAATATTCAAAAATACATATAAAACAAAGTAAATTTGTTTCAAAATATATATACGAATACACATAAAATAACGTAGGTTTCTATAGAAATCTATAGACAAAATACACATGAAATTATGTAAATTATATAAAAATATATATACAAAATACATATTAAGTAATGTAAATTCGTGTCAAAATAAATAAACAAAATATCATGAAAAGAATGTGTATTTGTATGAAAATAAATAATACATAATAAATTTGTATAAAATATATATGCAACATACATATTAAATAATGTAAATATGTATAAAAAAAAATATAAACAAAAAATAAATAGAATAATGTAAAATCGTATCAAAATAAATACACCGTATATTAATAAAATAATGTAAATTTGTATGAAAATAAAGATGCAAATTTCCCATCAAATAGCGCATTTCTTATAAAAATATATATACCAAAATACACATAAAATATTTAAATTTGTATTGAAATAAATATACAAAATGCACATACAATAAGGTTAACTTCTATTGAAAGAGATATGCAAAAATACATATAAAACAATGTAAATTTGTTTCAAAATATATATACGAATACACATAAAATAACGTAGATTTCTATGAAAATAAATATACAAAACACACATAAAATGAAGTAAATACGTATAAAAAAAGGTATACAAAATACACATAAAATAATGTAAACTCGTATGAAAATAAATAAAGAAAATACTAATAAAAGAATGTGTATTGTATAAATATAAATATAAAATAACATTAATTTATATAAAACTGTATGCAAAAATACACAAAAGTAATTAAATTTGCGTGAAAATAGATATACAAAATACATGTGTATTTTGTATATTTATTTTCATACAAATTGAAATTATTTTTGTTTATTTTTTTATATATTTTCATACAAATTTTCGTTATCTTATGTGTATTTTGTATATTTATTTTTTCTACAAATATACGTTCTTTTATCTGAATTTTGTTTATTGAATTTGAAACGAATTTACCTTATTTTGTATATCTATTTTCATACAAATTAAAATACTTATGTGTATATTTGTATATAGTTTTATATAAATTTACGTTATTTTATGTGTATTTTGTATATTTATATTTATACAAATAGACATTCTTTTATTGGTATTTTTTTTATACGAATTTACATTATTTTATGTGTATTTTGTATACATTTTTTTATACGTATTTACTTCATTTTATGTGTATTTTGTATATATATTTTTATAGAAATCTACGTTATTTTATGTGTATTCGTATATATATTTTGAAACAAATTTACATTGTTTTATATGTATTTTGCATATCTATTTCAATACAGATTTACCTTATTGTATGTGTTTTTTATATATATATTTTAATACAAATTTAATTTTTTGATGTGTATTTTGGTATATATGGTAAGGTAAATTTGTATTGAAAGAGATATTCAAAAATACATATAAAACAATGTAAATTTGTTTCAAAATATATATACGAATACACATAAAATAACGTAGATTTCTATAAATATATATACAAAATACACATAAAATGAAGTAAATACGTATAAAAAAATGAATACAAAATACACATAAAAATCGTATCAAAATAAATAAAGAAAATACCAGTAAAAGAATGTGTATTTGTATAATTATAAATATACAGAATAAACAAAAAATATCGTAAATTTATATAAAACTATATACAAAAATACACAAAAGTAATTAAATTTGTATTGAAAATATATATACAAAATACAGCTAAAATAAGCTAAATTTGAATTGAAATGTACATACAAAATATATAAAATAATGTAAATCTGTATCAAAATATTTATACAAATACATATAATAACGTAGATTTGTTTAAAAATATATAAACAAAATACACATTAAGTAATGTAAATACGTATAAAAATTATGTACAAAATACACATATAATCATGTAATTCATATCAAAATAAATAAACAAAATAGCAATAAAATAATGTAAATTTGTATGAGAAAACATATACAAATAACGCAAATTTCTATAAAAATATATGTACAAAAATGCACATAAAATAAAGTAAATTTGCATAAAAATATATATACAAAACACACACTAAATAATGTAAATCCGTACATAAAATAACCTAAATTTGTATAAAACTATATACAAAAATACACAAAAATAATTTAAATTTGTTTGAAAAGAAATATATAAAATACACATAAAATTTGGTAAATTTGTATTGAAATACATATACAAAATACACATCAAATAATGTAAATTTGAATGAAAATATATAAACAAATACACTTAAAATTTGTATGAAATATATATGCAAGATACACATTAAATAATGTAAATGTATATAAAAAAATATATACAAAAAACAAATAGAATAATGTAAAATCGTATCAAAATAAATACACAGAATATCAATAAAATAATGTAAATTTGTATGAAAATATATATGCAAAACACACATTAAATAATGTAAATGCGTACATAAAATAACCTAAATTTGTATAAAACTATATACAAAAATACACAAAAATATTTAAAATTTGTATGAAAAGAAATATACAAAATACTCATAAAATTAGGTAAATTTGTATTGAAATACATATACAAAATACACATAAAATAATGTAAATTTGAATGAAAATATACAAACAAATACACTTAAAATAACGTAAATGTTTATAAAATATATATGCAAGATACCCATTAAATAATGTAAATGTGTATAAAAAAATATATACAAAAAAGAAATAGAATAATGTAAAATCCTATCAATATAAATACACAGAATATCAATAAAATAATGTAAATTTGTAAATTTGCATTTTTTATAAAAATATATATACCAAAATACAAATAAAATATTTAAATTTGTATTGAAATAAATATACAAAATGCATATACAGTAAGGTAAATATGTATTGAAAGAGATATTCAAAAATACATATAAAACAATGTAAATTTGTTTCAAAATACATATACGAATACACATAAAATAAAGTAGATTTCTATAGAAATATATATACAAAATACATATGAAATTATGTAAATACGTATAAAATATGTATACAAAATACATATCAAATAATGTAAATTCGTGCTAAAATAAATAAACAAAATATCATGAAAAGAATGTGTATTTGTATGAAAATAGATAATAGATAATAAATTTGTATAAAATATATATGCAAGATACACATTAAATAATGTAAATATGTATAAAAAAGTATATACAAAAAACAAATAGAATAATATAACATCGTATCAAAATAAATACACCGAATATTAATAAAACAATGTAAATTTGTATGAAAATAAAGATGCAAAATTTATATAAAATAGCGCATTTCTTATAAAAATATATATACCAAAATACACATAAAATATTTAAATTTGCATTGAAATAAATATACAAAATGCACATACAATAAGGTAAATTTGTATTGAAAGAGATATGCAAAAATACATAAAAAACAATGTAAATTTGTTTCAAAATATATATACGAATACAAATAAAAAAACCTAGATTTCTATAAAAATATATATACAAAATACACATAAAATTAAGTAAATACGTATAAAAAAATGTATACAAAATACACATAAATTACTGTAAATTCGAATTAAAATAAATAAACAAAATACCAATAAAAGAATGTGTATTTGGATAAATATAAATATACAAAATACACATACAATATAAACATAAAATAAGGTAGATATGTAATAAAATATATGTACAAAATACATATAAAATAATGTAAATTTATATGAAAATATATATGCAAATACACAGAAAATACCCTGAATTTGTATAAAAATATATATTCAAAATAAATATTAAATAATGTAAAAGCGTATAAAAATATATACACAAAGTACATATAAAATAATGTAAATTCGTATCAATATAAATCAACAAAACACCAATAAAATAATATATATTTGAATGAAAATAAATTTACAAAATACACATAACATAACTAAAATTTGTATTAAAATATATACAAAAATACATAGAAATAATTTGAGTTTGTATGAAAATAGATATACAAAATACACATAAAACTAGGTAAATTTCTTTTGAAATGTATATAGAAAATACCCATAAAATATTGTAAATTTGTGTCCAAATATATACACAAATACACTTAAAATAACGTAAATTTGTATAAAAAATATATACAAACACTTAGAATAATGTCAATTCGTATCAAAATGAATGAGCAGAATATTAATAAAATAATGTAAATTTGTATGAAAATAAAGATGCAAAATACCCATAAAATAAAGCATTTGTTTATAAAAATACAGATACAAAAATACACATCGAATAATTAAATTTGTATTAAAATTAATAAACAAAATGCGAATATAATAATGTAAATTTGTATTGAAAAAATATGCAACATACACATTTACTCATACAAATTTAAATTTATTGGTATTTTGTTTATTTATTTTGATACGAATTACATGTTTATATGTGTTTTTTGTACATATTTTTTTTATACGTATTTACATTATTTAATGTGTATTTTGTTTATATATTTTCATACAAATTTACGTTATTATATGTGTATTTGTATAAATATTTTGATACAAATTTACTTTATTTCATGTATTTTATATATATATTTCAATTCAAATTTAGCTTATTTTGTGGGTATTTTGTATATATTTTCATAAAAGTTTAATTACTTCTGTGTATTTTTGTATATAGTTTTATATAAATTTACGTTATTCTATGTGTATTTTGTATATTTATATTTATAGAAATACACATTTTTTATTGGTATTTTGTTTATTTATTTTGATACGAATTTACATTATTTTATGTGTATTTTGTATATATATTTTTAAAAAAAATCTAAGTTATTTTATGTGTATTCGTATATATATTTTGAAACAAATTTACATTGTTTTATATGTATTTTGCATATCTATTTCAATACAAATTTACCTTATTGTATGTGTTTTTTTTATATTTATTTTAATACAAATTTAATTTTTTGATGTGTATTTTGGTATATATATTTTTATAAATAAAAAAAATGCGTTATTTTATGGGTATTTTGCTTCTTTATTTTCATACAAATTTACATTATTTTATTAATATTCTGTGTACGGTATTTATTTTGCTACGATTTTACATTATTCTATTTGTGTTTTGTACATATTTTTTTATACAAATTTACGTTATTTTAAGTGTATTTGTTTATGTATTTTCATTCAAATTTACATTATTTTATGTGTATTTTGTGTATGTATTTCAATACAAATTTACCTAATTTTACGTGTATTTTGTATATTTAATTTCATACAAATTTAAAATATTTTTGAGTATTTTTGTATATAGTTTGATACAAATTTAGGTTATTTTATGTGTATTTTGTATATCTGTTTTCATACAAATACACATTCTTTTATTGATATTTTGTTTATTTAATTTGACGCGAATTTACATTATTTAATGTGTATTTTTTATATATTTTTTTTATACTTATTTACATCATTTCATGTGTATTTTGTATAGTTTTAAACAAATTTATATTATTTAGTGTGTATTTTCTATATGTATATATATATATATATATATATATATATATATATATATATATATATATATATATATATATATATATATATATATATATATATATATATATATATATATATATATATATATATATATATATATATATATATATATATATATAGATATATATATATATATATATATATATATATATATATATATATATATATATATATATATTTATACAAATACACATTCTTTTCTTGGTATTTTGTTTATTTATTTTGATACTAATTTACATTATTTTATGTGTATTTTGTATACATTTTTTTATACGTATTTACTTAATTTTATGTGTATTTTCTATATATGTTTTTATAGAAATCTATCTTATTTCATGTGTATTCGTATATATATTTTGAAACAAATTTACATTGTTTATATGTATTTTGCATATATATTTTTGTGTATTCTGTATTTATTTTTGTTACACATAGAATAATGTAAAATCGTATCAAAATAAGTACACAGAATATCTATAAAATAATTTAAATTTGTATGAAAATAAAAATGCAAAATACCCACAAGATAAAGCATATTTTTTTTTAAATACATATACAAAAATACACATAGAATAATTAAATTTGTATTAAAATTAATATACAAAATGCACACATACAATAAGGTAAGTTTGTATTGAAAAAAAAAAACGCAAAATTCAAATAAAACAGTGTAAATTTGTTTCAAAATATATATACGAATACACATAAAATAACGTAGATTTCTATAGAAATATATATACAAAATACACATGAAATTATGTAAATACGTATAAAAAAAAATATATATATATATATATATATATATATATATATATATATATATATATATATATATATATATATATATATATATATATATATATATATATATATATATAAAATACATATTAAGTAATGTAAATTCGTGTCAAAATAAATAAACAAAATATCATGAAAAGAATGTGTATTTGTATGAAAATAAATAATAGATAATAAATATGTATGAAATATATATGCAAGATATACATTAAATAATGTAAATATGTATAAAAAAAAATATATATATATATACAAAATACAAATATAATAATGTAAAATCGTATCAAAATAAATACACCGAATATTAATAAAATAATGTAAATTTGTATAAAAATAAAGATGCAAAATTCCCATCAAATAGGGCATTTCTTATAAAAATATATATACCAAAATACACATAAAATATTTAAATTTGTATTGAAATAAATATACAAAATGCACGTACAATAAGGTAAACTTCTATTGAAAGAGATATGCAAAAATACATATAAAACAATGTAAATTTGTTTCAAAATATATATACGAATACACATAAAATAATGTAGATTTCTATAAAAATATATATACAAAATACACATAAAATTAGGTAAATACGTATAAAAAAAATGTAAACAAAATACACATAAAATAATGTAAATTCGAAACAAAATAAATAAACAAAATATTAATAAAAAAATGTGTATTTGTATATATATAAATGTACATAATACACATACAAAATAAACATAAAATAAGGTAAATTTGTAATGAAATATATGTACAAAATACACATAAAATAATGTAAATTTATATGAAAATATATATACAAATACACATAAAATACCATGAATTTGTATAAAATTATATATTCAAAATAAATATTAAATAATGTAAATGCGTATAAAAATATATATAAAAAGTACATATAAAATAATGTAAATTCATATCAATATAAATCAACAAAATACCAATAAAATAATATATATTTGAATGAAAATAGATTTACAAAATACACATAACATAACTAAAATTTTGTAGTGAAATATATTCAAAAATACATAAAAATAATTTGAGTTTGTATGAAAATAGATATTCAAAATACACATCAAACTAGGTAAATTTCTTTTGAAATATATATACAAAATACCCATAAAATATTGTAAATTTGTGTCAAAATATATAAACAAATACACATAAAATAACGTAAATTTGTATGAAAAATATATACAAAATACACATAGAATAATGTCAAATCGTATCAAAATGAATGAGCAGAATATCAATAAAATAACGTAAATTTGTATGAAAATAAAGATGCAAAATACCCATAAAATAAAGCATATTTTTATCCAAATACATATACGAAAATACACATAGAATAATTAAATTTGTATTAGAATTAATATACAAAATGCATATACAATAAGGTAAATTTGTATTGAAAAAATATGCAAAATACACATAAAAGTGTAAATTTGTTTAAAAATCTATATACGAATACACATAATATAACGTAGATTTCTATAGAAATATATATACAAAATACACATGAAATGATGTAAATACGTATAAAAATATATATACAAAATACACATTAAATAATTTAAATTCTCGTCAAAATAAATAAACAAAATATCAATAAAAGAATGTGTATTTGTATGAAAATAGATATACAAAATACTCATAAAATAACCTAAGTTTGTATAAAACTATATACAAAAATACACAAAAATAATTTAAATTTGTATGAAAATAAATATACAAAATACACATAAAATTTGGTAAATTTGTATTGAAATACATATACAAAATACACATAAAATAATGGAAGTTTGAATGAAAATATATAAACATATACACTTAAAATAACGTAAATTTGTATCAAATATATATACAAAATACTAATTAAATAAAGTAAATAAATATCAAAAATTATATACAAAACACAAATAGAATAATATAAAATCGTAGCAAAATAAATACACAGAATATTAATAAAATAATGTAAATTTGTATGAAAATAAAGATGCAAAATAGCCATAAAATAACGCATTTTTTATAAAAATATATACACCAAAATACACATAAAATATTAAAATTTGTATTAAAATAAATATAAAAAATGCATATACTGTAAGGTAAATTTGTATTGAAATAGATATTCAAAATACATATAAAACAATGTAAATTTGTTTCAAAATATATATACGAATACACATAAAATAACGTAGATTTCAATGAAAATAAATATACAAAATACACATAAAATGAAGTAAATACGTATAAAAAAATGAATACAAAATACACATAAAAATCGTATCAAAATAAATAAACAAAATACCAGTAAAAAAAAGTGTATTTGTATAAATATAAATATACAAAATACACATAAAATATCGTAAATTTGTATAAAACTATATACAAAAATACACAGAAGTTATTAAATTTGTATGAAAATATATATACAAAATACAGCTAAAATAAGCTAAATTTGAATTGAAATGTACATACAAAATACATAAAATATTGTAAATCTGTATCAAAATATTTATACAAATACATATAATAACGTAGATTTGTTTAAAAATATATAAACAAAATACACATTAAGTAATGTAAATACGTATAAAAAATATGTACAAAATACTCATATAATCATGTAATTCGTATCAAAATAAATAAACAAAATAGCAATAGAATAATGTTAATTTGTATGAGAAAACATATACAAATAACGCAAATTTCTATAAAAATATATGTACAAAAATGCACATAAAATAAAGTAAATTAGCATAAAAATATATATACAAAACACACACTAAATAATGTAAATGCGTACATAAAATAACCTAAATTTGTATAAAACTATATACTAAAATACACAAAAATAATTTAAATTTGTTTGAAAAGAAATATACAAAATACACATAAAATTAGGTAAATTTGTATTGAAATACATATACAAAATACACATCAAATAATGTAAATTTGAATGAAAATATATAAACAAATACACTTAAAATTACGTAAATTTGTATAAAATATATATGCAAGATACACATTAAATAATGTAAATGTGTATAAAAAATATATACAAAAAACAAATAGAATAATGTAAAATCGTATCAAAATAAATACACAGAATATCAATAAAATAATGTAAATTTGTATGAAAATAAAGATGCAAAATTCCCAAAAATTATCACATTTTTTTTATAAAAATATATATACCAAAATACACATAAAATATTTAAATTTGTATTGAAATAAATATACAAAATGCATATACAGTAAGGTAAATTTGTATTGAAAGAGATATTCAAAAATACATATAAAACAATGTAAATTTGTTTCAAAATATATATACGAATACATATAAAATAAAGTAGATTTCTATAGAAATATATATACAAAATACATATGAAATTATTTAAATACGTATAAAAATATATATTCAAAATACATATCAAATAATGTAAATTCGTGTCAAAATAAATAAACAAAATATCATGAAAAGAATGTGTATTTGTATGAAAATAGATAGTAGATAATAAATTTGTATAAAATATATTTGCAAGATACACATTAAATAATGTAAATATGTATAAAAAAAATATATACAAAAAACAAATAGAGTAATGTAAAATCGTATCAAAATAAATACACCGAATATTAATAAAATAATGTAATTTGGTATGAAAATAAAGTTGCAAAATTCCCATAAAATCGCGCATTTCTTATAAAAATATATATACCAAAATAAACATAAAATATTTAAATTTGTATTGAAATAAATAAACAAAATGGACATACAATAAGGTAAATTTGTATTGAAAGAGATATGCAAAAATACACATAAAACAATGTAAATTTGTTTCAAAATATATATACGAATACAAATAAAAAAACGTAGATTTCTATAAAAATATATATACAAAATACACGTAAAATTAAGTAAATACGTATAAAAAAATGTATACAAAATACACATAAAATATTGTAAATTCGAATTAAAATAAATAAACAAAATACCAATAAAAGAATGTGTATTTGGATAAATATAAATATACTAAATACACATACAAAATAAACATAAAATAAGGTAGATTTGTAATAGAATATATGTACAAAATACACATAAAATAATGTAAATTTCTATGAAAAGATATATACAAATACACATAAACTACCATGAATTTGTAGTAAAATATATATTCAAAATAAATATTAAATAATGTAAAAGCGTATAAAAATATATATACAAAGTACATATAAAATGAAAATTAAGATGCAAAATACCTACAAAATAACGCATTTTTTATAAAATTATTGATACCAAAATACACATAGAATATATGAACTTGTATTAAAATAAATATACAAAATGAACATACAATAAGTTAAATTTGTATTGAAATAGATATGCAAAATACATATAAAATAATGTAAATTTGTTTCAAAATATATATACGAATACACATAAAATAACGTAGATTTCTATAAAAATACATATACAAAATACACATAAAATTAAGTAAATACGTATAAAAAAATGTATACAAAATACACATAAAATAATGTAAATTCGTATAAATGTAAATAAACAATATACCAATAAAAGAATGTGTATTTGTATAAATATAAATATACAAAATGCACATAAAATAATGTAAATTTATATAAAACAATAACATAAAATAACGGAAATTTCTATAAAAATATATGTACAAAAATGATCATTAAATAAATTTGCATAAAAATATATATACAAAACACACATTAGATAATGTAAATGAGTATAAAAATATGTATACAAAATACCTATCAAATAATCTAAATTCGTATCGAATTAAATTAAGAAATGCCAATAAAATAATGTAATTTTGGATGAAAATATATATACAAAATACACATAAAATAACCTAAATACAAATACAAATATACACATAAAATAATTTAAAACTGAATGAAATAAATATACAAAATAAACATAAAATAAGGTAAATTTGTAATTAAATATATGAAAAAATACACATAAAATAATATAAATTTGTATGAAAATATATATACAAATACACATTAAATAACATGAATATGTATAAAATTTGTATCAAAATATATACTTATCCACACAATAAAATAACGTAATTTTTTTATGAAAATGTATATACAAAATACACATAAAATAATTTAAATACATAGAAAAATATATATACAAAAAACACATCAAATAATGTAAATATGTATGAAAATATATAAACAAATACACATAAAATAATGTAAATTTGGATAAAATATATATGCAAAATGAGCATTAAATAATGTAAATATGTATAAAAAATATATATATGCAAAAAACACATAGAATAATGTTAAATCGCATCAAAATAAATAAAGAGAATATCAATAAAATAATGTAAATTTGTATGAAAATAAAGATGCAAAATATCCATATAATAACGCATATTTGCATAAAAATATATATACAAAAATACATATAAAATAATTAAATTTGTATTAAAATAAATATACAAAATGCACGTACAATAAAGTAAATTTGTATTGAAATAGATATGCAAAATACACATTAATAATGTAAATTTGTACCAAAATATATATACGAATACTCATAAAATAGAGTAAATTTTTATGAAAATATACATACAAAATTGATATACAAAATACACATATAACTACTTAAATTTGTATTTAAATACATGTACAAAAAACACATAAAATAATGTAGATTTGTATGAAATGAAAAGAAATACATTTTATATAAAATATATATACAAAATACACATAGAATAATGTAAAAACATATCAAAATAAATACACAGAATATCAATAAAACAATGTAAATTTGTATGAAAAAAAAGATGCAAAATACCCATAAAATAAAGCATATTTTTATAAAAATACATATACAAAAATACACATAGATTAATCAAATTTGTATTAAAATTAATATACAAAATGCACATACAATAAGGTAAATTTGTATTGAAAAAATATGCAAAATACACATAAAACAATGTAAATTTGTTTCAAAATATATATACGAATACACATAAAATAACGCAGATTTCTATAGAAATATATATACAAAATACACTTGAAATAATGTAAATACGTATAAAAATATATATACAAAATACACATTAAATAATGTTACTTCGTGTCAAAATAAATAAACAAAATATCATGAAAAGAATGTGTATTTGTATGAAAACAGATATACAAAATACACATAAAATAACCTAAGTTTGTAAAAATTATATACAAAAATACACAAAAATAATTTAAAATTGTATGACAATAAATATACAAAAAACATAAAAATAGATAAATATGTATTGAAATACATATACAAAATACACATAAAATAATTTAAATTTGAATTAAAATATATAAACATATAGACTTAAAATAACGTAAATTTGTATTAAATATATATACAAAAAAAAACATTAAATAATGTAAATATGAATTAAAAAATTTATACAAAACACAAATAAAATAATGTAAAATCGTATCAAAATAAATACAGAAAATATTAATAAAATAATGTAAATTTGTATGAAAATTAAGATGCAAAATATCTATAAAATAACTCATTTTTTATAAAAATATATATACAAAAAACATAAAATATTTGATTTTGTATTAAAATAAATAGATATACAAAATACACATAAAATAAGCTAAATTTGAATTGAAATATATATACAAAATACACAAAATAATGTAAATTTGTATCAAAATACCTATACAAATACACATATAATAACGTAAATTTGTATAAAAATATATAAACAAAATACACATTAAATAATGTAAATACGTATAAAAAAGTGTAAAAAATACACAAATAATCATGTAATTCGTATCAAAATAAATAGACAAAATACCAATAAAATAATGTAAATTTCTATGAGAAAACATATACAAAATACACATAAATAACGCAAATATCAATAAAAATATATATAATATAATATATGTATATATATATATATATATATATATATATATATATATATATATATATATATATATATATATATATATATATATATATATATATATATATATATATATATATATATATATATATATATATATATATATATATATATATATATATATATATATATATATATATATTATCCAAATTTACGTTATATTATATGTATTTGTTTATATATTTTCATACAAATTTACATTATTTTATGTAAGTTTTGTATATGTATTTCAATACAAATTTGCCTAACTTTATGTGTATTTTGCATATCTATTTTCAAACAAATTTAAATTATTTTTGTGTATTTTTGTATATATTTTTATACAAATTTTAGTTATTTGATTTGTTTTTTGTATATATATTTTCCTACAAATATACATTCTTTTATTGGGATTTTGTGTATTAATTTTTTTACGAATTTACATTATTTTATGTGTATTTTGTATATATATTTTTCTACGTATTTAAACTATTTTATGTGTATTTTATATATACATTTTCATAAAAATTTACGTTATTTTATTGTGTGTATTCGTATATATTTTGAAACAAATTTTATACAAATTCATGTTAATTTATGTGTATTTGTATATATATTTTCATACAAATTTATATTATTTTATGTGTATTCTTACATATATTTTATTACAAATTTACCCTATTTTATGTTTATTTTGTATATTTATTTCATTCAATTTTAAATTATTTAATGTGTATATTAGTATTTGTATTTAGGTTATTTTATGTGTGTTTTCTATATATATTTTCATCCAAAATTACATTATTTTATTGTTATTTTCTTAATTTAACTCGATACGAATTTAGATTATTTCATAGGTATTTTGTATACATATTTTTACTCTCATTTACATTATCTAATGTGTGTTTTGTATATATTTTTTTTATGCAAACTAATTTTATTTGAATTTTTGTACATATATTTTATAGAAACTTAAAACGTTATTTTATGTGTATTTTGTATATGTTTTCTTACAAATTTACATTATTTAATTAGTTTTTGTTTATTTATTTTGATACGAATGACTTGATTATTTGTGTATTTTGTAAATATTTTATATCCGTATTTACATGTCTTATTGTGTATTGTGTTTATATATTTTTTTACAAATTTACGTTATTATATGTGTATTTGATAAAAATATTTTGACACGAATTGACACAAAAATATATATATATATATATATATCTATCTATATATATATATATATATATATATATATATATATATATATATATATATATATATATATATATATATATATATATATATATATATATATATATATATATATATACACACACATAAAATATTGTATTTTGTATATACATTTCAATTCAAATTTAGCTTATTTTATCTGTATTTTGTATATCTATTTTCATACGAATTTAATTACTTCTGTGTATTTTTGTATAGTTTTGTACAAATTTACGTTTTTTTATGTGTATTTTGTATATTTATATTTATACAAATACACATTCTTTTATTGGTATTTTGTTTATTTATTTTGATACGAATTTACATTATTTTATGTGTATTTTGTATACATTTTCTTATTCGTATTTACTTCATTTTATGTGTATTTTGTATATATATTTTTATACAAATCTACGTTATTTTATGTGTATTCGTATATATATTTTGACACAAACTTACATTGTTTTATATGTATTTTGCATATCTATTTCAATACAGATTTACCTTATTGTATGTGTATTTTGTATATTTATTTTAATAAAAATTATTTTTTTCATGTGTATTTTGGTATATATATTTTTTTAAAAAAATGCGTTATTTAATGGGTATTTTGCATCTTTATTTTCATACAAATTTACATTGTTTTATTAATATTCTGTGTATTTATTTTGATACGATTTTACATTATTCTATTTGTGTTTTGTATATATTTTTTTTATACATATGTACATTATTTAATGTGTATTTTGTATATTTTAAAACAAATTTACGTTATTTTATGCGCATCTGTTAAAATATTTCAATACAAATTTTGTTTATTTTATGTATATTTTGTATATCTATTTTCATTCGTATCAAAATAAATAAACAAAATAGCAACAAAATAATGTAAATTTGTATGAGAAAACATAAATTAACGCAAATTTCTAAAAAAATATATGTACAAAAATGCACATAAAATAAAGTAAATTTGCATAAAAATATATATACAAAACTCATATTAAATAATGTAAATGCGTACATAAAATAACCTAAATTTGTATAAAACTATATACAAAAATACACAAAATTATTTAAAATTTGTATGAAAAGAAATATACAAAATACACATAAATTTAGGTAAATTTGTATTGAAATACATATACAAAATACACATAGAATAATGTAAATTTGAATGAAAATATATAAACAAATACACTTAAAATAACGTAAATTTGTATAAAATATATATGCAAGATACACATTAAATAATGTAAATGTGTATAAAAAAATATATACAAAAAAGAAATAGAATAATGTAAAATCCTATCAATATAAATTCACAGAATATCAATAAAATAATGTAAATTTGTATGTATGTATGTATATACCAAAATACACATAAAATATTTAAATTTGTATTGAAATAAATATACAAAATGCATATACAGTAAGGTAAATATGTATTGAAAGAGATATTCAAAAATGCATATAAAACAAAGTTAATTTGTTTCAAAATATATATACGAATACATATAAAATAACGTAGACTTCTATAAAAGTATATATACAAAATACACATGAAATTATGTAAATACGTATAAGAATATATATACAAAATACATATCTAGGTAAATTCGTGTCAAAATAAATAAACAAAATATCATGAAAAGAATAGTGTATTTGTATGAAAATAAATAATAGATAATAAATTTGTATGAAATATATATGCAAGATACTCATTAAATAATGTAAATATATATAAAAAAGTATATACAAAAAACAAATAGAATAATGTGAAATCGTATCAAAATAAATACACCGAATATTAATAAAATAATGAAAATTTGTATGAAAATAAAGATGCAAAATTCCCATAAAAAAGCGCATTTCTTATAAAAATATATATACCAAAATACACATAAAATATTTAAATTTGTATTGAAATAAATATACAAAATGCACATACAATAAGGTAAATTTGTATTGAAAGAGATATGCAAAAATGCATATAAAACAATGTAAATTTGTTTCAAAATATATATACGAATACACATAAAAAAACGTAGATTTCTATAAAAATATAAATACAAAATACACATAAAATTAATTAAATACGTATAAAAATAGATATACAAAATACACATAGAATAATGTAAAATTGTTAAAAAAAAAACAGAATATAAATAAAATGTAAAATGTAAAAATGCAAAATACCCATAAAATAAAGCATATTTTTATAAAAATACATATACAAAAATACAAATAGCATAATTAAATTTGTATCAAAATTAATATACAAAATGCATATACAATAAGGTAAATTTGTATTGAAAAAATAAGCAAAATATACATAAAACAGTGTAAATTTATTTCAAAATCTATATACGAATACTCATAAGTCAACTTAGATTTCTATAGAAATATATATACAAAATACACATCAAATGATGTAAACACGTATAAAAATATATATATAAAATACACATTAAATAATGTAAATTCGCGTCAAAATAAATAAACAAAATATCAATAAAAGAATGTGTATTTGTATTAAAATAAATATACAATATACACATAAAATCAAATAAATTTGTATAAAACTATATACAAAAATACACAAAAATAATTTTAATTTGTATGAAAATAAATATACAAAATACACATAAAATTAGGTAAATTTGTATTGAAATACATTTACAAAATACATATAAAATAATGTAAAATTGAATGAATATATATAAAGAAATACACTTAAAATAACGTAAATTTGTATAAAATATATATAAAAAATATACATTAAATAATGTAAATATGTATAAAAAAATATATACAAAACACAAATACAATAATATAAAATCGTATCAAAATAAATACACAGAATATTAATAAAATAATGTAAATTTGTATGAAAATTAAGATGCAAAATACCCATAAAATAACGCATTTTTTATCAAAATATTTATACCAAGACACACATAAAATATTTGAATTTGTATTAAAATAAATATACAAAATGCACATACAAGAAGGTAAATTTGAATTGAAATAGATATGCAAAATACATATAAAACCATGTAAATTTTTTTCAAAATATATATACGAACACACATAAAATAACGTAGATTTCTATGAAAATAAATATACAAAATACACATAAAATGAAGTAAATACGTATAAAAAAAGGTATACAAAATACACATAAAATAATGTAAACTCGTATCAAAATAAATAAACAAAATACTAATCAAAGAATGTGTATTGTATAAATATAAATATACAAAATACAAATAAAATAACGTAAATTTTTATAAAACTATATGCAAAAATACACAAAAGTAATTAAATTTGTGTGAAAATAGATATACAAAATAAATGTATTTTGTATATTTATTTTCATACAAATTGAAATTATTTTTGTTTATTTTTTTATATATTTTCATACAATTTTCGTAAAATACACATTAAATAATTTAAATTCTCGTCAAAATAAATAAACAAAATATCAATAAAAGAATGTGTATTTGTATGAAAATAGATATACAAAATACTCATAAAATAACCTAAGTTTGTATAAAACTATATACAACAATACACAAAAATAATTTAAATTTGTATGAAAACAAATATACAAAATACACATAAAATTAGGTAAATTTGTATTGAAATACATATACAAAATACACATAAAATAATGGAAGTTTGAATGAAAATATATAAACATATACACTTAAAATAACGTAAATTTGTATCAAATATTTATACAAAATACAAATTAAATAATGTAAATATGTATAAAAAATATATATACAAAACACAAATAGTGTATTTTTATAAATATTTTGATACAAATTTACATTATTTTATGTACTTTGTATATATATCTCAATTCAAATTTAGCTTATTTTATGTGTATTTTGTATATCCATTTTCATATAAATTTAGTTACTTTTGTGTATTTTTGTGTATAGTTTTATACAAATTTACGTTATTTAATGTGTATTTTGGATTTTTATATTTATACAAAGACACATTCTTGTATTGGTATTTTGTTTATTTATTTTGATACGAATTTTCATTATTTTATGTGTATTTTGTATACATTTTCTTATACGTATTTACTTAATTTTATGTGTATTATGTATATATATTTTTATAGAAATCTACCTTATTTTATATGTATTCGTATATATATTTTGAAACAAATTTACATTGTTTAATTGTATTTTGCATATCTATTTAAATACAGATTTACCTTATTGAATGTGCATTTTGTAAATTTATTTTAATACAAATTCAATTATTTTATGTGTATTTTAGTATGTATATTTATATAAAAAATGCGTTTTTTAAGTGTATTTTGCATCTAAGATCTAAGATCAATTGGTTGACTCTAGTCAGGGGTTCCATTCGTTTTGGACAGGCTCTAACTCGATCGAAAAATTTACCCAACGGTCCATTAGGCCCTAGTATTCGATTGGACGCTCTAGAACTGAAACGTCTTCGTTTCTGGCGAAGTTTCGATTTTATCAGCGAATGTTGCAGATCGTCGGGAATGACTCGTAACGAACCTTTTGCTATTGGTTGCGGTCTGTACGACCGGGAAGCTTTAAACCTACATCCTAAAAGTGTTCACGAACGTAGTATCTTGTACTTGGGTGATCATTTTTCGCGTAACAACACGCTATTAAGTGACATGGTCCACACCCGGGATTTATGGCTCCTACCTGACGCTGTGTATCAGAATCGAAACGACATTATCCGTCGGGTACTGGAAGCAGAAGAGAAGAGCGCTGCTTTGGATTGGGAAGACGCATTACAGCACAACCGAACGAGATTTGAAGGAGACGAATTGGACGCCTCGTCGATTATTGAATCGTCCGTGTTAAATTATCGGAGAGAGGGAGTCGGTAGGTTAAGAAAGAACCGACTGATATAATTCGCCAATAACGTTCTCACTAAAGAACAGAGAGACAGTCTCTGTGCAACTTTAGTACATCCCAACGAAGGAACATCTCAATCTTTCATTGACGCCTTAATCATTTCTCCCTGTAGAACTGGAGTGTATGAAATGTTGCATTCGTTATTAAAGATTATTAATTTTAGCATTTTGAACACGATTGGTTATGATGCTCATCGCATCATGATGTTCAAAATATTCGTACCGGCTTTACTGGCCGTATTCCTAAGTAACGGGGGTTTAGGAGACGTGTTCGAGAACGGTGCTTTTCAACTCAAGTTGTTTCACGACCAATCTGGAAAGACGACCATTGGCAGCATACTTGAACGCAGCGCCATGCGCGCTGATGCAAACAGGCAATCCAAGAACTATGCCAAGTACGATTCAGCTACGTTAAACGGTGAGTTGACAGAGTCATCCGCTGATCTCCCGCTGGCTATTAACATTGGAGTGAGTCTAAAGAAATGTGAATACGAAAAAAAGATTTTGAACATGGTTAATGACAACATCATTAATAGCATTGAGTAAAGAAAAAGTGGCATTACAACAAAGACGAGCTAGGAGAATATTGAAACGCAGAAAGTTGTCATCTGACACCGACTCAAAATGTTACCACTCTAAAAAGACCCGAACGAACGTTAGTAACGAATTAGTGGAAATCGAAGATGAGATGGACGAAGAAGAGTATAATGAAGATTGTACTAATGCAGAAGATATAGAAGAGGCAGATCAACCAGATTGCTGTAGTAGTAGAGATGTCGAGGAGGGATGGATATCTGAGAGGAAGAGATGTTCGGATCCATCAAAGATTTGTGGTTGTGTAATAGTGGTATTCATCCTATCGATCAAGCCGAACTCTTTAAAAAATTAACTTTCAGAAATTATAACAAGTTATGGTTGCTCATGTTTGCAAGGGCTATTGAAGTATTTCGAAAATGGTGTGTTCTGACACCTTCTTCTGTTGATCAGTCCTTCTTTTCTGTTAAGTTTAATCATACTGTGTCACAGATTCACGACTACAATGCTCCAACTATGGTTCACCATGCTAAATTTGTTTCTTCGGGTTACAATTAATATTGAAAATATTATCATAGTTCAACACGGTTTCTTCGGGAATGTAGTCACCCAACACAGAGTCGTAAACAATCTTCGATGCATTGTATACTTCAGGTTTGTAACTTTCCAAAGCTGCTGCATCCGATGTATTAAAAAACTGCACAAATTCAGATTGCATTCCAAGATAAAAATTGAGAGTTAATCTGCAAACGTTAGCCTTTACCATTGAAAAGACACTAGGACAGAGCAACAACACATCGATATTCCATCCCTTCGATTTTAAAAAGTTCTTATACAGAATGTAAAGCAAATACAGAGTCGAAAAGGTTGCATTCTCGTTAGTGTGGAAACTCTTATTTAAATTTAATTTGATTTGAGATAAATAATCATACATCAATATTGCATTTGTGGTAAATTTTGTTGTAGTATCCTTTCCAAAGAAGAGATCGAGTACATTGTTTGGTTCAAGCGTTTCTAACCGATACATCGGATTGGTGATAATTTCATCACCAAGAGAGATTTGGGTGTCTTCAGATATCCAGATAGAGGATGGATCTGATGGACCATAAGCAGGCCCGAGCTCAGAACTATAAGACTCATTGATGACACCAGCTGTTGAGTACTGTACAGATTGGGCAATTAAAATACACGAGAAGGGGCCTGCCGATCCCGTGCTATAGTGTAGAGAATATTCACACGATTCCTGAGTATTGAGTACAGCCGACGTGTACTGATTACTATTACCTTCCACAGTCAAATACATGAACCTGTAAGCTGGTGTGTCAGCGACTGTCGGACACAGAGGTACACCCGCCTGCTGATCCTCGAGATAATCAGATTGCACTAGCAATGTAATGAAAAGTATAGCATTGGTGGAGTTAATAGTGATTAACTTATAAACTCCACCACCTAGTGACTGCACACGCACGTCCAATCGAGCAGTATTTTTAATATCATACATTGACAAGTCATCTTCTAATCTTCTCATACTGATAGGTATGTTTCCATGATGGTCAGTTGCTACTACGTTAGTTAATTCCTTCGACCAAGTTAGACACACTTTACCATATCGGTTAGGATAATAATTGCTTTCTAGACCTTTTGGTCCACGCAAACCGATTTCACCTTGAGGACCTCTAAAACCCATCACTCCCTGAGGCCCTTGTGGTCCATTCAAACCCCGTTCTCCTGGGTCTCCCTTAAGACCTTGTGGACCTTGTGGACCTTGTGGCCGGTCATTACTTGCAAGGAACGTTCAGCCCTCCCACCCTCAAAGAGGAAACGGGTAAGACACTCGGCTACCCTTGCACTGGCGCCTTGTCCCAATACATGACGTTGATGGTACCAAAACCCACTGGCGTCCAATCGCACTCGCACGTAACCCGCGAAGAAATTTTAGGCTATGTCGATTTAGTTTTGCAAAATAAACACAACCTCATCGATTACTTTTCGTCTCTAGGAAAACAAGAGACGTGCAACTGTACTTGTGATGTGTTCTGTCCTGTCTTGCACGCCAACGGCAGAGACGGACCTGTCGCAGCTGTACCCAGTCGCGGAAATAGACACAGTCAATTTCTGCTCATGTCCACTCTACCTAAGAATGATCTCAGTTTGACATACACTCTCTTGAAGTTACAGGCTGGTGACTTACATGTTATGAACAGCATTGGGCGTACCGACCGTCAAGGGTCTCGGATCAACCTCGATCATCTCAACATCAACACGGGCTGGGACCTCAACACGAAGGTTCCGTTCACGGCTAATGTGGTCCGCCAAAAGCAGTAACGTGGCATTCACTCCTTATTCGTGTCGACTTCTCAACAGACCTGCTAATTATCTCAACGACGAGAAATTATGGAAGCCCACGAGATTCAATAGGTCCGCAAAGACCATGGGTGCACACAACGGGCACGCTGCAGACATACCTCCTAAATCAGTCTATAACAAAATAGCATCAATGATATTTACAATCCATCTCTAGGAGACAATCTTGTCGACCAGATTCACAAGGCGGTTATGGATGGTCAAGACGGTTCGGTTTCTCGTCGACTAATCGATATGATGGAGAACGCAACAGGCACGTCTCCTTCGACTCTGAACGTTGGGATGTTCAATCCACATGTCGAAGGCAGTAGAAACGTGATTTCCTGCTTTGCCACATCCATATTCACTCATAGACTCTCCACTTACACCGTCCCTCAAAAGAAGGGTTGGAAGTGTTCCAGATTCACCCCTATGAACACTCCTGTAGAACCACTCAAAAATCCAACCATCGACTTGAAATCCGGACGAGTTTCATGGTCAATTCCATCTAGCAGTCATTCTCACATAATTTGTAAGCCGCAGCCGCAGATACCCTCACACTCACATGTCTACGGATTGCCCTGTCACCCACCCCACCTGTTTTATTCAACAATGTAACCCTTGAAGAAGAGGATGAGGAGAATAAAGAGGAGGATCATTACATGTCCATGAATAATTACATTAGCAGTTCTGCACCCAATGCTTCATCATCATGCATTACACCACCGCCTCTTCCTCAACGCAATATGACCATGTAAAGAGTGGAGGCGATTCATGTGTAACCACAATTCAAACCCAAACCAAAACATAGTTCAAAATGAAACAAAGCCAAAGCATAGTTTAAATAATATTAAGAGATAGATATATATTTTTTATTATTATAAATTAAATACACAATTTGTTAATGATTTTTTTTTTACCCTTCAATATCAAGACTTGTTATTGTACTTTTTTTTCTTTCTTCATAATCCAGGTTTAGACTTTTTTCCTCGTCTTCGTTACATTCCTCACACAAGTCTGCTAACTTATCTATAACTTCAATAATATTTTCCTCAACTGTGGGTGTGATGGTATCAGGATGTGTATGCTTGAACACACCAATGATCATAGGTACTATGCTTAACAAGACATTGGCCACTATACAGGATATTTTTTTAAATTTACTAGAACAACTCAACACTTCATCATCATCATCATCATCGTCATTATTTACCTCTTCTATATTTTTCTCTTCTGTATTCTCCTGGTCCTCTTCTGTATTTTCCTGGTCCTCTTCTGTCTTCTCCTCCTGTTCGTGGTCGTCGATGACTATGACATTCATCTCTTCTTCATCAGACCAAATTTTACTATCACTTGTTTTGAATGTTAAGCCGATCGCTATTGGTTCACCACCACTGATGCTGACTCTCTCATCATCGTCTTCTGGATCGCTATCGACAGTTGTCCAAGATAAAAACACACATTCACCTCATTTAAGGTTAGACAACACTCAGTACGAACTAAATTCAGAATTGGAAGCTTCGCAAGACAAAGACACACATTCACCTCATACAAGGTTAGACGACATTCAGTACGAACTAGATTCAGAATCGGAAGCTTCAGAAGACAAAGACACGCATTCACCTCACACAAGGTTAGACGACATTCAGTACGAACTTTAAAGTCAGAATTGTAAGTGACTTTCTGAAAACAACGGAGTTCTTTGCTCTCAATTACTTCATATTCAACAGCATTGCTGATCCAATCACGATCATGGATTTCAAAGAACATATCTATTTCATTCAAAGGGCTTTGTTCATCAATAAGACCATATTTACTTCATGCATGTGTATGATGTGCTTCAGGTCTCACATTATACATTCACACATGGCAGAAGTGGACTGAACTGTATAGCGGTGAACTTACTGTAGAGTGCACGACCTATGTTTTTTTGATGTTGAGGTTTGGGTTTGCACATTATGTATTATTGATTGGACGTCACTACTATTGATTTATGTGTGCAATTCGTATTTAAGCAGACTAGTCACTTCTCTTTGGTGTTGCGGTAATTATCACTCTCGTGTTTTAGCAGACTACGTCACAGTATTGATTGAGGATAGCTTATGTCACTACTCTTCGAGATTGCTTCCTGTGAGTAATTAATTATTGATATTATTTTAGGTGTGCAATTAACACCCTCGTGTTTTATCAGGTGTGTTATCAGAAGCCTACGTCACAGTATATAGTGAAAGGAGGTTCACTACTCTTGATTCATATGTGCAAATAACACCCTCGTGTTTTATCAGGTGATTATCACCCTCATGTTATGGCAGACTACGTTACAGTATTGATTGATAGGAGGACAGGAAGTGTGTATTAATACCCTCGTGTTCTAACAGGTGTTATCAGGAGACTACGTCACAGTATATATTGATAGGAGGTTCACTACTATTGATTCATGTGCAAATAACACCTTAGCAGGTGATTATTACCCTCGTGTTATAGCAGACTACGTCACAGTATTGATTGATAGGAGGACTTCCTGTGTGTATTTATACCTTCGTATTTTATCAGGCGTTATTAGGAGACTACCATTGCTTATATTATTGATTCATGTGTGCAATTATCACCCTTGTGATTAACACCCTCAAAAACGATAAGTTGATTTGTCTGTTAGACAAGATAATAAGGAGAGTTAACGCTTACAATTCGGGACAGGATGTTGATTTGCAGAAGTGGGCAAGCCGCATGTTGAATGTCGGTGCATTCGTGCGGTCGTGGAATCCCACTTTCGGATCTATGAAAGGTATCATTCCCCAACTTCAGGCGACGTACAAGAAAGAGCGAACCGTTATGCAACAAGCTGTCAAGATTTACGCTAAGCTCGATCCGAGGAAAGCAGATCTCAACCGAGTGGGTGAGAAGACGACCAAACTCTCTATGAATTCAATATACGGATGTCTGGCGCTCAGATGCAAGACCCACAAGATTATAGACTCTTCCTCTACCCGTAGAGAATATGGAGGTGTGGGAGTTGGTGGTGGCTTCGCATTCCAATTCTGAATTTAGTTCGTACTGAATGTTGTCTAACCTTAAGTGAGGTGAATGTGTGTCTTTGTCTTTCGAAGCTTCCAATTCTGAATTTTGTTCGTACTGAATGTTGTCTAACCTTAAGTGAGGTGAATGTGTGTCTTTGTCTTTCGAAGCTTCCGATTCGTTAACACTCCAATTAAGTAAATTAAATGTCAAAGTGTGTCCGTGACTTGTAGTTGTAGTTCGAATTAACTTTTAGTTCTTGCAGTTGATTTGAAAGATCTCAGTGTGGACACGCTACATGTAATGCATAATTTACAATTGATCTGAATGTCGCTTCAAGACTAAAACACATATTCACCCGGAGCCTTCTTAGAAGGTTAAGAACGTGATAGCGTAAATGTCGTCTATACTCGAATGTGTTTCTGTGCACGATACTGACTTATTTCTACAAACTTTGATGAAGATCTTAAGTCACCATTATTCCTTGCTGTCAGTATTGTCTAGATATAGTTGAAGAAGAATTGAGATGCAGAACAACAGTATACTTTTTTATTAACTAAAAATATCATAATTATATACATGTTATGAAACAAATTTAACAGGGACTAGTTAAACTGTGCAAATCTTGAACCCACCTGACAAACTCTGTGCAAATCCTGACCCCAGTTTCTTCTCCGGTTAAACTGTGTGTAGATCCTGCCTGTGACAAACTCTTTGCATATCCTGACCCCAGTTTCTTGCACAAACTATGTGCAAGTTTCTTTCCGTTTAACTTTGTTCAAACACATTTATTATATAACACTTTAAAACGTTTCGAAAAATATATTTAAAATATTGGACCCTACTTTAGCTAAACCCTATTTACATACATGTGTTACTTAACTCAGAATTTCTTGAGAGTAACAAGAGGTTCTCGAGGTTCCCTTGTGACATGTACAAATGGAATGTGACGATATGGTTTGTTTCTTTTCACCGTACGTAATGATACAGGTTTGTTATCTTTGATTAGGTTTAGTGGTTCTTCTCTAGGGTTGTTGTCTTTGATTAGGTTTAGTGTTCATCTTCAGTGTCATTATAAATGGGTACAAGTGATGATTTACTATTGATAGTCCACTCATTCAACCCACAAAAACGCTTGAAGTGTTTGACACAGTCTGCAAAAGGTCTTAGTTGATTTGAAGTATCTTTGCGAATGATGTTAAGGTAACGTCCTACTCTTTCCGATGAAGATAAACTAGGCCACTGCTCTTCATCTACTTGCATTGCAAGATGATCTTCTATGATCTTTGAATTGCGAAGTAAAGGATCAGTGTCTTGAAACCATTTTGATGTATCCAACAGTTCAGGAGAATGTATACTATACGGTATTTCTCCCATGGAGATTATACTGTTTAAACTCTTTTCTTTAGACATCTTAAAAATGACGGAACCTAAATTTAAATTCCACCACATGACTACTTGAGACATGCCACTTATAATATCAGGAAACTCATGATGTGGTTGTGGTAACGTTAATTCCTCATCATCATCGTCGTCGTCGTCATCATCATCATTGTTGTTATTGTTGTTATTATTAAGATTGGTGTTGTCGTGGTTATTACCAATTACTCGCTGAGACACTCGCGACCACAACCGATAGGCTACCATCCTATTGGCATCAGCAGTTAACCCTGCACCATCAACTGTAGCTTTGACTGTTTTTTTAGCATTGTTATGATTGTACGGCCCCTGATACCCGACCTCTTCGATGACGAATATTTGTTTCTTGCCAGCCACATAAGCCAATTTAGCATTAGATGAAGAACAATCACCCTTTTCAACCAGCGCTTCTGCACCCATGTCGGTGTAGGAATCCCACCAAGTATGTTTGGCGATGTTGACAACAGATGATTTTAAGTTGTTTCCTAAACCAACTAAAACAACGACAGTTTTTGGAGTCATGTTTAACCCAATAGATGTTATGGTTTGGACCAGGTGATGAGCCATTTCTCCGTCGCCAGTGCACATATTGTTGATGAAACCCATGAAGTTCATCATGGATCTCAGAAAATACAGACTGTGAAGTCTAGGTAGCCCTGTTTTTTGATCAACTACTTCTCTGTAACATTTTTGAACTGCTTTAGCAACATGTTTATCTACTTTACTTTTGTTGTTAAGATTTTTGGAGAGATCGAGTGCAAGAGCGTAGAAGATCTCCAGCGAGACGGCGTTCTCGTCGTCCACACAGTAACACACAGGTGCCATTAAGGCCGACGTTACTACGTCAACTTGTTGTCGCTTCTTCGGTGGTGGACCAATCCTGTCTTCTTCCTCCTCGTTAACACACATTGACCAGAAATTCTGTTCGTTGATATCATTGGAAGAGTAGTTCACCAATCTCGAAATGTGTTCAGCCATCATGAGTCCACGTGTCTCAGCGGTGCCTTCAATGCACATACTCAAGAAAGCCGATTTTGTGTTAGGATCGAACATCGATTCGAGGACGATCTGTTTTTCAGTTTGAATCTTACACCTGACATACATGTCTGATTTAAGATTGATATTTTCTAATCTGCCACCCAACAGAAAATTACCGTCGATAAGAAAAAATCTGTTGTTATCGACGCTTATACACGATGTTTTGCAAAACCTACAAAGTCCCCGCTACGCTTTATTACTGCAACCCATGTGTCCTCTGACTGGTAGCTCGTATTTACAATGTGGCAGAAAACCATCTGGAGCCAACTACCTTGACTTGCTTAATCGTAGTCAAGGAGGATTGTACATCATGTCCAACATCAAAGGAATCCCAATCGATCCACTACTTGTGCGTGTCAATGGTGTTTTTCTGATTGCACCTGATGAGATTTTGCAGATCAAAGATAAGGAAAGCAAGAAAGCTTATCAGAATCGCTTACTGAATCAAATCAACACCGAAAACATCAATATGGTTTCAGGACCCTATTCCAGCGTACTTGTGTTCGATTACAAACACAGCGAGCTTTTGTTCCTCTCGAATAGGAACCAAACCTAAGGAGAGAGTGGACGATACTTCAAAAGGCCAAGTTGGAAATAGCAGACATGGGTCATCTTTCTATTCTTCCTGGAGACGTGCCACTCAGGGTCAATGCAGCAGACAGCAGCAATCTCATTCAAGTCTTTGACACTGTCTCTGGACACCTACTCTTCAAGCTGAAGCACGACATGAAGACGGGGATCAACATAGATGACATGATTATAGAAATGAAAAGAGCTTATGATAGTTTTCAGACAGATAACCAGAAACAAGTATGTGTTGAAGTAGAACAGATCGTTCCGTTTCTCACCAATGAGCAGAGACAGAACATTCTCGCTCGAATCGTTCAAGTTGAATCTGAAACTAAAAATGAACTCGTCCAAAAAAACTATTCACAGAAGAGTTTGTTTCCTTATCTCAAAGTCTTAAGTCTGAATGACCGCTTGCAATTTAAGAACGATGTGCAAAAATGTTTCATGGATGAAGAACAGCAAATGACTCTGAACGACCTCATTGCGACATCCCGGAAGAACCTTAGCTTGATGCGATCCTGTCAGGTATTCAGATCCCTTATGAAAATGTTGAAAAATGAGTTCTACGAACACATCTACAAGGCATTCGCTTCTTCCTTGCGATGCAGAGACACCTTCCATTGTCTAGAACTCGACTTGCAGAGACAACAGAGAATTAACGAAACGGCTTTAGCTGTAAAGAAAAATCAACAGATGACGAACTATCAAGTATTGGAAGTCATGCAAACAACTACCCATGTGAATCCTCCTATTACATCAAACACAAACATACCAGTCAATACAACCGACATCAATGCAACTATGATCGGTTTCCATCCATTGACTATAGCCAAACATTTCAAGAATGTCGTCGTCCAGGAAAGTGATGATGATAAGCAACTAACGTACTACGATGGGCATGGTCTGGTCTCCACTAACGTTGACAGCATTCCCGATCCTTACGTCAATCTGACCGACACCGTCAGTATCGACCTGGCTGAAACCTTGATGTTAGAGACACCGTTCACCAGCAGTGTACTTCCAATTCGAAACAACGAAGACGGAGAGGATAGGGTTGCAGTTCCTAGATACATCACTAACATGTGGACTTTCATCAACGATGATATTCACATGCTCTTACAACCTCCGATGTTCGCTTACAGTGACTTTAATATTTTTAAGGATTACAAGAACTATGATTTCAGACAGTCCCCAAGTGAAGGCGAAGGTGGTTACGCCGACGGCGTCATGAGGATGACTCTGCGTGGAAATGTGTTCAATGCACTCACTGAAAGACAACGCCATGAGTATGGTATCAAAGATGCAAGTAGTGTCATTTTAGGACAAGTCATAGTTACTATGTTGTTGAAAACTCTGGACGCTCTACTCTTGTGTTTTCCACCATCACCGTCATCAACCCCTAGTGGTTTGAACATGCACGCCCGCGCTCTAGTCTTCACTATCCTAAGCTGTATGTGGTCGGGCACTTACAGCATGTTGGACACGGCACCTCTCATCATCTTTGGGGACTCTGTTAACATTAACAAGTTTGGAATAACTAATTTGAAAAATGCAGGATTGTTAGCGGCGAATCTTTGGAAGACTGGAATACCAGACTGGAACCTGGGTGTTCAAGCAACTTGTGAGGTCATGCAGAGAATGATTGACAATGTGGTTAACAAATCAGTAGAAGAATATGAATCAATTACAAACCAACAACAACCATCATCTCAAGATCTCAATCCTAAATTTGGGAAAACTATAAACGAAGATGGCAAGCATTCGATGACCTTACTCCTATGACTCACACCAAAGCTATCGTTGACAGTGATTTGTTACCTGAGGTGTATAATCTCTGTACTCCGATAGAACAACCTTCTTGATTAATGATCTTGACAAAAAGATCTAATTTTTCAAACGGATCATGAAAATCGATTTCTCCGGCTACTGTCGCTAAGACAGTTTTCTCTCTTTGCGTTGAAGCGTTTTTTTCTCACAACGTTCGCTTCTAAATATTTTTGGTATCTCCGAAATTTTTAATAAATTTTTTTAAAATCGAATCTATTTCCTCTTTTTGTTTGGAAAGAATTTCTAAATCAGAAACGACTCGTTGAGAGAGAGAAGTGTCAACCACGGTATGATTCAAAGCCGCATGACACATACTATCGGTAGCCGTGTCATCTCTGTAGGAAGGAGTAGCAACAGTTAATAGGTTAGCTACTACCTCGATGAGGCCAGCAAAGTTAACTTTAAGTTCTGCGTCATCCTCCGGATCCATTTCAATTATTATCAAGATATCCAATAAAAGTTAATCCATTCTCTATTTTTTTTAATTTACATATTACAATTAAAAAAAGAAAACATTTCATGTAAAATTATTTCTATTTATGTTAAATAAAACGTACTTGGTTTTTTCAAATATGTTTGAAAAAGTCAAAGATAAACTATATTGTAGAACTATGAAGTAGAATCTGACGTTCCGCAGAACCAACTTAGCGAACTACATCAAATACGAAAACCAAGACACGTAAAGGTGTATAAAACCAACCAACGCACGCACGCACGCACACCCGCACCTACGCACGCACACACACCGGATGTGACGGAGCCACTGGTACATACCCTGCACCCCTGGAGGAAACGAAGGAGTGGGCGGGGCATGGGAACAAACGTGTTTGCTACATGTGTATATCTCCGCAGTTATTTAAAACAAGCGTTAGTGTGTGATGTGTCATTGACGGTGCAGGTCTGTGAGGTGGGAAGAAAGCAGCAGGTGGACCAGGTGGTGGTGGGGTTGACGAGGAATATAGGCAGAAGGGTGGTTGTGATGCGGCTGGCGATATCTCATGTAGGGTTCGTGACGTTGTTCGTATTCGTACACATCCTCGTCACCGTAGAATTCTTCTCCTTCATAAGGGGCATGATGACCACCAACACGGTAAGAAGTGTTTGGGATAGCTTCTGTTGACCTGTAATGTGAATAACGATTATTACTGGATCCAGAGTCGTATCCACCCTCATAGTGATAAGGCTGACGGTTGACAGGAAGTGGAGAGAAGTGGTGGTGTTGTCGTTGATGATGATGTTGTGGTGGTCGATTACGAGGGCGGTGGTTGTTGATGGTGGTGATGATTTGGTTGTTCTCAGAGGACCCAGCTATGTCATAATTGCAAGTACTGCTGCCTACGTCACTGCTGTCGTCGTATCTGCTACCACCACCGTTGTTAACCGTTTGACGTATGTCACCAATCTTTTTTCTTGGACAGGGCAGCCGATGTCGCTGTTTGATGTTCAAGATCTGATCTTTTAAATTTTGAAACTATTTTCTCGTCAATAGGTTTTTTCGTTTCTTGTCAACAAAAGGTATTAATGTAGTTGCGTCATCGACGACAGTAGTTGTTGAAAACATGATAGTGTTTCAGATTGAAAGTTTAACTGAATTAAGTTGTGTCTAGCTTTCTACACCGAACAATGACTGACGCCGTCCGTGCTTCCCATTTATACCAGGTGTTGTGTATACAAGGAGGAGGGAGGGGGGTGGTGTACAAGTGATGTGTCATGTGTCATGTGGGCGGAGTAAATGAAAAAAATAACCAGAACTAACAACACGAATTAAGCGAGGCAGAGGGCGGGGTTGGGCGTGGATAACGGATAGGGGCGGAGCAACGTCAGTGAAGAGAGATGGACGGCACAAGCGAGTAGAATTGGTGCCCGTTAAGACTGAAAATATACATTCACATCATGAAAACAAACACTACATTCACACTAAGCAATTTTTTTCTCTTATAGTTGAGAATGTACGAGAGCGGGACGCTGAATGCTGGGTTGAGAGCGGAAGGGTGAATGTGTGTTTTAGACTCGCCACTAGCCCGATTCTGAGGCGAGCGGGACGCTGAATGCTGGGTTGAGAGCGAAAGGTGAATGTGTGTTTTAGACTCGCCAGTAGCCCGATTCTGAGGCGAGCGGGACGCTGAATACTGGGTTGAGAGCGAAAGAGTGAATGTGTGTTTTAGACTGGCCAGTAGCCCAATTCTGAGGCGAGCGGGACGCTGAATGCTGGGTTGAGAGCGGAAGGGTGAATGTGTGTTTTAGACTCGCCAGTAGCCCGATTCTGAGGCGAGCGGGACGCTGAATGCTCAGTTAAGAGCGGAATGGAGAATGTGTTTTAGACTCGCCAGTAGCCCGATTCTGAGGCGAGCGGGACGCTGAATGCTCAGTTAAGAGCGGAAGGGTGAATGTGTGTTTTAGACTCTCCAGTAGCCCGATTCTGAGGCGAGCGTGACGCTGAATGCTGGGTTGAGAGCGGAAGGGTGAATGTGTGTTTTAGACTCGCCAGTAGCCCGATTCTGAGGCGAGCGGGACGCTGAATGCTCAGTTGAGAGCGGAAGGGTGAATGTGTGTTTTAGACTCTCCAGTAGCCCGATTCTGAGGCGAGCGGGACGCTGAATGCTGGGTTGAGAGCGAAAGAGTGAATGTGTGTTTTAGACTGGCCAGTAGCCCGATTCTGAGGCGAGCGGGACGCTGAACGCTGGGTTGATTTGATTTGATTTGATTAATCTATTACGCCGTGAGCGTCAAACAAGTATACAAAAGTTGTGGTATACAGTAATTATAGAGCGAAAGAGTGAATGTGTTTTAGACTGGCCATTAACCCGAGAGCGGGACACTGACACTATACTAACTAAATTCAGAATCGGAAGCTTTGGAAGACAAAGACACACATTCACTTCAATCAAAGGTAGACGACATTCATTCAGTATGAACTAAATTCAGAATCGGAAGCTTCGGAAGACAAAGACACACATTCACCTCATATAAGGTTAGACGACATTCAGTACGAACTAAATTCAGAATCGGAAGCTTTGGAAGACAAAGACACACATTCACTTCAATCAAAGGTAGACGACATTCATTCAGTACGAACTAAATTCAGAATCGGAAGCTTCGGAAGACAAAGACACACATTCACCTCATATAAGGTTAGACGACATTCATTCAGTACGAACTAAATTCAGAATCGGAAGCTTTGGAAGACAAAGACACACATTCACTTTAATCAAAGGTAGACGACATTCATTCAGTATGAACTAAATTCAGAATCGGAAGCTTCGGAAGACAAAGACACACATTCACCTCACATAAGGTTAGATGACATTCAGTATGAACTAAATTCAGAATCGGAAGCTTCGGAAGACAAAGACACATTCACCTCACTACTGCCCAGTAGCCCGATTCTGAGGCGAGTTGAAGAGCGAGACGCTAAATGCCATACCATGTGTTTAATCTCGCGCGGTAAATGCAAGGTTGAGAGCGGAAGGGTGAATATGTGCTTTATTCTCGCAAGTAACCCGATTCTGAGAGCGGGACGACGCTGAATGAGAGCGGAAGGAAGGGACTTGCTTGCTGCTTCTTGACAACGCTAACGCGGCAGCGTGCGCTCCGTTGTTGTTGCTACCACATGCTGGTGGTGACACATGGCACATGCTGGTGGTGACACAATAGCATGGCAGCACCTGATTTTCCCCCCGTCCCCCCATGACAAATGAAGATATCTTTCTCTCTTATCATATAGTCTTTTTTTTTATAATTCTCAGTATTCAAGCTGCTTAGTTACGACGACGACGTCTTGAAGGTAATAGAAACAATATCACGCAAACTTTCTTCAAACCTTTTTTTTTTATTTCTTATCTTATACAGAATCGCTTTAAGTAATCCTAGTTAGTGACAATGTGTTCCATTTATTTCGGCAGCAAGACCGCGAACTCAAAATCAAGAATAGTTAATGTGCATCCTTGACCCTGTACAGATCCGGACCCCACTCTAATTCTGATTCGTCACATGCATATGTCGTGACCCACAAAAAATTATCATATCAAATCAAACCACATCCAAATTCAGACTCCTATTCCCAAAACTCCGTTTGTTGACATCAATCTTCATTTCATAACGGTTCAGAGTCGTAATACATCAGCACGTACAAATCCGGACCCCACTCTAACTCTGACTCGTCACATGTATATGTCGTGAACCACGTCCACATCAATCTTCATTTCATAACGGTTCAGAGTCGTAATACATCAGCACGTACAAATCCGGACCCCACTCTAAATCTGACTCGTCACATGTATATGTCGTGACCCACGTCCAAATTCAGACTCCTTCTCCTCAATAGATTCCATTTGTTGACAAAACTAACTTATCAGTCTTGATAATCAACTTCAAATATATGCAACCCATATATACCACCCACATCCAAATTCAGATCCCAGTTGAAATTTACACAATTTATTCATCTGTCATAATCCCGTCCAAATCCGGACCCAACTTTACCTACATTTGTGTTGTGTAAGTGTGTGTGTGTGCGGGTGTGTGCGGGGTGGTGTACGAGAAGAGGGATGGGGTGGGGTGTTCGGCGGCGTTCGGCGGCGAGCGGCGCGCGCCTCCTCGAAGATGATGAACAAACTGACAGATGCCGCCTTTTGTTTACCATCCGTTTAAAAGAAGCGTGCAAGCTAATGTTTAATTTAGTAGGTTCCCAACCCGTACCAGATATTATTGTGTGTACATGACCCAATTATAGCGTCTGTTGGTCTCTCCCAAAGTTGTGCGTGCGTGATTACAAATATTTAAGCTTACATTACATTCTCGCATATGCATTAGCAAGAGTGCATGCACTTATTGTTGATCAGTGATTGTGATTATTATTTTCTTTTAATTTTTCAGACTTCAAAATGTGTGACGCAGCGAAAATTGTTTCCAGTCTTGGAACCGCATTTGCTTCTAAAAAACCGAAGAAGAAACCTCTGCGAAACATACTCGAAAAACAACTGGAGGAATACCAGCAGCAAATCTTATTATCAAGTGCCAAAATATTTCTGTTTTCAAAAAACCCATATGTGACAGAGCCCTGTTCAAATATCTGTTGAATGTCACACCGATTTGCAAAGAGAAAAAATGCAGAGATGAAGAAATTGTTGACAAAGGCTATCCATAACAAGGCATACGCTGATACACCCAATGATCGCCTCTACTCCATGGGAGAATGCTACTACACATTGCTGAATTGCACAGACATGCGTAAGTTTTTAACATTTTTTTTTGTTATTGATATGATTTTTATTTTATTTAGCTTGTTGATTTTTTTTAAGATTTTAATTTTCTTAACCATTTTTTTTTTCATTTCAGTCGATGCAGGTTCCAAAGAAGGTCTTAAAACATCCATGAAATCAGCACTGAATATAGAATGGCAAAAATGCAAGTCCGCAACTGTCAACCAAGGTGATAGTATCATGAACTTCTGTCATAATGTGAATAACTTACTTAAAAGTTTTGATTTGCAAAATTGTGATTTTCGAAATCTGATCCTGAATACGTTCATACGCGAAGATTTCATCCCAGTTCACCGGTTTAATCAGACGATTTGTGAGATGACCTTTGAAACTCTGAAGTCTATTAATATCGATTTACAATTTTGTCAACTGCACGACATCCCAGACAACGTAAAGAACAAACGCCAAATGGCAGACATCGAAAGATCGAACACCTGCAGCAAATGTCAAATGTCATTGAGTGTTATCCGCGCCAAGGAGTGGCTGACCCGAAACATGGACGTCCCCAATCCTAAATTACGATCGCTCTTCATCCAACATGCCTTTACTGAAAATTGGAACCTAAATCAAGAGACTATCCATGCGGCTATGCAGAAAGGAGTCAATGTTGTCATTCAAGAAGTTTTTTGTTCCATCATCAATTTCATGAAATACATGTCCATGATAAGCGAGTCTTCCTCCATGCTCCTGAAAAAGCCATGTCAGACAGTAAGAGGAAAACCAACAACAACAATTATTCTCCAAAGTGTTACATGAAGCGTTGTTACACTCGTACAATCTGGACATGCCCGTCAATGATTCAAAACCACCCCAAAGAAAGATCGAAGTAGTGGAAATATCAATTCCAGTACAGACCACTTCTAGAAAACGCTCCAAATTTTCGATGTCAGAAATTCGGTCCTCCCCTATGGTGATCACAGTACCTGCCAAAATTTGATATCTAAAGATGGAGCAACAGCCTTAGGTGAAACGCTTCGCAAGCAATTCGAAGATACTCACGGATCAAACACATTCACCAAAAAGGGTGACCGAAAGAGTAACACCTATCCCAACTTCACCAAAATGTATGAGAACACAGACGCCCAGTTGAACGCGCTACGGCACGCGATCATAGCCCAATATCGTTCATGGATGTCGGTAACATCTACTCCCTTGCGAATCACCTGTATGGTTCCATCATGTCAGTGGATCAGCTCTTCATCAATCATCAGTTTGATAAAGATATCATTGATGTCGACTCGAAAACCATGACCGGTGGTATAATCACCAAGGCGCTGGATGACAGTGGTAAAACCCAGTCCAACCTGTTTACCAATGCTACACCTTTTGAAATGTTTGTCCTGAACACCATCATGAACAACATAATACTAGTGGTTCCTCATGTTTACTACGCATTGCTGTGAAAACAAGTGCGCTGAAGCGACTCAACCATCACATGAGGTAGTGAGTAGCAACAACAAGAAAAACATATTGGGCAAGCACGAAACAGCGTTAAAAAATCTCAACAAAGAAATCCCCCTTGCTTTCTCTTTATTACAAGAAATGACAGGATAGTTTTGGAACAACGTCTTTACGTTTCTCAACAGTCACTTCACCCACAACGATTACAAGATCAAGTTGCATCATCTCAACCAAATGATCAGAAATGGAAACCATAAACTACATCTAGACGACTTCGTTCTCATGGGTATCGACATCACCTATTTGCTCTCCCGATTCATTTACATTCACCTGTGCATCAGTAACATGGTGACATCACACCATGAACCTGCACTTCCTACATCTGCTACGAACAAATGTATGTGTTCGTGCGCGAAATCGGTCTCGATAGGAGTGAGTTTCTGCAAGAGTTCTTCTTGCTGAACAAGGACGATGCCGCAGAACGGTGCTTAGAATGGGGCCTCTACCGTCTCGGATTTTTGTCGCCTTCTCGTGAGCTTCCACCCATCTTTGAATTAGATGTCAACAAACACCTCTACGGAGTCGATGCAAGCCAAATGACTATCAACAGCATTCCAAAAAACGTTGTCAAATCTGAACGCAGAAAAAGAAGAAAACACCGCTGATGTTCATGATAACACTAGTGATGATAATGATGATAAAAACAAGGATGTTCCTACAGTGATTAAAGTAGTCACACGTCCCGAAAAACCCATTCTGTGTGTACTGAATGATGATGATGATGTCTTTGATAAAGACATAGTAATCGGAACGATCGAATCCCAATCACAGCATGACAGGAGTTACAATTCTTCAGATGATGATGATCTGCCTATCAGAAGGATTCAAGATTCAGATCTGCGTGAATTGATCAAACCCAAAATTTCATGGCGTAAATTCATAGAAAGATCCAATTCCGAAAAACGAAGTTGCAGCGATTCTTCTTCATCAAAGAGTAAGAGGATCAAAAAAGATTTGAGTGTAAGTCGTCACCGCTCAACTCACAGAGGTTCTAGTGTTAAAAAGGAGCGGTGTGCACATCCCAGTACAGCAGTGACGACGTCCAGAGATTCTGGTGAAAAAAAGGAGCGTGTGCATCCCAGTTCAGCAGCAACAGAGGCGACGACATCCAGGGGTTCTGGTGAAAACAGGAGCGTGTGCATCCCACTTCAGCAGCAGCGGAGGAGGCGAAGACGTCTAAATTGCAAGCTTAAGCATCTACATAAATTACACCAACGCAGCAAGAGTCAGAATTATTGAAAAATAAAGCCAAAGAATACGTCATGATGCGAGAAGCAATGATGGCGACGACGGTACCCTCCTCCGTTGATATGAGTGCACAGACATCTGAAATAAAAAAAACACACAAGAAAAGAATCATTAAAGAGATGATGATGATGACAACAGACCAAAAAGAAGAGTACATCAACACCACTAAGAAAACTCGAGAAGAGGACGATTACCTACCGGACCTCAATAAAATAATATTTAAACCAACTGAAGAAGATCACACTCGAAAATACAAGAAGAAAAAGAAAAAAGATAGAGACCGAGAAAACGGAGAGAGTGTCAAGGGAGAAAAAAAAAGACGAAAAGAAGTAAATGGATATCAACGAGAGCGATCCCAGTCACAAGAGCGAGAGCAACGAAAGCGACCCAAGTCACAAGAGCGAGAGCAACGAAAGCGACCCAAGTCACAAGAGCGAGAGCAACGAGAGCGACCCAAGTCACAAGAGCGAGAGCAACGAAAGCGACCCAAGTCACAAGAGCAAGAGCAACGATAGCGACCAAAGTCACAAGAGCGAGAGCAACGAAAGCGACCCAAGTCACAAGAGCGAGAGCAACGAGAGCGACCCAAGTCACAAGAGCGAGAGCAACGAAAGCGACCCAAGTCACAAGAGCGAGAGCAACGAGAGCGACCCAAGTCACAAGAGCGAGAGCAACGAGAGCGACCCAAGTCACAAGAGCGAGAGCAACGAGCGACCCAAGTCACAAGAGCGAGAGCAACGAGAGCGACCCAAGTCACAAGAGCGAGAGCAACGAGAGCGACCCAAGTCACAAGAGCGAGAGCAACGAGAGCGACCCAAGTCACAAGAGCGAGAGCAACGAAAGCGACCCAAGTCACAAGAGCGAGAGCAACGAGAGCGACCCAAGTCACAAGAGCGAGAGCAACGAGAGCGACCCAAGTCACAAGAGCGAGAGCAACGAAAGCGACCCAAGTCACAAGAGCGAGAGCAACGAGAGCGAAAGTTACAAGAGCCAAGCACAACAAGAGAGACAAAAAGACAAAAGCTAGAGCGACAAAAGTTAGAGGAACAAGAGCAACAAAAGTTAGAGGAACAAGCACAACAAGAGAGACAAAAGAGACAAGAGTTAGAGCGTCAAAAGTTAGAGGAACAAGCACAACAAGAGAGACAAAAGAGACAAGAGTTAGAGCGTCAAAAATTAGAGGAACAAGAGCGTCAAAAGTTAGAGGAACAAAAGCGTCAAAAGTTAGAGGAACAAGCACAACAAAAAAAAAAGTTAGAGGAACTAGAGCAACAAAAGAAACGAGATGAACTAGAGCAACAAAAAAAAAAGTTAGATGAACTAGAGCAACAAAAGAAACGAGATGAACTAGAGCAACAAAAGAAACGAGATGAACTAGAGCAACAAAAGAAACGAGATGAACTAGAGCAACAAAAGAAACGAGATGAACTAGAGCAACAAAAGAAACGAGATGAACTAGAGCAACAAAAGAAACGAGATGAACTAGAGCAACAAAAGAAACGAGATGAACTAGAGCAACAAAAGAAACGAGATGAACTAGAGCAACAAAAGAAACAAGATGAACTAGAGCAACAAAAGAAACAAGATGAACTAGAGCAACAAAAGAGACGAGATGAACTAGAGCAACAAAAGAGACGAGCGAAGCAAAGACACAAGATGAAGAAGAACGCCAAAATGAACAACGAAAAGAGCAAGAACAAGCTGTTAAAAATCTACAGTTAATAAACAGCCAACACAATGATTTTGAAACTATTGAAACACCACCACAACCACATTTCTTCAAAAGATCATCATTACAGCAGAATGAAATATATTCTGTTTGTTTCAACACACCGGGACCGGGTACTCCAATTGGCATCATACCCAGACAGTCATCACCCGTTTACGACGCTTACGATTGTGAATTGAACACACCTATGCCAGTCGAGAATCATACTCCAAAAACTATCTCATTCAGAAATGATGAAGTGATGGAGGAAGAAGACCAACAACTTTTCTCTCATCATTCACTCTCACCCATAGCAGCGTCTGTTGTTCCACCCTCATCGACATATAATACTAAACCTAACATCGACCCATTAGCGGCAGCGCAAGAATTAATATTCGGTTCACCGAACACAGCAGTGGCGCAAAACTTTATTGTAGATTCACCGAACACAAATGACAACAACATCATTCACCAGCAGCCATCGCCTTCCTCTGCAGCATCCAGCAGCGGCGGCGTTGGCGGAAATTGGAGTGGTTGTAGTACGTCTCAACCCATCCAATCCGTGCAGGTTTCTCCTTACAATTCATCAGATGCCTCTTCATCATCTTACACTAGATTTAGTGGTGGTGGATCATCCACTTCTTACACACAATTGACCAATATGTCAAACCAGGTTTATTATATTCCATTTCAACAACAAATAGGATTTATTCATCAACAATCTGTTTCTTCTCATCCTCCTCCTCTTCAACAAAACTCACCCCGTTCTTATTCAACTTTCAATAATACACAACAGCAGTCTCATTCCCCTTTTATTGCTATTGCTCATCAACAACAGTCCCATTCACCTTTTTCTACTACTGCTGCTCAACAACAACAATCTCATTCACCTTTCAACACTCAACAACAATCACCTTATACCCAACCATCTCCTCCTTACACACACACCCCCCCAACCATACTGATGCAGCAGCAGATGTCTCCTCCTACCCACAACAACATGAACATGACACACTCCCACCACTTCCCTACTGCCACCACTACTGCTGCTGCGTCATCAACGACGTCCCCACCGGTGATGCTGATTGCTACTGAACCACCCACACCCTCATTCGCAACACCTTACCCTACTGAACCTTACATACAACAGCAGCAGCAGCAGCACAATGAGCAAGTGTCTGAGATTGATATGTTAATAAAAAAATTCTTGTAAACCCAATATCATATATTTTGCATCCATGTACATCAATAACCTATGTCTGCCAAAGACATTTCAATATGTACAAATTATCCATGTATATCAATAACCTAAGTCTGCCAAAGGCATTTCAATATGTACAAATTATAATCAAAAGGACCTTTGTATTTATGTATATCAATAACCTAAGTCTGCCAAAGGCATTTCAATATGTACAAATTATAATCAAAAGGACCAAGTCTTATTTTGACACATATCAAAAGGTCCTTCATTTGTCTTAGGTTTAAGCAATGTACAACTATGTTATTAGATAAGAGAGAGAAAGAGTGAGTTTGATGATGAGCTTCCAGTTTACCTTGCTTAGGTGGACATGTTTTCTGTTAGAAAACATGAGTACAAATATAACCACCGAATTTTTAGGTTTTAGATTTATTAAGATGAAGATACCTAATAAAATGGGCATTTACTACTTTCCACCTTGGATGAAACTCATCAAGAGTGTACAAAGTGAACCCCCATCCCTATTTTATAGAATAATAAAATCATTGATTGTTTTGTATATATACCCAATATTCCTTCCTTTTTATTATCCTTGTATCCCGTTATCACAATTACATCCAAATAAAACTTCATTTATTCCGTTCTTACCTAACACAGGAAGTACCCTATTGGATGGAAATATGTCACAATGGAACACATTCGAAGAAATGATAAAACTTTTATTAATGAAACTAAAAATATGATTTCTAGTGCTGACAGAAAAATATAATTTTAAGGAGGCAGGTAAATTAACAACTGAAAAACAGATCGTCCTCGAATCGATGTTCGATCCTAACACAAAATCGGCTTTCTTGAGTATGTGCATTGAAGGCACCGCTGAGACACGTGGACTCATGATGGCTGAACACATTTCGAGATTGGTGAACTACTCTTCCAATGATATCAACGAACAGAATTTCTGGTCAATGTGTGTTAACGAGGAGGAAGAAGACAGGATTGGTCCACCACCGAAGAAGCGACAACAAGTTGACGTAGTAACGTCGGCCTTAATGGCACCTGTGTGTTACTGTGTGGACGACGAGAACGCCGTCTCGCTGGAGATCTTCTACGCTCTTGCACTCGATCTCTCCAAAATCTTAACAACAAAAGTAAAGTAGATAAACATGTTGCTAAAGCAGTTCAAAATGTTACAGAGACGTAGTGGATCAACAAACAGGGCTACCTAGACTTCACAGTCTGTATTTTCTGAGATCCATGATGAACTTCATGGGTTTCATCAACAATATGTGCACTGGCGACGGAGAAATGGCTCATCACCTGGTCCAAACCATAACATCTATTGGGTTAAACATGACTCCAAAACTGTCGTTGTTTTAGTTGGTTTAGGAAACAACTTAAAATCATCTGTTGTCAACATCGCCAAACATACTTGGTGGGATTCCTACACCGACATGGGTGCAGAAGCGCTGGTTGAAAAGGGTGATTGTTCTTCATCTGATGCTAAATTGGCTTATGTGGCTGGCAAGAAACAAATATTCGTCATCGAAGAGGTCGGGTATCAGGGGCCGTACAATCATAACAATGCTAAAAAAACAGTCAAAGCTACAGTTGATGGTGCAGGGGTAACTGCTGATGCCAATAGGATGGTAGCCTATCGGTTGTGGTCGCGAGTGTCTCAGCGAGTAATTGGTAATAACCACGACAACACCAATCTTAATAATAACAACAATAACAACAATGATGATGATGACGACGACGACGATGATGATGAGGAATTAACGTTACCACAACCACATCATGAGTTTCCTGATATTATAAGTGGCATGTCTCAAGTAGTCATGTGGTGGAATTTAAATTTAGGTTCCGTCATTTTAAGATGTCTAAAGAAAAGAGTTTAAACAGTATAATCTCCATGGGAGAAATACCGTATAGTATACATTCTCCTGAACTGTTGGATACATCAAAATGGTTTCAAGACACTGATCCTTTACTTCGCAATTCAAAGATCATAGAAGATCATTTTGCAATGCAAGTAGATGAAGAGCAGTGGCCTAGTTTATCTTCATCGGAAAGAGTAGGACGTTACCTTAACATCATTCGCAAAGATACTTCAAATCAACTAAGACCTTTTGCAGACTGTGTCAAACACTTCAAGCGTTTATTAATCTTATTCGCAGCCAAAGCAGCAGATGATAATGATGTACAATAATGAGGCATTGGATGTCATCACGACTTTAGTCAATGACCGACGCAAGAATGATAGGATACACCAACGCCAATTTTCAAAAGAAGAGGTAATGAAATATTTACAACTTGATACTTTGAAATACAATCAGCTAATCAAATTGAATTCAATTCTCAAGTTGGAGAATCGTTATTATGGTGCGTGTGGTCAAACTAAGAATGAACAAAAGGAAAAAGAAGACTGCTGTTATTGTTGCGACTGCCAAAGCCACGCGACGGCGACCAAAATTTATCATCCAGTCCAATCCAATACCCGCCACCGCCGCATTATGATGATGATGCATCCAACAGGTACATGCAAAGTCTAGTGGAAGCCCGTTACATTGATTTCCTGAATCGCCAAGCTTGTATCCTCCGATCGCAAGAGCGGCGGCGGCGTCGGCGTCAGCGTCAACATCTGGAAGCGCAAGCGTGTTCGGTGCTCATTCATACGTACCTCCACACCGAAGATGGAATCACCTGTTGGTCGTATTTAACATCGATGTAATTGCCAAAAAAAAATGTAGATTTCAGAAATTGAAATACTTCCCTTTGTATTACACACGTTGTTCCGAAAGTTAGAATTGAAATCCGAAGTGGTCAGCAGTCATGTCAAACCGTCAAAGAGACAAGACACAGCGATATTTGGTGCGTTGTAAGTTACAATCTATACAGTCATCACCTCTCAGACAACGCGATGCGTTACGCTAGTGAGGTTCTGGGACTGTCGGTTATACAGCATACAGTTGAATGATCTCCTATCGAAGATAAAGATATAATGCGTCTGTTACAGACTTGGACTGTATCTTCCAAAATTGTATATTCCACTAGACCGAACAACAACAATGAAGAAGAAGAACGTCTGGCTTCGAGAGACAGAGACACAATATGTTCTTTGGGAGTGTGGGCCTTACGCAACGCTGTGCGTGTCCGTCCCAACGTAATGGACGATTCGTTTCTACCCTCCTTTCCAGTTCCGTTGAATCTAATATTGAAACAAGATGAGAGATATAGTAGTGATAGTTTTAAAGACCTAAAATATTACAAATCATTCAAAGATAGTTTTGTCAACACTATCGAAAAATATGCCGAAGAAATGAGCGCTGTTAAAAGTAAATTGAAAGGTTCATTGAAATCAGAACCGCTAGTAGCTTCCGATAGTCAACCCGTTTCCGTGGCCACAAAGGATATAACTGCAACCCTTGACACTGTCAATCCACTAGGTGGTGATCCCACAGATTTAATACTTCTCAGTAAATCTTACCTAAGTGATTTAAATAAACAATCGTATACAAATTTGTCGTATTTTCAGTTGACGTCATACGACAAAATTTAAAGACGTCCGTCAGTTACATCGTCTGAAACTGTGAACGGTTCATGTTAAAATCACGCGCTGAACATCTGAGAAATATAACCAATCATGGATTTTATGAATATGAATACTGTAACTATGTTGGTACTCGCATTGCTAGTAATTGTTGTTGCGGTCATGTTGGTGTCCGGCATGGCAACGAGGCAGACATACATCAAGAAAGCACACATTGATACTTCACCCATCAGGGTTCCGTGTCCGTCTCCTTCAATGCTAAGGCACCAGTTGTCGTCAAGGATGTATTTGCTTCTCCATTGGGTGAAATCGCCATCCTGTCAACAGATGCTGAAGTCGAAGCTAATAAATCAGATGTTGTATTCCAATTTGTGCCTGTGACACCCGTATATGCTGACACTCTACCTCAAGAATTGTGCATGGTCAAGATTTACAACAGAACCAAACACGATCTTCACTTTTCAGGTGGATACACTGACTTGAACGTCAGCACTGTTGGAATAAATTCAGTTATATCTCCAGCCAATAGTTTGGACAATAACTCATCATTGTCTTCCACTGTCGTCGTCGCTGGAGAGTCAAAAGTAACTTACTTTGCTAGAATTAAGAACGAAACTTTGATCAGCAAACATATTATCGTAATGAACCATTTGTACGTCACTCGTCACATTCATTAACTGTAAAAATAAAATAAAGAAATATGGATTTAATCTTTCATCTATTTTATTGGTGTGCCTTCAGGATGAGAAAGTAAAGTAGTCACATTTTTTTTTTAAGTTATTCTTTTTTAAAATTTTATTGTCAACATACCTAATATAAATTTCTCTGTGTAGATCAGAAACCCACTCTAAAGATACCTAATGTACATTCCCCTATGTAGATCTGGACCTACCTAATGTACATTACCCTATGTAGATCCGGACCCCACCCCATTCTGAAGTTAATGATCAGGTTGATACCATAGATTTATATCATTGGAAGAGTAGTTCACCAATCTCGAAATGTGTTCAGCCATCATGAGTCCACGTGTCTCAGCGGTGCCTTCAATGCACATACTCAAGAAAGCCGATTTTGTGTTAGGATCGAACATCGATTCGAGGACGATCTGTTTTTCAGTTTGAATCTTACACCTGACATACATGTCTGATTTAAGATTGATATTTTCTAATCTGCCACCCAACAGAAAATTACCGTCGATAAGAAAAAATCTGTTGTTATCGACGCTTATACACGATGTTTTGGAATTCACCATTTTAAAAACACTTAACAGATTATTGGAAGAACGATGGTTGTTAAGCTGCCTGTGGAAGCGTGCACTCATGAACTTGGACAGACAGGCAACGCCGGTGTTGGTACATGACAATCGTAGATGATGGGCTCGCATGAGGAACCATTTCATAGAGACGACCTGGTTAGCCATGTACGGCACGACATTGGAGACATTCTTGCTCTCTCTTTCTTTTCGGTGAACACATGCAAGTAGGAATAAGGCGATTTCTTTTAGTCTACTTGTTGTTGTTTTTCCATCTTAGAAGCAAACACAATCGATGTCCAATCGGTCAACAGAATATAATACGTAAGATAATCTTTCAGTACATTCAAACAATACTTGAGAGTGACAAGATAAGATTGGTTTTACATTCTGTGAATTCGTCGTCATAGATAACGTAACCTCTTCCCAGACCCATGTGGTATCTCAGAGAATATTCATTGACTTTTTTTCGAAAAGGCGGTGGTGACGGTCCCGTCGTCGTCACCGTTCCTTCATCAGATGAGGAGGAAGAGGAGGAGGTCCGTTGCACATGTTGCATGTTCATGAGGATATGACGGGCATTGTAATTGTCGTTGACGGGAGAGTAAGCGGAGGTGAGAGTGCCGTATACGGAATGGAGAATGGTAGTACAGTGGTTGTGATCATTGAGAGATGCTTCTCTAGCGTTCTTCATAGTGTTCTCGCTACCTTTATTGTTGGATACAACGTGAATAGAATCACCACTAGTTTTCATGACTAAATCATTATCATATAATCTTATTGATCTTTCACAACCTTCATCGGAAACCACACTGTCGAAAACACCATACTTTAATGCATGTATCAGTTCATCATAACACGTGTTGATTGAATCCAATTCTAACACTTCTTCTCGGCCGGTATAGTCTGTGTCCACAGTCACACACCCATCATCCGTTTGGTAATCGCTGAGGTCCATGCTTGTACCGGGTGTGAAGCTAAACGTTGCTCCGTTGGTGAACTTACTTGTCGTGAAAGACCCAGTCTCATCATATTCACTGGTCAGAAACTCTCGACTCAGAATTGCCTTGTCGATCAGCTCAGGGTTGACAACGCTCAACACGTTAAGATTTTCTAAGCCGCCGCCGCCGCCACCACCTTGTTGATGGTGGTGTTTGGCAATGTCAATATGCATGTTCCGGAGATGAATGAGAGGTACCGTATTGCGGAGACACTCTGAAATCATTTTCTCAGAAACAAATTTAGTCTTCCGAAGCTTCAGATTCTGTTCACACTCCAATTAAGAATTGGATGCATCATAACTCAAAAACACACATTCGCCTTAAGGGATCAAAGTGAATGTGTGTTTTAGTCTTCCGAAGCTTCAGATTCTGTTCACACTCCAATTAAGAATTGGATGCATCATAACTCAAAAACACACATTCGCCTTAAGGGATCGAAGTGAATGTGTGTTTTAGTCTTCCGGAGCCTCAGATTCTGTTAACACTCCAATTAAGAATTGGATGCATCATAACTGAAAAACACACATTCGCCTTAAGGGATCGAAGTGAATGTGTGTTTTAGTCTTCAGAGCTTACGATTCTGTTAAAACTCCAATTGGAAGATTTGATTTGATAAATTTAATACACCCATGGGAAGCCGAACGCAGAGAAAGACAATAAGAAAAGTCAAAGACACATTCATCTCGATAGAGTTTATTCTCAGTTACGTTATTACATCTGGATCTGTATCAAATTATCATCAACTACATCAACTACAAAGTCATTATAGAGTTTGTATTATGTTACAGTTGAATGTAGTCTAACCTTGATTGAGTTGAATGTATGTCTTTGTCTTGCGAAGCTTCCGATTCTGAAATCAGTTATCGTCAAATATCTCGAGGTCTCCGTCCGATTCTGATCTAGCGAAGTTTGCTACCGCGTTTCGCTACTTGTCAATTCACCGTTGCCAGCAACGAGTAAAGTCAGCCGAGACCCTGTGAGCCACTGCAGCTCGCTAGCAGCTCACCCCCCACCGTGTTGAACCCCACCGCCCAACACCCGAGCCGAGAAACTCTCGGCTAACTGGCCGGAGTGACCCGATGAGGTGTTCCCCCCCCTAAAAAGTCCACTTACGGCTCAAACCGGGCGACCGGACCGCCCGATTCTGCACCTGTTAGGGATGAAATGCGTGACGCGAGCGCGCCGATATCGTGAGTTACCACTGAAAGTCAGAATGCGACGCTTCCTCCGCCCGATTTGGAGCGTAGGGATAACTGAACTATTTTAACGGATGGGTTTCGGTCACGACGGTCGACGATTTGGACCATTCGGGAGGCAGAATCGGTCGCGCTCGTCACCCTATATGTTCACAGGTGTGCTCAAGGCACTTCGCTACACGCTAGATGCGCTACTAAGGTGACTTAGGACCGTCACTGGTAACGCTGGGGAGGTCGTCGTCAAAAAAACCCCATAGCCCTTACACCCCCGCTTACCCTCCACCCACCGCATCTCTTAATTTTAAGAATCGGGCATTTTCAAACACATGTTCACCTCACACAAGGTTAGACGACATTCAGTACGAACTAGATTCAGAATCGGAAGCTTCGGAAGACAAAGACACACATTCACCTCACACAAGGTTAGACGACATTCAGTACGAACTAGATTCAGAATCGAAAGCTTCGGAAGACAAAGACACGCATTCACCTCACACAAGGTTAGAAGACATTCAGTACGAACTAGATTCAGAATCGGAAGCTTCTGAAGACAAAGACACCCATTCACCTCACACAAGGTTAGACGACATTCAGTACGAACTAGATTCAGAATCGGAAGCTTCGAAGACAAAGACACGCATTCACCTCACACAAGGTTAGACGACATTCAGTACGAACTAGATTCAGAATTGGAAGCTTCGGAAGACAAAGACACACATTCACCTCACACAAGGTTAGACGACATTCAGTACGAACTAGATTCAGAATTGGAAGCTTCGGAAGACAAAGACACACATTCAACTCACACAAGGTTAGACGACATTCAGTACGAACGAACTAAATTCAGAATCGGAAGCTTCAGAAGATAAAGACACACATTCAACTCACACAAGGTTAGATGACATTCAGTACGAACTAGATTCAGAATCGGAAGCTTCAGAAGACAAAGACACACATTCACCTCACACAAGGTTAGACGACATTCAGTACGAACTAGATTCAGAATCGGAAGCTTCGGAAGACAAAGACACACATTCACCTATTAGCATCATCATCGTCGTCATTCTCCTCCTCCTCCTCCTCCTCTTCGGAAGTTGAAGAGTCATCATGCCGGCGTCGCCGCCGCTGGTGTTCTTCGTCTCCGAATCCTCCTACCTCTTTTTTCTTGGTGTAATTCCACCATCGATTTTTTAACGAGTCAGCTGCCTGCGGGGGCAGATTAGCCACCCCACCCACCAGTGGGAGAGAGACAATGCATCATGAAGTAATAAGCGCTCTGGAACATACCCGTTGTGAAAAACGACATTTTTTCAAGTGATAAAATAGAATGGAGATAGCGAGTCAACATTAGCAGGTTGTCGTGACTTATTGGTAACTTAGAGACATCAACGGAATTGGGAAGATAGACGATATCATCTGCTTGTTCGTCTCGGATGGGCATGTTCATCGTTTTGTGTTCAACGATAGATTTTAAAGCTTTGATTAATTCTCGACGCTGAGATTCAATGGTTTGATTTTTGTTATGTCCTTCTCCTTTCTTATTGCTCTTCTTCTCAAAGGCTATGGCATTTTCAAGGATGTTAATATTGACGTCTATGAGTAAGTTTCGAATACTAGGTAATCGACCATCACCTCTGTACTTGTCGTGGACGAACCGCATCACTCTACTCAACACGTGAATGGCATCGGCACTGGTGTATTTCTCTCCGCCTCTATCGTCCAACAAGTCTAAGATTCTCGGACAGAAAAGAGTGGTGATGTGTTCCTTCAACTGATCTAACTCATGGAGGTAACACCCCTGTGATTGATAGGAGAGACAACACCAATTCGCGCGTTATTTGTTTAACACCGCTGTAATTTAGCTTGTGTAGATAAGAGGAGGAGACGTCACCAATTCGCGTGTTGCTTCCTGTGTCTTTAACTTCCTGTAATTTAGCATGTGTCGATGTAACGCCCTTGTAATTTAGCATGTGTCAATAAGAGGAGGAGAAGGAGACTACTACGTCACCAATTCGCGCGTTGTTTCCTGTATGTCTTTAACACCCTTGTAATTTAGCATGTGTCAATAAGAGGGAGGAGAAGGAGACTACGTCACCAATTCGCGCGTTACTTCCTGTGTGTCTTTAACACCCCTGTAATTTAGCATGTGTCAATAAGAGGGAGGAGAAGGAGACTACGTCACCAATTCGCGCGTTGTTTCCTGTATGTCTTTACTACCCTTGTGATTTAGCATGTGTTAATAAGAGATACTGATTGATAGGAGGAGACTAACGTCACCAATTCGCGTTGTGATTTAGCATGTGTTAATAAGAGATACTGATTGATAGGAGGAGACTAACGTCACCAATTCGCGCGTTGCTTCCTGTATATCTTTACCACCCACAAATTCGCGTGTTGCTTCCTGTGTCTTTAACACCCTTGTAATTTAGCATGTCTCAATAAGAGGGAGGAGAAGGAGACTACGTCACCAATTCGCGCGTTACTTCCTGTGTGTCTTTAACACCCCTGTTATTTAGCATGTGTGAATAAGATGGACGACGAGGAGAATAAGTCACCAATTCGCACGTTGCTTCATGTGTGTCTTTACAAATCGCGCGTTGCTTCCTCACCAATTCGCGTGTTACTTCCTGTGTGTCTTTAACACCCCTGTAATTTAGCATGTGTCAATAAGAGGGAGGAGAAGGAGACTACGTCACCAATTCGCGCGTTGTTTCCTGTGTGTCTTTACCACCCTTGTGATTTAGCATGTTTTAATAAATGGTGAGAAGAAGACTACGTCACCAATTCGCGCGTTGGTGCGTTGCTTCCTGTTACCACCCTTGTAATTTAGCACGTGTCAATAAGAGGGAGGAGAAGGAGACTACGTCACCAATTTGCGCGTTACTTCCTGTGTGTCTTTAACACCCCTGTAATTTAGCATGTGTCAATAAGAGGGAGGAGAAGGAGACTCGTCACCAATTCGCGCAACGTCAGTGAAGAGAGATGGACGGCACAAGCGAGTAGAATTGGTGCCCGTTAAGACTGAAAATATACATTCACATCATGAAAACAAACACTACATTCACACTAAGCAATTTTTTTCTCTTATAGTTGAGAATGTACGAGAGCGGGACGCTGAATGCTGGGTTGAGAGCGGAAGGGTGAATGTGTTTTAGACTCGCCACTAGCCCGATTCTGAGGCGAGCGGGACGCTGAATGCTGGGTTGAGAGCGGAAGGGTGAATGTGTGTTTTAGACTCGCCAGTAGCCCGATTCTGAGGCGAGCGGGACGCTGAATACTGGGTTGAGAGCGGAAGGGTGAATGTGTGTTTTAGACTCGCCAGTAGCCCGATTCTGAGGCGAGCGGGACGCTGAATGCTGGGTTGAGAGCGGAAGGGTGAATGTGTGTTTTAGACTCGCCAGTAGCCCGATTCTGAGGCGAGCGGGACGCTGAATGCTCAGTTAAGAGCGGAATGGTGAATGTGTGTTTTAGACTCGCCAGTAGCCCGATTCTGAGGCGAGCGGGACGCTGAATGCTCAGTTAAGAGCGGAAGGGTGAATGTGTGTCTTAGACTCTCCAGTAGCCCGATTCTGAGGCGAGCGGGACGCTGAATGCTGGGTTGAGAGCGGAAGGGTGAATGTGTGTTTTAGACTCTCCAGTAGCCCGATTCTGAGGCGAGCGGGACGCTGAATGCTGGGTTGAGAGCGAAAGAGTGAATGTGTGTTTTAGACTGGCCAGTAGCCCGATTCTGAGGCGATGTGTAATTAACACCTCGTGTTTCTTGCAGGTGATTATCACCCTCGTGTTATTATTAGACTACGTCACAGTGTTATTATGTCACTACTATATGTGCAATTAACACCCTCGTGTTTTTTGCAGGTGATCATCACCCTCGTGTTATTATTAGACTACGTCACAATATTGTTACGTCACTACTATATGTGCAATTAACACCCTCGTGTTTCTTGCAGGTGATTATCACCCTCGTGTTATTATTAGACTACGTCACAGTGTTATTATGTCACTACTATATGTGCAATTAACACCCTCGTGTTTTTTGCAGGTGATTATCACCCTCGTGTTATTACTAGACTATGTCACAGTATTGTTACATCACTACTATTTTTGCAGATAATTTAGAGACTACGTCACAGTATACTTCATTACTATATGTGCAATTAACACCCTCGTGATTTTGCAGGTGATTATCACCCTCATGATATTACTAGACTACGTCACAGTATTGTTACATCACTACTATTTTTGCAGAATCTAGAGACTACGTCACAATATTGTTACGTCACTATTATATGTGCAATTAACACCCTCGTGATTTTGCGGAAGAACAATGTATTTACAATCAGCAGCAGCAACGTCAAAAACAAGCACAGGCAAGTCGTCAGTATCCTCATTATGACGCTTGGTATTCGCCTTCTTATTACCAGGAACTGCAACCAATTTGCGGGTGATGAGGACACTCGTCTTAACACGCCATAGCTGATTTTCAGTCGTCTCCTCTTCAACGAAGGGAACAAGCTCATTACCGATTGGAATCGACTCCTCCTCCTTCACTGGAACCGACTCCTCCTCTGGAACTGGAACCGACTCCTCCTCTGGAACTGGAACCATCTCCTCCTCTGGAACTGGAACCGACTCCTCCTCTGGAACATCCTCCTCCTCCTCCTCCTCTTCACCAGGTGCGTAGACTGGAATGTCCACCTCATTATCCTCCTCCTCCTCCTCCTCCTCCTCGTTGTTGTTGTCGTCTTCTTCGTCATCCTGTTCCTCCTCTTCCTCTTCGTTATCGTCATCCTCTTCCTCTTCGTTATCGTCCTCGTCGTCGTCATCGTCATCCTCCTCCTCCTCCTCCTCGTTGACTACGTCATCGTCTTCAACCGGACTGTACAAGGGTACCCATCCTCATCGACATTTTCACTGATAACGACTGGATCATACCTGTTATCGATGAACTTGAAGACACCAGGTGAAACCTCTTCTTTGAATGCAGCTGCTTTGTTATTGATGACGTGTGAATCCATGATGTTCATGTCATCGTCCAACAGTGCGAATTCCCTGATGACGAAGGGATGGTGTTGTCTGAAGATCAATGTGGTCCTGCCATGTTGCAATTCGCGGTGGGTGAAGGGCTTTGAGCACACCACACAATCATACTTGTGATAGTAGCACATGAGATTACGTGCCATAGTGTAAGCCCACAAACACAGTAAGTCAGACGTGCACATTGGAATCATGAACGAGTTAAGCAAAGACTCATACGATAAAAGACATCTTTACATAGCGTCCAAACTTTTAGCGATTAAAGAAATGAACCAAAAGAGTGTTCATTCGATCACATACGATTATTTACTGGCCGCGAATGGAATCAAGTCCCATTTGCACGTAGCGGCGAATGTATTGTGCAAATTCCTTAAAAACGATTCCATTGAAATCTTTTTAAACTCGAGTCTCATGCAACGCGGGTTATTCGTGTCGTTCGTGTTGAACAACATTCTCTTTAGATGTATCTCGAAAGACAACAAGACTTCATCTTTAAGTGAAACAGATAAAAAAAAATGTTTAACCTGATCGACTTCTGTGTTGAAATTAAAAAGGCTTTCAATCTAATGGGGTACAACAAGGCTAAACGACTATACGGAACTGAGAAACCTGATGAATTGAGTCAACAGGCGGACTGGGCCATCGCACAAACTGTCATCGGTGCTTACAAACAATTGAGGACCGCCTCTCTTGAAAAGAAATACTATTCCAAAACAGCATCGTATCCAAAAACGAAGCCAAATTTAATAGAGATTCTCAACGGGGTTAGTGTCATGAACAAGGCTTTCCAAACTACATCGTGTGAGAAAGCTGACTCTTAAATTTGTCAGACGATAAGATAAGAGCGTACGTCTTGAAAGAAGTAATGAGTCACGACAAATTGAAGCGTGTCAATGGTGACACTAGCACTGCCTTGCGGTTCGCAGGTTTAGTTATCGCTTACAAGAAGTTCCTTTGGGATGTGAAGCGACCATCGCAGCATTCTTCCCCACCACCATTACCTACCGAAAGAGAGTGTTTGATTTTAACGGACACGATCATGCGCTCCTCGTCGTCATTGGCTAACGATCCAAGTAAACCCTTTGTTGATTTTATAGCCGGTAAAAACAATAACAGTGAATACAACGACAAAACCAACAACGATATACTGACTAGTATTCTTAGAGGTGTTAAGTCAATTCACGTATTCGTTCGCAACTTTATCGTCAATGCCGTTCAGAGTATACTGGATATATTTCACTCTCGCTTCTGGGTGTCTCCACGTACGATTACTCTCGTAACATACCTGTGGTATTAGGTGTCGATATTTTACTGCATAAATCTTTGGCTATGTTTGTTAAACAAATCAAATCGTTGAGTGGATTTGACGTAGTCTAACAATAACACGAGGGTGATAATCACCTGTAAAAAAACACGAGGGTGATAATTGCACATGTAGTAGTGACGTAACAATACTGTGACGTAGTCTAGCAATAACACGAGGGTGATAATCACCTGTAACAATACTGTGACGTAGTCACGAGGGTGATAATCACCTGCAAAAATAGTAGTGACGTAACAATACTGTGACGTAGTCTAACAATAACACGAGGGTGATAATCACCTGTAAAAACACGAGGGTGATAATTGCACATGTAGTAGTGACGTAACAATACTGTGACGTAGTCTATAACAATAACGAGGGTGATAATCACCTGCAAAAATAGTAGTGACGTAACAATACTGTGACGTAGTCACAAGGGTGATAATCACCTGCAAAAACACGAGGGTATAAATTGCACTAACAATCAATACTGTGACGTATTCTCTAACACGAGGGTGATAATCGCACACATGTAGTGACGTAAGCAATACCTCCTATCGATACATACTGTGACGTAGTCGTAGTTTGGCATATCACGCACTTGTTAATGACGTAAGCGTGGTTATCCAATTTTGGCATGTAATAAAGGTATGCCAAATCAAGCTAAATTTGGACATTGTTGGATTCGGCACGATTGATTGAGATGACGTAAATCGTAAGGAGTGTTATGCTCATGCTAAAAATGGCAGGAAGCATTGCGTGTATTTTAGTCTTGTTGTTATTTTTCCGATCAATTGATAATAAGGGATGGTTGTTAACACATGCCAAATTTGGATATTGTTGTTGACAAGGTTAATAATGACACCAATGACGTAAGCAATAGCGCTGATTGCACATAACACTTACCTCGAAGTCCGCATGACCTTTGGTGACGTAAGCTGCCAGGGCGTTGACCACACTTACTTACAAGTCCGCATGACCTTTGGTGACGTCAAGTCCGCATGACCTTTGGTGTTCATCAAAGGAAACTTACTGGCGTCTGAATGGACGTCAATGAAACAAACATGTTTAGCACCAGGCGAGCAGAGGTCGTATTCACTTTGATTCAATCTGTCTATCAGGAACGACATTGACTCTAAAGTATTATCGTTAACATTTCTGTCAAACAACAATCTCGAATCAATTTGGAAGTTAATAAAGAAATTCAGACTAGCATAAATTTCTTTAGCTGTGTCGGTGATGTCTGATTCTCCTGAAAGCATCATGTCGACGAGTCTGTTACGAATGACAACTTTACAATGCCACGCGAATGCTTTGTGTAAGTATGTACTGTAACATGGTATAGCACCTAAAAGGGTAGAGAGTTGTTCCATCACCATGATATCGCATAGATGTTGACGCGACGAACATTCTTCGAGTTTGCGACGCGTGTTAAGAACATCGCGCATACGCTGATCGATATCTACTACACCACCATCATCATCTTCTGCAACAACGTACAACCGATCGCTCTGTCGTGTCAACAGTTTTGCCACAGATTCTTGAATGGTTCCGTTTTCCGAAATCGTCACTTCTACAGGTGGGGTTAGAATCAGGGTGTTGAGCGTGTCCGTTATGTTGATTCTCTTTTCCAAGTAACTTAACAGTTTGATGAGAGAAGCCAATCTTACGTGCTTGTGCTTGAATCTGTCAACATTGGAGAGTAACACAGCGTAATATGTTGACAATTCATCCATAGCTTGTTCAGAATATGCAGTTCTAGGTTCATTAACAAGACTAGGAGGTACGGCCGTAGCCGTAGTATTTGTGTTAGTTGCAACATTTTCTTCGTCTAATTTTCTCTTCTTAGACTGCACCGCCGTCAGACAATCAGTCGTTGATTTGGCTTTCATCGTCTTGTGATCGGATATAGCTATTACATTACCAATGTTATTTCTGATAAAAGATTTCATGGAGTGAATCAAGGAAAAGTTATCCAAGGATTTCCTGTAACTTTGAGTACATTTGTATTTGTGTTAGTGTTACAGATGGTACAGTACTGGGACGCGACGTGTTTCACTTGCGGATTTGTGCTTGTCCGACACGAGATTTAAAGACAGACGAACAAGCTAACTCTAAGAAGAGAAGATTAAAACGCAAAAGATATTCAACTGAGACTCAGGTAAATGTCCAGACTAGATAAATGTTATATTTTATTGAGATGAAACATTATTATTATTATACGAATCTTCAAATTTCTTTCTTGTATTTTCAGATCGCAAAATACCAAAACTAGTTGACCCAGAGCCTCATGTGTCCAACTTAAATGAAGTTTACAACAGTAAGGTAAAGAATTTCAAAAAAATTAGTAGGAGTGGAGATAGCTTCTATACGAGTTGCATTTACATTTTATCTAATCATAATCTCCCATTCTAGGTAGTTGGACGTCAGTTGTACTTGTTCATGATGAAGATCATGCAGTTTTACTCCAGCACCCACCTGAACATTCCTGACGCTCCATGTCAACAAAACGAAAACACGATGGTACACCAAGAGCAGGATGTGCTCATGAGAAACATGTATTCTAATAATCTGAAGAAGCTCAAAGAAAAGCTGAAGAACTTGAGAGAAGAAAGCAAACAGGGGAGTGAGCAGAAAAGCATCGAAATTATAGAAATAGAAAGCCCAGAAAACTCAGAAAAAGAAAAACAGGGAAGCCCAGAAAATACAGAAAAAGGAAACACTAAAAAAAAAAAGAAAACAATCCTATAGAAGAACCACTAAACCTAATCAAAGACAACAACCCTATAGAAGAGCCACTAAACCTAATCAAAGATAACAAACCTGTATCATTACGTACGGTGAAAAGAAACAAACCATATCGTCACATTCCATTTGTACATGTCACAAGGGAACCTCGAGAACCTCTTGTTACTCTCAAGAAATTCTGAGTTAAGTAACACATGTATGTAAATAGGGTTTAGCTAAAGTAGGGTCCAATATTTTAAATATATTTTTCGAAACGTTTTTAAAGTGTTATATAATAAAGAAACTTGCACATAGTTTGTGCAAGAAACTGGGGTCAGGATATGCAAAGAGTTTGTCACAGGCAGGATCTACACACAGTTTAACCGGAGAAGAAACTGGGGTCAGGATTTGCACAGAGTTTGTCAGGTGGGTTCAAGATTTGCACAGTTTAGCTAGTCCCTGTTAAATTTGTTTCACACACATGTATATAATTATGATATTTTTAGTTAATAAAAAAGTATACTGTTGTTCTGCATCTCAATTCTTCTTCAACTATATCTAGACAATACTGACAGCAAGGAATAATGGTGACTTAAGATCTTCATCAAAGTTTGTAGAAATAAGTCAGTATCGTGCACAGAAACACATTCGAGTATAGACGACATTTACGCTATCACGTTCTTAACCTTCTAAGAAGGCTCCGGGTGAATATGTGTTTTAGTCTTGAAGCGACATTCAGATCAATTGTAAATTATGCATTACATGTAGCGTGTCCACACTGAGATCTTTCAAATCAACTGCAAGAACTAAAAGTTAATTCGAACTACAACTACAAGTCACGGACACACTTTGACATTTAATTTACTTAATTGGAGTGTTAACGAATCGGAAGCTTCGAAAGACAAAGACACACATTCACCTCACTTAAGGTTAGACAACATTCAGTACGAACTAAATTCAGAATTGGAAGCTTCGCAAGACAAAGACACACATTCACCTCAATCAAGGTTAGACCACATTTAGTAAGAATTAAATTCAGAATCGGAAGCATCGGAAGATAAAAACACACATTCACCTCACACAAGGTTAGATTACATTTAGTACGAACTAAATTCAGAATTGGAAGCTTCGCAAGACAAAGACACATATTCACCTCAATCAAGGTTAGACCACATTTAGTACGAACTAAATTCAGAATCGGAAGCATCGGAAGAGAAAAACACACATTCACCTCATTTAAGGTTAGACAACATTCAGTACGAACTAAATTCAGAATTGGAAGCTTCGCAAGACAAAGACACACATTCACCTCATACAAGGTTAGACGACATTCAGTACGAACTAGATTCAGAATCGGAAGCTTCAGAAGACAAAGACACGCATTCACCTCACACAAGGTTAGACGACATTCAGTACGAACTTTAAAGTCAGAATTGTAAGTCAGTGTGTTACTGGTTTGCATACCTCATGTGTACATCTCTCTATGTAGATCCTAACTCCACTCTGTGGTTAACATAATACTTCGCAAGACAAAGACACATATTCACCTCAATCAAGGTTAGACGACATTTAGTACGAACTGAATTCAGAATCGTGACATTTTCAGAATCGAAAGCATCGGAAGATAAAAACACACATTCACCTCACACAAGGTTAAACTACATTTAGTACGAACTAAATTCAGAATTGGAAGCTTCGCAAGACAAAGACACACATTCACCTCACACAAGGTTAGACTACATTCAGTATCACCTCACATAAGGTTAGACGACGACATTCAGTACGAACTAAATTCAGAATCGGAGGCATCGGAATACAAAAACACACATTCACCTCACACATTCAGAATTGGAAGCCTCGCAAAACAAATACACACATTCACCTCACACAAGGTTAGACGACATTCAGTACGAACTAGATTTAGAATTGGAAGCTTCGCAAAACAAATACACACATTCACCTCACACAAGGTTAAACAAAATCGGAAGTTCCGGAAGATTAGGACACACATTCAATTCGATCGAGGTAAGATGATATTGGCACTCTTGTATACACCCCCATGTAAATCCGAACCCAACTCTGTTTAGTTCGTGTATCCATTCAATTCGATCGAGGTAAGATGATATTGGCAGTACACCCCCATGTAAATCCGGACCCGACTCTGTTTAGATCGTGTATCCACACACATTCAATTCGATCGAGGTAAGATGATATTGGCACTCTGTGTACACCCCATGTAAATCCGGACCCGACTCTGTTTAGATCGTGTATCCACACACATTCAATTCGATCGAGGTAAGATAATATTGGCACTCTTGTGTACACCCCCATGTAAATCCGGACCCGGTTCTGTTTAGTTCGTGTATCCCTCACCCACATGTTGCGAAATTTATGCACAAGTCAGTGAAGATGTCTTGCACGGAGACGTAAAATAATGGACCCCACTTTTTGACAATAAGATATTTATAATTTGTACATGTAAATATAAATGAATGTTGTCTAAACTTTATTGAGGTGTTTTTCTCTTGTGATGCAATTATACTATGTAACAGTATTGTTAAAATCTGAAGCTCGGAAGACTAAAACACATATTCACCTCAGTTAAGGTTAGACGACATTTGAATGTCATCTAAACTCCATTAAGGTGAATGTGTGTTTTCCTTGAAATGCATCCAATTCTTAATTTGAGTGTTAACAGAATCAGAGCTCCGGAAGACTAAAACACACATTCACTTCACACATTCACCTCGGTTAAGGTTAGACGACATTTGAATGTCATCTAAACTCCATTAAGGTGAATGTGTGATCCAATTCTTAATATGAATTTTTCACCTGGTGACATGTTGATATATCCACTTTAATTCATTATCACCAAAAATTTATGGAAGTAAGAAACGAACAGAATCAGAAGCTCCGGAAGACTAAAACACACATTCACTTCGGTTAAGGTTAGATGACATTTGAATGTCGTCTAAACTCCATTAAGGTGAATGTGTGTTTTTCTCTTGAGATGCATCCAATTCTTAATATGAATTTTTCACCTGGTGACATGTTGATCGTTGACGGTTATGTGACATGTTGATCGTGACGGTTATCGTTCGTTTCTTACTTCCATAATTTTTTTGGTGATAATTAATTTAGGTGGATAATTAATTTACTACAAACCTCCTATTTTAGACCATTGTAAATTGTATTTTATTTAGATATTAGGCACGTGTCTCTATTGAATTTACTATGTGAAAACACATTAGGAAGATGCTGCAAAGATCGGAGACTGTCTTGATAAACAACCCCATGACGATGCAGCCCTCGCCCTAGCTAAGACACTCATGTTCACCTACAACGGCATGGGTGTGAACCCGTCAACCATGGTGGGCACGTGGCGTCGGTTAGGTGTGCCTACCTTAACCAGCAGCAGCAGCAGCAGCAGCAACTCTCGCATTAACTGCTGCACCTGTTCTCAGTGTAAAACTAAGAAAACTGTAGATGTGTTGACAGATAGTGCAAGAGATAAACTTTTTAAGTTATCGAATTCCAAAGAGTAATAGACTCTACTACAGTGCGTGTAAAGTTATTGTGTGGTGTGTGTGTATGTGTGTGTGTTGTTGGGCCTCTTCTTTACTTGCAACATTGCAACACATACACTTTAAGGATGATTTGAAAAAAAAATATTTTGTCAATTATTTTTTATTGTTTACCCTTACATATTTCTCTTCCTTATCTATCTCTTCTTCTTATTTCATAACAGTCATGGTTAATACTAAAATTTCATCTACGTATCCCACGTTTTGTGTATCAAAGATTTATGTGGCGTGACTGTTAGAAACCAATGTTCCAGTCTTGGAAACTTTATAGGTAGAACCTTGTCCGTTCAAGTAAATGAAGTACGCCGTTGAAAAAAGACTTTCAAACAGAATCGGAAGCTCCGGAAGACTAAAACACATATTCACCTCAGTTAAGGTTAGACAACATTTGAATATCGTCTAAGGTTAGATGACATTTGAATGTCGTCTAAACTCCATTAAGGTGAATGTGTGTTTTTCTCTTGAGATGCATCAATTCTTAACTTGAGTGTTAACAGAATCGGAAGCTCCGGATTCAGTACGAACTAAATTCAGAATCGGAAGCTTCAGAAGACAAAGATATACATTCACCTCACACAAGGTTAGATGACATTCAGTACGAACTAGATTCAGAATCGAAAGCTTCGGAAGATAAAGATACACATTCACCTCATACAAGGTTAGACGACATTCAGTACCTCCGTTAAGGTTAGACGACATTTGAATATCGTCTAAGGTTAGATGACATTTGAATGTCGTCTAAACTCTATTAAGGTGAATGTGTGTTTTTCTTGAGATGCATCCAATTCTTAACTTGAGTGTTAACAGAATCAGAGCTCCGGAAGACTAAAACACACATTCACCTCGGTTAAGGTTAGATGACATTTGAATGTCGTCTAAACTCTATTAAGGTGAATGTGTGTTTCTCTTGAGATGCATCAATTCTTAACTTGAGTGTTAACAGAATCAGAGCTCCGGAAGACTAAAACACACATTTACCTCGGTTAACGTTAGATGACATTTGAATGTCGTCTAAACTCTATTAAGGTTGAGCATTGCATGTGTTTAATTTTGCTCTTTATCTTGTAATATATTCTTTAAATAACTTTGTTCATTTCTTAAACTTTGGATTATTTTGTCCTTTTCTTCAATCTTTAATTTTCTTTTTGATTATTTCATCATATTCTGATATTTGTTTCTCATGTTCTGATATTTTTCTCATATTCTGATATTTTTTCACATATTCTGTTGTTTTGATATTCAAATCCAATACAGACATTTTACTAGTTTCTTTAAGTGACTCTAATTGACTATGTATTTCATCTCTTTCCATTTTGATTTTTTTTTATTACACATACAAATTCGAAAAGATTCTTTTCTTTTGCAAGTATTTCCTTAATATTTTAAGAGCAGATTGCAATTCTTCTTTTTCATTTTGTTTTGATTCAGAAGAACGTGGACGCTTGTCTGATGCGTATACCCGAAACGTTAGATTCTTTCAATCCTTTGTTTCTTGACGATGAAGTTTGGTTAATTGAATGTCAAACGACAAACTGCAAGTGTCACACGTTAAAGCAGATGAACTTAACTTCTCAGTCACCCACTGAACTTATCGTTTTATTTTTAATGTGTATGAATCACCGTCGATTTTTGAAAAACGGTCTGTATCGTCGTCAGGTGAACCCAGTGCGCTCGGATGTGATCCGCTTTCCGTTGAAAGACGTCCTAGGCAGGTTCAAGGAATCTGAATTACAGTTAGAGGATCGCGGTATGATCATCATGATATACTGCTTTCTCTTTTCTCAAGATACACTAACAGGTCTGCCGATCCGATTAATTTGATAATCTACGTGCTTATCATTCGTTTTCTTTACAAGTCGGCCGAGTTAATGTTCTATCCGTTTGAAAACGCTGCTTCACAATCCGATGAGGTGCATTCTCAGCATATGTGACGGGTTACCTCCCCGTGGTCATAATGTCCGCGCCCTTCACGACCGAGTGTGCCTTCAGAGCTTGGAGAGTCGAACAGAACGATGGTAACAACAGCAGTATCATACCCATCCTATCCTTGATTGATCATACGTACTTCAAAAATTATTCTTGGCAATCTTTAAACGAGATGGAAGCTAGATTGAAATCAAAATTGAACCTGCTTTCCAGTGGAAGTAGATTGTGTAACAAAGGAGGCAAAGGTGGAGGAGTAGGGTTGAGTAATTTGAGGTCAGTACGTAACCACGAGAAATATATACCATATGGCGGTGTACAGATGGACGGTTCAAGAGTGGAGAGATGTCCGACCAAACGAATTGTAACGCGCATGGGTAACATGAAAGTACCGTGCAACGCTTTTGAAATTCTCTCGAATTTCCTAAACTCGAAATACTGGGACCGAATGGGATTGGTAGTCAATCGCTGTTGAACGAAGCAACTTTTGGACAAGGAATTAATAGAGTTGACAATGGTAGGTTCTTGGGTTACGTGACATGCTACATTGACAAAATGGTTAACATCTATCCTCCTGCCACCTTGCAGAACGAATTTGATTTGATTGTTAAGATCGTCGAGAGGTTTCTTTTTGAAGCTAATCATAAAGTGTTAGCGAGAGATATGGTTACACAAGTAGGAAAAATTACATCAACGGTTTGATTTCACAGCATCTCGATTTAGAAACGAGAAAATTTGGTGGGATGGTGTTAAAACCTGCTGTGCCCATTCTCACAGGATCTTCTGATGAAACTTCAACAGCAGCAGCAACATCATTAGAGAATTTGGATACCGTCTCTGACCTTCCGTTACGAGTAACGGCGGTGGCGTCTCTCCACAACAACACCAAGAACAAGTCATCTAACAACATTCATCCATTTTTGAATTTAAAATTCGATAAATTAGAATTGTCTAAGTCAGTTCGTCGAAATAATTTTTTGAAGAATTACATTCAGGTTGTAAGAAATTTTAAATTGGGTATTCTACCTGCTGACATATCCAGAGAAATAGAAATCGTTTCTTTGAATGACTCGAATGTAGCTTGCGTCGTGACACCATTAGGTCTTCATGTCGCATTGGTGGCTAGTAAACTTATAGTTTACCCGCGTCAGTACCAATTCGAAAACGTGTTCTGTTCGGAGGGAAAACAACATAGCCTTGTTTTTAATCCTAGTACGTCCAAGTGGAGTAGCGGGTGTAGCATCAACTTTAACATCTTTAAAATCCATGACGTTACTTGCATCGCATTTTGTTTTAACTATAAAAACTAAATTCAGAATCGGAAGTATCGGAAAACAAAAACACACATTCACTTCAATCAAAGGTAGACGACATTCAGTACGAACTAAAAATCAGAATCGCAGCTTCGGAAGACAAAGACACACATTCCCTCACATAAGGTTAGACGATATTCAGTACGAACTAAAAATCAGAATCGCAGCTTCGGAAGACAAAGACACACATTCAACTCACACAAGGTTAGACGACATTCAGTACGAACTAAATTCAGAATCGGAAGCTTCGGAAGACAAAGACACACATTCAACTCACACAAGGTTAGACGACATTCAGTACGAACTAAATTCAGAATCGGAAGCTTCGGAAGACAAAGACACACATTCAACTCACACAAGGTTAGACGACATTCAGTACGAACTAAATTCAGAATCGGAAGCTTCAGAAGACAAAGACACACATTCAACTCACACAAGGTTAGACGACATTCAGTACGAACTAAATTCAGAATCGGAAGCTTCGGAAGACAAAGACACATTCACTAATGTCTAATCGCATTGAATGTCAACTAAAGCATATTATGACGTTACTTATATCGCATTTTGTTTTAACTATAAAATTAAATTCAGAATTGCAGATGGACGCTGTCATGAAGGTGACTCTACCCAACACTCTATTGAATGGCGGGGTAGAGATTATCATAACAGAACAGATCCGGCAGCGGCAGCACTTCGCCGTAAACGCAAAGCCGCCGCCGCTGTTGCTCTCGCCACCCTCTTCTCTAATTTAACAATGAGACGAACACAATCATTGAATACGTCATGCCGAGAGCGTTAGCCATGAATTTAATAATAACTGATAATCCTCACGGATTCATCGATTTACTCAACAACAATGATCTCCTTGCATTTCTTAATTTTCGTAAAATATGACTCTTCCAATCAATAACAACAAACCTATCATTGACGATTTTAAAGTTCATGCCACGTTAAATAATAACTTATTCCAAACCAATGAAAATCTTCAAAAATATGAAATTAATATCAATTTCATTAAACAAGGTTATTTACATGTGCATGAAATCGACAATTCAGAAGTAGTGTTTTCAGAATCAATAATGTCTGTGAAAATCTTGAAGAGGCATGGAACATGAAACTAAAACAGAGACATATTAACAAAACAATGACTGAATTGCGCTATTTAAATTGGTCTCACGTGTTGGGTGTGTTCAGCATTTTAATGTTAATCGTTCTACTGGTTGCTTTGACCATACGTCATACATTTCGAATGAAATTATACAACAAGCAAAGCGACCAACATTTCAATTCAAAGTTTCTACCGGTGTCATTCTTGGAGCCAAAGACGGGAAGAGTCAGAGATATGTGGTTATCCCCAATGAATATGTGGTGTTCGCGGGTTTGGTGAAACAATGTCAACGTTTTCGTCACGGCTTGTGTACAGACACTCCAGGCTGGACGCAGTTTGCCTACTTCGCTGCTGCTAACGCTTACAACCGTTTGAGAGATGCATCAGATGTACAACAATCAATCACCGTCCCATCTTTGTTGGCGAAGAGTATAGAAGACGTTGTGACTCCCTATCTGTTGTTTCTGAAAAACAAATTGAATAAAGCAAGTAAAGAAGATCTCGACGAACTACAATTATTAGGTATACCTGACAGACCTGTCTTGTCTCTAACTCAACCCATATCTCTTCTGGTTGAAGAATAAATCAAACTCTACTGGTTGAAGAATTACTCACCCCTGTATTCAAATAAAGTAGATGAAAGATTAAAGGCTTTTTTTTATATTTCTAAACTCAATAATCCCATTTTCTCTACCCCTCAGTCAACCTTTCAATTTTTTAGGTGATGTGTAGGACCTACTTATGAGACAAAATTGACAAATTTTAGACCCCACTTGAGCTACTGTGAGCTTACGAAACGATCATGAATGCCGACGATTCGCGTTCAACCGAAAACTTTATTAATTGTAGCGAATTCCTCTCTAGTAACGACACAGCTTCTAAAATCAATTTGAAAGAAACTCAAAATGAAAACATAAGGTTTTCGCGTTGGAATGATGAAGCAGATCTCACTGTTGATGAGAGAGTAACATTTCTAATGTCTCTGGAAGCCACTAACAGAGACTTTTACTTTTACCAGAGTGTTAATGTCTTGTATTGTGTTCAGGTTGTGCATTGAAAATTGTGAAATTTATGCACTCAATGGGACGAATGGACACGACGCCAAGAGACTACTCCCGTTCATCACGAGTCTCTACATTGTCAGTCGGTCTTGGAAATCTTCAGCAGTATTACCCACATCCAATTCCTATTTCTCAAGATGTGAGAGGGAAGGACGTTTCTTTGATATTGAAGAAGACACTACCTTTTTCTACACTTACACAGCTTACATGCTGGGGATGTTGGGTACTAACGATGAATTTTATGAAAACATCATGTCCACCATAACAGAAGGATTTGATTTCAATGGTTTCGATACAAGGAATTGGAACGAGTTTATCGAAAAACACTTCATCTCCTTTCTATTGGGTCGAACAGCTTTCCTCGCTTCTAGACCTGCTGCTTTCATCAAACGATTATTGACGGAAGATAAGAGCGATTGTATCCAACGTCTATGTAACATTGTCTTCATGAAGTCTATCAACTCGGATTCCATCACTATTGACGATTTGATTTCAAGTTGTGTTGACCATCCCAATGATCTACCTCGCGTAGGGTTAACGGATTACGCTCAGAGAAGTGCCTTCGGGCGAAGTGTCGTCAAAGAAGCTTGTGTATACCCCTATGTAGATCCGGACCCCACTCTGTCGATACCTTGTGTATACCCCTATGTAGATCCGGACCCCACCCTGTCGATACCTTGTGTATACACTTTGTTTACCTCACATGCCATGTAGTTTAGTTCGTGTATCCCTCATCCACATGTTGCGAAATTAAAGCATAAGTCATTGCTTTTGTCTTGCACGGAGACGTAAAATACCGGACCCCACTTTTTGGCTATTAAGACATGTTAGTTATAAATATATATTTTATTGAATCAAAGTTTTAATTCTGCTAACACAGCTTGTAGGTGTGCACCATAACCTTCGATGTCGTCATACAAGAACCTTGCGAACACAGAAGAGAACGGAATAGCAGCCGTGAAGATATTTTCATACATAGTTTCTTTGAGTGAATTATTGGTGAGATACGTGTTGATTTTATAGGCTTTGATAATGTTAAGTAGATTTCTTATCAAATTGTGTCTGATGTCTTTAAGGTTTGATCTGGTCTTTGAACATCGGACAGATGTGAGATCAAGCCATCCCCGTCTATGTACACCCCTGTGGCATTGCTCTCGAGTATAACTGTAGTGCTTACATCCTCTAAATTTTTTTTGGGATTGACAGCCTCGTGTATACTATCAACCGTCATTTTAATTATTTCTTTACAAAGATCGGCAATAATTTCAAATTCTTTTTCGCTTACCACTACCATTAAACGACTTATTATACATTTCATAATATTTTCAAAATCGTTTTTGAGAAAAGATAGGATATCCGAAATCGGAAGATCCTTCGGTCCTTTACTGGTAAAGTCGATCGCTGCTGCTGCTGCTGCTTCATTGTTGTTTACTAGTTTCCTTTCCTGATTAAAAAAGTTTTGAACGTTGTTCACACCACCCTCGTGTTTTTTGCAGGTGATTATCACCCTCGTGTTATTATTAGACTACGTCACAGTATTGTTACATCACTACTATTTTTGCTAGAGACTACGTCACAGTGTTCAAGAATCCGTGAGGATCATTAGTAAGAACAGACATGTCATTTTTTTCTAAAATATTTCTAATTTGTGCCAAGTCTAAATACGGTAAACGAACTTTCTCAATTTCACTCTTCAATGCATCTAAAGTGTTATCGACATCCGTTTTCTGAAGAAAATGTGCAATGTTAAGGAACACATTAATAAGTGAGACGGCTTGACCTACCGAATATATGATGACTCTCTCCAGAGGAGAACTTGCCGCTACTTTGGGTGAAGATGGTGAGCAGCTATTACTTCTCGTCATCGATTGTCGTCGATTCTGAATAACAACAGGACTAGATCGAAAATCCACCAACCTTGGCGAACATCTCGGTAGCGATTGTCGTCCGTTCTGAACAACAACAGGACTAGGTCGAGACGCCAAGAGAAGAGATCCGTAAGCATGCAAGAAAGAATTAGCTGATTCGTTTAACTTAACAACATTACTATTCTCACTTAATTTGAGCACTTTTTAGTTTTAACATGCTTGAGAAATACTGTTGAAAAAAGAGTAATGATTTGTTCTGGGTCGGTGACATCTTTACGACCAGAAACGCAAATCACCTCATTCACACAATCGTTCATCAACACGGATGAGGACAACTCAGGATAGAGACGCATGATGTGACGAGCGTGACACACTTTCATCAAGCCGCAATCATTCGTTCTCCGATTTCCACATTGATGTTTTTATTAACAGTAGTGAAGTCAGTTTCGAGATTGAAGACTAACATTCTATTATACATAGCCTTGTCCACAAAAACTTTAACAAGAAAGAGTTGCTGATTAACACTGGTGTCGCAGTTATACTGCAAGTGACCGGACGACTGTGTAATCCTCGCACTGGTACAACAGATCCGCTTGAGGCGACTAACTTTAACATGTTAGAGTTGTACTGTCCGGGTAACATGTCTCTGGTCATGGGTGTTTCTGAAAACATAGTGCATGTAATGATGTTAGCATCCGAAGCTGTATTTGAAGATAAATATTTCTCACCGTCGAGATTTTGATCGTACAACTCTAACGCGTGGTATAGAGTCGACAGTTGGTCGTTCAACACTCTCTCTCACGAAGGTGTCGCCGAGTAAGGGGCAATCATCACCGACTTCAATTGTCTCAAGTACGGATTCATCCTTTTCTTGTCGTTGCGGTTGTCTTGATGCTGCTGATGTGGTTGTTGCTGTTGATGTTGATTCAAGAGATCCACCTCGAGCGGATCAAAATCACTATATACAACGTCGACAAAACTGTCGTAATTTAACGACGCAAGACTCCTATCGTGTTTCTGCAACCTAGAACACAAAGAAACTAAATTTGAATTGGTTAGCGATCCAGTAGAGAGAATCAAGCCATAGAACGCAGCTGTTGTAAGTATATCTTGCGTGCGGTCTGAATCTTCTTCATCATCCAGATGACTATTGTAACTCTGTTGACAGTGAGAACAACCGAGAACCTGACCTTTGTGATTCACCTGATTGTTATAACAATGTTTTCGTATTTCTGGTTGTGACGATATACATTGTTTTAAAGTTTTATAATAATAATTCAATTCCTTCAACGTAGCAGAAGCAACTGACTTAAAGCTACTGTCGTTGTTGTTGTCCTTTTCCATCCTGAATGAGCGATTCAATAACAGAAAGCACAGAAGAAGCCCTTTTAAATGAGCCGGTTAGCAATGACACCATAGAAGAAAGCTCGAATGTTGAAAATAATTCGATACAAATGGAAATGGAAGAAAGCCTAAATGATCCAGCATCACCACCACCGCTACCTTTGCAACCAATGCCACCGCTACCACCGCCACCATCACCACCACCGCTACCTTTGCAACCAATGCCACCGCCACCACCACTATCACCGCTACCACCACCACCACCACTTTCACCACCAGGAGAGCCTACACCTGCAGCATTAGATCCTACATCAATGATTGTGGTAGATACAATACCAGGATATCAAACACCAGAAGAGCCTGCACCAATGATTGTGGGAGATGCAGAGGTAGCAATGATTGTGGGAGATGCAGAGGTAGATAGTGCACCAGAAGCTCCCCCCCGAGAGGAGCCTCCTCCACCACCACCACTATCAACTAGCGCTACAAGAGGCGAAGAAGAACTACGGGAAGAAAAACTGGAAGTTGAGCAACCCAGCGAAGAAAAAATGGAAATTGAACAACCCAAATCATTGGAGGATAGAATAAAATTGTTGCGTCCGAGTTTTAAAGCTAACCCTAAATTGATAACAGACAACGTCGATGTGATAGGTGCTTCTATCGAATACAACCGAGCTGGAAATTATTTTATGTACGAAAGTGATGTTCTTACTCAGGAGAACTTAATCAGTGAAAATGATAAACGCATCTCTAGTTTATACTCTACAACCTTAATTTAAAAAAATGCTAAGTTAAATAAAACTCCGTCTATAAACGAAGACAATGGTAACCTGAATAACCTCAGTTGTGTCTTAGGTTCTTACCCAGCGGTGGAGTTACTCACAATCTTGGTAGATGACACTAGCAGAAGGAAAGACATGGGAAAACTCATGAAGTATGGGATTGACTCTGTATCTTGGATTTTAAAAAATATGATATCGGTTCATAACGTAATGCATTCTTTTGTGGTTTCGTTATTGGAAATGATGAAATCTAAATTTAATCCGATGTATCGGTTAGAAACGCTTGAACCAAACAATGTACTCGATCTCTTCTTTGGAAAGGATACTACAAAAAAATTTACCACTAATGCAATATTGATGTATGATTATTTATCTCAAATCAAATTAAATTTAAATAAGAGTTTCCACACTAACGAGAATGCAACCTTTTCGACTCTGTATTTGTTTTACATTCTGTATAAGAACTTTTTAAAATCGAAGGGATGGAATATCGATGTGTTGTTGCTCTGTCCTAGTGTCTTTTCAATGGTAAAGGCTAACGTTTGCAGATTAACTCTCCAATTTTATCTTGGAATGCAATCTGAATTTGTGCAGTTTTTTTAATACATCGGATGCAGCAGCTTTGGAAAGTTACAAACCTGAAGTATACAATGCATCGAAGATTGTTTACGACTCTATGTTGGGTGACTACATTCCCGAAGAAACCGTGTTGAACTATGATAATATTTTCAATATTAATTGTAACCCGAAGAAACCGTGTTAAACTATGATGATATTTTCAACATTAAATGTAACATAAGCTGTAAGGAAAATAAAAATAACACTAGAATATAGTATGATTTTATTAGACAAATACCAATTACATCAAAACCTGTAGAAGTTGCCCTGGATGTTGTTGGTAGTAGACATATTCGTCAATATTTCTCTTTGAGGAAAAAGGAAGGTCTTTGAATCCATCTAAAGCACTCACGACAATATTTAAAAAAAACAGGAGGTGTTTTTTCAACGATCTTCATGTACCTGTTGACATGATCTACTTTGACATCAACATCTAGCCTTATTAAAAACAAAAGAAACAATATCATCAAACCAAAGAGAAACACCAGACTCAAAGCTCGTCGTTCAGAAAGAACATGTGTCTCTTTAAAATCACCGCAGGTGAAGGGTGTTGTTCCGTCCCGTGTCCTGTCCATTTGATCTCAAAGAGATATTTGATCAAAGATAACGTCGGATCTTCTCCTACAATGTATATGTCCTTCAGCGATAAAAATTTTCTTCGGCCATAAGACTGTTGGATTTTAAAGATGTTAAAGTTGATGCTACACCCGCTACTCCACTTGGACGTACTAGGATTAAAAACAAGGCTATGTTGTTTTCCCTCCGAACAGAACACGTTTTCGAATTGGTACTGACGCGGGTAAACTATAAGTTTACTAGCCACCAATGCGACATGAAGACCTAATGGTGTCACGACGCAAGCTACATTCGAGTCATTCAAAGAAACGATTTCTATTTCTCTGGATATGTCAGCAGGTAGAATACCCAATTTAAAATCTCTTACAACCTGAATGTAATTCTTCAAAAAATTATTTCGACGAACTGACTTAGACAATTCTAATTTATCGAATTTTAAATTCAAAAATGGATGAATGTTGTTAGATGACTTGTTCTTGGTGTTGTTGTGGACATGTTTTCTATTAGAAAACATGAGTACAAATATAACCACCGAATTTTTAGGTTTTAGATTTATTAAGATGAAGATACCTAATAAAATGGGCATTTACTACTTTCCACCTTGGATGAAACTCATCAAGAGTGTACAAAGTGAACCCCCATCCCTATTTTATAGAATAATAAAATCATTGATTTAATTTTTTGTATATATACCCAATATTCCTTCCTTTTTTATTATCCTTGTATCCCGTTATCACAATTACATCCAAATAAAACTTCATTTATTCCGTTCTTACCTAACACAGGAAGTACCCTATTGGATGGAAATATGTCACAATGGAACACATTCGAAGAAATGATAAAACTTTTATTAATGAAACTAAAATATGATTTCTAGTGCTGACAGAAAATATAGTTTTAAGGAGGCAGGTAAATTAACCTTAACAAACTGATGGAAATCAACAAGACTGGTCCTCTTCTTATTAGTAGACACATGAAGAATTGTAACATAAGGAGAATTACAAATTTGTCTGATACTTTCATTTCCAAGTTCTAGAAGGGTTGATTCTAAATTCTCACATGGTTGACAACTGAAGTGAAAATAACGCAGACGGATATTATAATCGTAGTTCTTTAACTTGTCCACAACACCCCACCCCACTGCTGCTAATCTGTACCCTCCTCCTCCTCCTCCTCCTAGTTTGAGCCACCCTACCACCCACCCCCTCCCTCTTGTTTTCCAAGTGGGGTCCAGATCTGCAGGGGGGTCATGACATATAGTGATTCGTAATCCGTCCGAAATTAATTTTGCCACGAGAATGGGGAGAGGGTGGTTGTGACAGCTGTGTAGGTGGTGGTTTAGGTGGTGGTGGTGGTTTAGGTTAGGTTAGGTGGTGGTGGTGGTTTAGGTGGTGACTCACTCACTCACACCCGCCTTAAGCCTCCTACTACTACTACTACTAAGCCGCCGCCGCCGCCACGACCCGCCCCCCCCCCCCCCCCCCCCCACCCCGGTTTAGTTCCGCAATAATTTCAACAATGTATATAAAATGCAAATATATCAGGTAAATCTGGACCCAGTTTAGCAGGGCCACACACCCACACCCACCACACACACCCACACCGTACTACTAATGGTGACGTAGTATCTCTTATCAACACATGCTAAATCACAGGTGTTTTCTAAAGACCACAATCCATCATAAAGATGTTGATCCTCAACAGCTATACAATGTTTTAACATCACCATGTTGTATACACACATTTCTCGATATCTAGTGTCTAGAATAATACTCTCATCTGCTTGGAGCACCACATCCAATCCCGGTCCCACATATTGCAACTCGTAACAGAAATGCTCAGGACAGACACGTTCGACACCAACAACGCTCTGTATGCATTCTTTCAACCGCAATCCGACGCTTACCTCTGTCAGGTATTCGATGAATTTATCTGCACTGTCTAGGAACTTGTACACCTTACCCAAAGTAGGTATGAAATAAACACCCAATTTGACGCGTAATATGTACTCTTCTCTATAGTCCACGCTAACACTAGCGTTGTTGTCCGTTTTCACATAGTGTCGGTTTTTCTCATATTTGTCACACAAGAGTTCCACTTCTCTTAAGAGCGTTGCCTGCTTGCATTTTAATTTATGTAATGATTCTGCTTTCAAGTGTATTACGATTTCGATCAGTATTCAGGTGCTGTGTTAGTATCAGCGGTTATGTCCATCTTAGCTCAGGTTGAAGCCGGTCAACGATCAGACCGCAACATCCTTAGGAGTTTAAAAGCTAGTGATGTTGAAAATCAAATCTTATCCAGGATGAAAAACAAGGTTGTCCAACGATTAAATTAAATTTTGTCTTCGGCATAGGTAACACCAACGTGTGTTACGGTTTCTCGAGACGATTCAAACGTTAGTGACGTGTCGGCTTTTGTGGTTGCAGCGGACAAGGACGCTGAACACTTGTCAGCACATCATGTCGTGCTTCACACAGGTCCGACATCCACATTTAAAACGACTCACACAAATCACAAGCAAGTAACGACACACACCGTAACCATTCCGTCGTTTGACCGGAAAGCAATCAACGAGACGACGTCTGATATAACTAGCGCTACATTGACAGTGCAGAAAATCGGAATTCGTTGCAAGGATGCAGACACACTTGACACTATGCTTGCTGCTGTTAAATCTAACTTGGTGACTTTCTTATTACATTTGGTTATTAATGGAAGTCATGTATAACCAAGTGCACTTGAAAGAGTAAGACATTATTTTGTACATTTAAAAAAAAAGGTTAACAATAAAAATGTAGACTTAGCTTTGGTTTTAAACACCGAAATGAGTAACATTGATTGAGTTATACATTGTAAGCTTCCTAAGATAATAATGACATTCACCTCAATAGAGTTAAGACGATATTGTAAGTTCACAAGACAAAAACTTAAATAACATTCACCAGGACTCACAAAGTACAAGAGTGCAAATGTCATCTAACCTCGATCGAGGTGAATGTGTGTATTAATCTTTCGGAGCTTCTGATTCTGTTAACACTCCAATTAAGAATTGGATGCATCACAACAGAAAAACACACATTAGCCTTAAGGAATCGAAGTGAATGTGTGTTTTAGTCTTCCGGAGCTTCCGATTTTGACAATACTGTTACATAGTATGTAATAGTTGCTTAACACTCAAATTAAGAATTGGATGCATCACAACAGACAAACACACATTCACCTTAATGGAGTTTAGACGACATTCAAATGTCATCTAACCTTAACCGCAATGAATGTGTGTATTAGTCTTCCAGAGCTTCCGATTCTGTTAACACTCGTATTAAGAATTGGATGCATCACAACAGACAAACACACATTCACCTTAATGGAGTTTAGACGACATTCAAATGTCATCTAACTAACCGAGGTGAATGTGTGTATTAGTCTTAAAGAGCGTCCTATTCTTTTAAAACTCGTATTCAGAATTGGATGCATCACAACAGACAAACACACATTCACCTTAACAGAGTTTAGAATGTCGTCTCAACTCCATTGAGGTGAATGTGTGACTTTGTACTATGTAGCGTCCAATTCTAACTTTGATAGACATCAGAATCGGACGCTCAGTAAGTCAAACACACACATTCACCTTAACAGAGTTTAGATTCTCATTGAATGTCGTCTCAACTCCATTGAGGTGAATGTGTGACTTTGTACTATGTAGCGTCCAATTCTAACTTTGATAGACATCAGAATCGGACGCTCAGTAAGTCAAACACACACATTCACCTTAACAGAGTTTAGATTCTCATTGAATGTCGTCTCAACTCCATTGAGGTGAATGTGTGACTTTGTACTATGTAGCGTCCAATTCTAACTTTGATAGATATCAGAATCGGACGCTCAGTAAGTCAAACACACACATTCACCTTAACAGAGTTTAGAGTCTCATTGAATGTCGTCTCAACTCCATTGAGGTGAATGTGTGACTTTGTACTATGTAGCGTCCAATTCTAACTTTAATAGACATCAGAATCGGACGCTCAATAAGTCAAACACACATTCACCTTAACAGAGTTTAGAGTTTCATTGAATGTCGTCTCAACTCCATTGAGGTGAATGTGTGACTTTGTACTATATTGCGTCCAATTCTGATGTCTGAATGTCGTCTAAACTTCATTGAGGTGAATATATGTCTTTGCCTTACTGAGCGTCCGATTCTACACATCCGAATCAGATACATTATATTTATAATTTATTTAACCTGAATTTTTTGAGCAGTGTGAATTTGATAAATTTTTTGTATCGAATTTTTTAAACACTTCACTTAAACCAAAGAAATATAGCTATTTTCATCTAAGAAAAGTTAAATGAGAAAGAAGATTCAAAGTGCAAGCCAAAGTCAGAATTGGACGCTATATGGCACACAGTACCTAGCAACGATACAATATTGGACCCCAGTCTTTCTGTTGTATAGGCAAAAGGTTGAATTATCCTAAGCTACCATTTTCATAGACAAAATACTCAAGATCCAATGTCGATGTGTCCGTTTCGGATATACCAGAATCAGAATTGGACGCTACCCGCTTTCCCTGCTGCATGGGGATTGTGACACATGGCACATACTTAGTAACGATACAATATTGGACCCCAGTCTTTCTGTTATAAAGACAAAAGGATAACACTAACAACAACAACAATACAATATTGGACCCCAGTCCTAAATTTGAAATATTGGATCAAACCAGTCTGTTTTAATACTAAATTTGAAATATTTAACTCCAGTCTTTCTTATCTGTGTCTAGATTGAATACGTTTTGATATTTTTAATTTCACAAATTGTGATTTATGTTCTATACCGCGATATCAAAGACCTTATTTTTTCACCTTTTTTTATATTAAACAAATACAGAGTGTCATCCTGTCCGTTACGATGTCTAACGAACAACAATTAGTTTTCTCGAACGAACAACAATTAGTCTTATCCTTGATAGATGAATTGAAACAAGGAGTTGAAGATGGTTTGAAGAAAAGTTGCCTGTATGTCAAGAGTGTCTACCAGGCACATCTGCAACAGTTCGAACGCACACTAGAACACGATCAGTTTGCAGACACGAGTCTCTCCAAACTCGAAATGCAGTCAATAGACGAAATTCAGATGAACAAACCCGTTCATTGGGATTTTGCATTGAAGCTGTCTCACGCCTTGCGATCGAGTATACGTTTCATGTCCATCGCGTTGGATGATATTTTGTCCGAGTTCCGTATGGTGCTAGCGTTGCACCTCGAGAACCTCCACACGACGTACCAGGTCGCACCTTCGTTCGACTCCATACCTGTATTCAACAATAGAGTTCATGTGATGGGTGGTGTGCGTCCACCCAGCAACGAAGAGTTCGTTCCAATATATTTTTATTGGATGTTTCGAAATACTCGTATAGTTTTTTAATACCGTCTGTAATATATTTTTCGTTATTCATTTCTAGAGTTCGGGAACGGTTACACTTCCTTCCTTCCTCGAGTTCTAAATGGAAGTGTAGAGATGTGGTCCAGAGCCCAGAAGAACCCCCCCCATATCACTACAAGAGGAGGAGAAGGGAAGTGGTTGCCAGCAACGACCATAACTAATATCATTTTATTCAATTACAGTTGACAGCAGTTGGTTGCAGTTGAATATCTATACCATGGCGAACGAGGGTTCCAGTCTACATGTAAACTTTTCTTTTCTCTATTTAATAAACTTTAACTTTAGTAGTGCCTGAGTTTTATTTTAAAACATGTGAGTTAGAAAAATATAGAAATGAATCCAAAGACAAAAATATTATTATCAAAGTTATTTGATGACGACGGTGAAACAAATTGTATTAAGTTTCCAACCCCATCGTTTAAAATTTATCAAAGCGAAGCTTTAACATCGGTGCGCTTGTGTCAAGAAGTGGCATGTAACCTGTACCCTAAGAGTTTACCACGACCTTTTCGATTAACCAAGTACAAGTACACGCCGTACGATTAGCTTTAATTCAATACTACAAACATGCTTGTTGGAGTCCTTCTTTGAGTGTTGAAACTCTGTTAAACGCAACATATGACTCGAGAATTCGTGAAGAGATACGAGTGAACAATTATGGAGGGGGTTTGGTCATTGGCGATGGAACAGGTATTGGCAAGACCAGGAAATGGCTGCTTTTATCATCAGTGTCGTGTTGGCCGAGTCGAGCATTAAACAACTAGCCATTGATTCACATATGGATGTGTTAACACATACGTCAAGGCGGAATGTTTACGGGAACCCTTTCTTTATCTGGATAACGTGCTCTCGTAACTTGTTCAGAGATTGCCAAAATGATATATTACAGGTTCTCGTCAATAAAGATGATCGGTTCAATACTTGGACTAAGGTAGGGTTCGCAGACAGACCGAGTTTTGCAAACACGGATAGTGACAGTTCTTTGTCGAAAGACTATAGTATTCACACTCATGGTTACGACAACAAAAAAATGATCGTTAAATTTTATAATTGGAAAAACATAGTCTCGATGAATAAAGAAATGCGCACCCGTGAAACCGTAACGCTGACACCTGCGATCTTATCGACGATTCAAACACATATTCGACGAATAGGCTTTAAGAGAAAAACTTTTACTAATGCTCGTTATGTAATGTGTGGTACGTTTTCAACGAATGTCAACGATAAGGAAATGATGGTCTTACCAGGATCGGAGTATGCCGGGCCGTGTTGTTCGGAGGGAGATAACAGAATTCACATTTACAACGCTAGTAGAAGAAGTGTTCGTTATGCTAGATTAACTCGACCTTACATCGGTGTCCTTTTAGACAAGTTTCCAATAGAATGGAAGGCAAACGTCTTTGTCGGTAACCCAATTCTCTCATGAAATCAATACATTGATTGCCGCGCTCTTGACTAACATCATGTACAGTCTGTATTTCATGATGCAAGACACTTAGAACATACAACAATAATTGCACATCGTCAGGTAACCTAAAATTTCTAGTGAAGTGTTTCAACTTGTTGGAAAATAAATTTCTCGTCGACGATCTTAAATTTCGAAGACAAGGAATAGAAGAGAGGAATGTGGGTGGATGTCTGACAGTGTTAAAAATTAACTTGACTCGATCCACGATGTGGGTATGAGCACCCACATAAGCTATGTATTTTGTGTGGAGACGTTCCATATAATCCGCATGGCTGATGTGTGGAATCGTCGTCATTTTGATTGTAGACTGTTTGAAGACTAGCTTGCTCCAAACTATCTCTTTCTCCAATGATGAATGATGGTTGCCTGTTAAGGTAGAGACGCAGTTAAGTATTTATAATCTTGTTGATGATACAAACACACACCCGCACATACAAGGCTAAGACACACACGCACACAAACACGACTACTACACACCTACCAATGAAATGACAGACGCCACCGCCGCTGTTGTCTCTTCGACACGCAGACTCAACTCAATGCGAGCACACACTAAATGTCGACTTAACTCTATTGAAGTGAATGTGTGTTTTTGTCTTACGGAGTGTCCAATTCTGAATTTGTAGCAGTAAGACTTTAACTCAAACATTAGACTTACAAAATCAGAATTGAACACTTCGTAAGACAAAGACACACATTCAGACCAAATTTTACTATCACTTGTTTTGAATGTTAAGCCGATCGCTATTGGTTCACCACCACTGATGCTGACTCTCTCATCATCGTCTTCTGGATCGCTATCGACAGTTGTCCAAGATAAATCATCAGATTTGATAACAGTATTCATTCTGCCTTGTGAACCTTCGGAGACGCATGCCTGTCACGAACCTTAAAACAAATTCATAATGACGTGGTTCTTGGTGGTGATTTTAGATGCTGTTTCCACAGGGCTGGTATATCAATTCGGTGAAACAGTCTCTCAAATTTGCTATCTGTTCTTTGTCGTATTCTGTTGTGAATTGCACATTATCCAAGACGATATTGCACTCAGTCGCGACTTGGAGGATTAACTTCATTGTATATTAATAGAGTCAGGTTTTTCTCAATAGATCTATCTGATCTTTATTCTTTTCCGTGACCTGAATCCCATCGAGAATGATATTGCATCGATTCACGAGATCCGACTGAGCGTATGCCTCAACATCGATGGGGTGTTGGGTGTAGCACGATCCATGATTAGGCAACGAGAGGACATAATCTCTGTGTTCTTTGCCCTTGAACACTACACCTTCGCGGCGTTCGCGTCTGTCCAAGTTGTACTCCTCAGTGGATACGGTTTCATTCATCGTTACGGTGGTGTAGTTAGAGTTATCGCTTGAGTATGTGTTTAATTACCGTTAACCATATAGCCATTTATATGTGACGTGTCCAATTACGCTCGGGTTCAATCACGGATTATGGATAAGGTCATAGAAAACCACCTGTCTAACAACCTGGGAAGTGCTTACAAAGATCTCGCTGCCACTAAAGAGGAAGACAACGCTGCGCGGACTACTGACATCGTGCTGTTCGTCATATCAATTATTTGGCATTAATCTCAAAATGAAGTGTAATGCAATGGTGCAAAATTGATTGATCACACCCGTGTCATGCCAAATTACAAGGTCAAGTCAACAGACAGAATGACATGCGTGACATGCGATGCTGCATTCAAGGAAGGTCTACGTGTCTTCCAATCAGCTTGTGGTCATTTGAATCACCGATTTTGCATTTCCACGCACATGGACTACTATCACAAGTATGATTGTGTGGTGTGCTCAAAGCCCTTCACCCACCGCGAATTGCAACATGGCAGGACCACATTGATCTTCAGACAACACCATCCCTTCGTCATCAGGGAATTCGCACTGTTGGACGATGACATGAACATCATGGATTCACACGTCATCAATAACAAAGCAGCTGCATTCAAAGAAGAGGTTTCACCTGGTGTCTTCAAGTTCATCGATAACAGGTATGATCCAGTCGTTATCAGTGAAAATGTCGATGAGGATGGGTACCCCTTGTACAGTCCGGTTGAAGACGATGACGTAGTCAACGAGGAGGAGGAGGAGGAGGATGACGATGACGACGACGAGGACGATAACGAAGAGGAAGAGGATGACGATAACGAAGAGGAAGAGGAGGAACAGGATGACGAAGAAGACGACAACAACAACGAGGAGGAGGAGGAGGAGGAGGAGGAGGAGGATAATGAGGTGGACATTCCAGTCTACGCACCTGGTGAAGAGGAGGAGGAGGAGGAGGATGTTCCAGAGGAGGAGTCGGTTCCAGTGAAGGAGGAGGAGTCGATTCCAATCGGTAATGAGCTTGTTCCCTTCGTTGAAGAGGAGACGACTGAAAATCAGCTATGGCGTGTTAAGACGAGTGTCCTCATCACCCGCAAATTGGTTGCAGTTCCTGGTAATAAGAAGGCGAATACCAAGCGTCATAATGAGGATACTGACGACTTGCCTGATGCCAAGAGAACCAGGATAGTGTTGCCAAATGTGGCCATCGATGGTGAGAGATTAACGATGTGGAACGACGATGGGTATATCCACATTGTGTCACCAGGCTTCATGAATGAATCACAGCCCATGGAAATGATGTCATCGTTGACTAACCAGTCGCATAAATTGAAGATCAATCTGTATGAGAACTGCACTTATAAGTGCTAAATAGGTGTTGCTGATTGTGTATTGTTTATAGGAAATTCATGTCTTGTAAATATCGGTGTTTATAATGTTTAATCAATAAACCAATGTTCGTACACATGGCTACTGATTTTCCCAAATACGAGTCGATACAAACAAAACATGGCAAAAAAAAAAACAGTGCCAAAGACATGCAAAAAAAAATTGGCAATCAACACGCAATAATGACGTGTTTATAGTAAGTAAGTGTGGTCAACGCCCCTGGCAGCTTACGTCACCAAAGGTCATGCGGACTTGTAAGTAAGTGTGGTCAACGACCCTGGCAGCTTACGTCACCAAAGGTCATGCGGACTTCGAGGTAAGTGTTATGTGCAATCAGCGCTATTGCTTACGTCATTGGTGTCATTATTAACCTTGTCAACAACAATATCCAAATTTGGCATGTGTTAACAACCATCCCTTATTATCAATTGATCGGAAAAATAACAACAAGACTAAAAATCGCGCAATGCTTCCTGCCATTTTTAGCATGAGCATAACACTCCTTACGATTTACGTCATCTCAATCAATCGTGCCGAATCCAACAATGTCCAAATTTAGCTTGATTTGGCATACCTTTATTACATGCCAAAATTGGATAACCACGCTTACGTCATTAACAAGTGCGTGATATGCCAAACTACGACTACGTCACAGTATGTATCGATAGGAGGTATTGCTTACGTCACTACATGTGTGCGATTATCACCCTCGTGTTAGAGAATACGTCACAGTATTGATTGTTAGTGCAATTTATACCCTCGTGTTTTGCAGGTGATTATCACCCTTGTGACTACGTCACAGTATTGTTACGTCACTACTATTTTTGCAGGTGATTATCACCCTCGTTATTGTTATAGACTACGTCACAGTATTGTTACGTCACTACTACATGTGCAATTATCACCCTCGTGTTTTTACAGGTGATTATCACCCTCGTGTTATTGTTAGACTACGTCACAGTATTGTTACGTCACTACTATTTTGCAGGTGATTATCACCCTCGTGACTACGTCACAGTATTGTTACAGGTGATTATCACCCTCGTGTTATTGCTAGACTACGTCACAGTATTGTTACGTCACTACTACATGTGCAATTATCACCCTCGTGTTTTTTTACAGGTGATTATCACCCTCGTGTTATTGTTAGACTACGTCACAGTATTGTTACGTCACTACTATTTTGCAGGTGATTATCACCCTCGTGACTACGTCACAGTATTTTTACAGGTGATTATCACCCTCGTGTTATTGCTAGACTACGTCACAGTATTGTTACATCACTACTATTTTGCAGATAATTTAGAGACTTCGTCACAGTATTGTTACGTCACTACTATATGATATGTGCAATTAACACCCGTCATTTCCATATGTGGAATTAACACCCTTTTTTTGCAGGTGATTATCACCCTCGACACATTCACCGATAGAGTCAGAATCTGTTCATGATCAACACTAGCTAGAGTGGGGTCCGATATTTGACGATTTCGTCTCCTAAGCGTTAATCTAAAAATTGAGTTTTTCTGAGGGAAGGTATATAAATTATTAGAGAGGAGAAAGTAGGAATCTGTAAAGTTATATTCTCGAATTTAGGTAGTTTGTCGCGACAAAGATAGAAATTGGACGCTCCGTAGTGCAGACACACATTCATCTCAATTAAGTTTATAATCTGTATGCACCCCATGAAGATTTGGACCCCACTTTGTACTATCGATGTACATATACCCATGCAAAGTTTATATTCTGAAGTTAGTGTATCCCTCATTCACATATTGTTAAATTAAAGCATAAGCCATTGAAGTTGTCTTGCATGGAGATGTAAAATATTGGACCCAACCTATTTGCTTCTGATATTTTCAGAGTTGGTATTCTCAAAGTTAAATATTTACTCTACATGTGAATATAAGTTTATTAAGATGCGTCATACAAATATACACATTCACCTTGATAAATGTAGAAGAATTGGCTTCGACGCTTGAAAACAAAACACACATTCACTTCGATAGAGTTTAGATGACATTCAGTTGCATTAAATGGGACGCAAAGAAAGACAAAAAGAAAAGTCCCATGGGGAAGACACCAGTTACAGTATATCACATAATCAGACGCTCAGTAATACTAAAACACACATTCACTTCGATAGAGTTTAGACAACATTCAAATGTCATCTAACCTTAACCGAAGTGAATGTGTGTTTTAGTCTTCTGGAGCTTCAGATTCTGTTAACACTCAATTAAGATTTGGATGCAACATAACAGAAAACACACATTTGCCTTAAGGGATCGAAGTGAATGTGTGTTTTAGTCTTCAGAGCTTCAGATTCTGTTCACACTCCAATTAAGAATTGGATGCATTATAACTCAAAACACACATTCGCCTTAAGGGATCAAAGTGAATGTGTGTTTTAGTCTTGGATCAAAGTGAATGTGTTTTAGTCTTCCGAGCTTCAGATTCTGTTCACACTCCAATTAAGAATTGGATGCATCATAACAGAAAAACACACATTCGCCTTAAGGGATCAAAGTGAATGTGTGTTTTAGTCTTCAAGCTTCAGATTCTGTTCACACTCCAATTAAGAATTGGATGCATCATAACTCAAAACACACATTCGCCTTAAGGGATCAAAGTGAATGTGTTTTAGTCTTCCGAAGCTTCAGATATTGAAGGGTAAAAAAAAATTCATTAACAAATTGTGTATTTAATTTATAATAATAAAAAATCTATATCTATCTCTTAATATTATTTAAACTATGCTTTGGCTTTGTTTCATTTTGAACTATGTTTTGGTTTGGGTTTGAATTGTGGTTACACATGAATCGCCTCCACTCTTTACATGGTCATATTGCGTTCAGGAAGAGGCGGTGGTGTAATGCATGATGATGAAGCATTGGGTGCAGAACTGCTAATGTAATTATTCATGGACATGTAATGATCCTCCTCTTTATTCTCCTCATCCTCTTCTTCAAGGGTTACATTGTTGAATAAAACAGGTGGGGGTGGGTGACGGGGCAATCCGTAGACATGTGAGTGTGAGGGTATCTGCGGCTGCGGCTTACAAATTATGTGAGAATGACTGCTAGATGGAATTGACCATGAAACTCGTCCGGATTTCAAGTCGATGGTTGGATTTTTGAGTGGTTCTACAGGAATGTTCATAGGGTGAATCTGGAACACTTCCCAACCCTTCTTTTTGAGGGACGGTGTAAGTGGAGAGTCTATGAGTGAATATGGATGTGGCAAAGCAGGAAATCACGTCTCTACTGCCTTCGACATGTGGATTGAACATCCCAACGTTCAGAGTCGAAGGAGACGTGCCTGTTGCGTTCTCCATCATATCGATTAGTCGACGAGAAACCGAACCGTCTTGACCATCCATAACCGCCTTATTGTGAATCTGGTCGACAAGATTGTCTCCTAGAGATGGATTGTAAATATCATTGATGCTATTTTTGTTATAGACTGATTTAGGAGGTATGTCTGCAGCGTGCCCGTTGTGTGCACCCATGGTCTTTGCGGACCTATTGAATCTCGTGGGCTTCCATAATTTCTCGTCGTTGAGATAATTAGCAGGTCTGTTGAGAAGTCGACACGAATAAGGAGTGAATGCCACGTTACTGCTTTTGGCGGACCACACATTAGCCGTGAACGGAACCTTCGTGTTGAGGTCCCAGCCCGTGTTGATGTTGAGATGATCGAGGTTGATCCGAGACCCTTGACGGTCGGTACGCCCAATGCTGTTCATAACATGTAAGTCACCAGCCTGTAACTTCAAGAGTGTATGTCAAACTGAGATCATTCTTAGGTAGAGTGGACATGAGCAGAAATTGACTGTGTCTATTTCCGCGACTGGGTACAGCTGCGACAGGTCCGTCTCTGCCGTTGGCGTGCAAGACAGGACAGAACACATCACAAGTACAGTTGCACGTCTCTTGTTTTCCTAGAGACGAAAAGTAATCGATGAGGTTGTGTTTATTTTGCAAAACTAATTCGACATAGCCTAAGATTTCTTCGCGGGTTACGTGCGAGTGCGATTGGACGCCAGTGGGTTTTGGTACCATCAACGTCATGTATTGGGACAAGGCGCCAGTGCAAGGGTAGCCGAGTGTCTTACCCGTTTCCTCTTTGAGGGTGGGAGGGCTGAACGTTCCTTGCAAGTAATGACCGGCCACAAGGTCCACAAGGTCCACAAGGTCTTAAGGGAGACCCAGGAGAACGGGGTTTGAATGGACCACAAGGGCCTCAGGGAGTGATGGGTTTCACAGGTCCTCAAGGTGAAATCGGTTTGCGTGGACCAAAAGGTCTAGAAAGCAATTATTATCCTAACCGATATGGTAAAGTGTGTCTAACTTGGTCGAAGGAATTAACTAACGTAGTAGCAACTGACCATCATGGAAACATACCTATCAGTATGAGAAGATTAGAAGATGACTTGTCAATGTATGATAAAAAATACTGCTCGATTGGACGTGCGTGTGCAGTCACTAGGTGGTGGAGTTTATAAGTTAATCACTATTAACTCCACCAATGCTATACTTTTCATTACATTGCTAGTGCAATCTGATTATCTCGAGGATCAGCAGGCGGGTGTACCTCTGTGTCCGACAGTCGTTGACACACCAGCTTACAAGTTCATGTATTTGACTGTGGAAGGTAATAGTAATCAGTACACGTCGGCTGTACTCAATACTCAGGAATCGTGTGAATATTCTCTACACTATAGCACTGGATCGGCAGGCCCCTTCTCGTGTATTTTAATTGCCCAATCTGTACAGTACTCAACAGCTGGTGTCATCAATGAGTCTTATAGTTCTGAGCTCGGGCCTGCTTATGGTCCATCAGATCCATCCTCTATCTGGATATCTGAAGACACCCAAATCTCTCTTGGTGATGAAATTATCACCAATCCGATGTATCGGTTAGAAACGCTTGAACCAAACAATGTACTCGATCTCTTCTTTGGAAAGGATACTACAACAAAATTTACCACTAATGCAATATTGATGTATGATTATTTATCTCAAATCAAATTAAATTTAAATAAGAGTTTCCACACTAACGAGAATGCAACCTTTTCGACTCTGTATTTGCTTTACATTCTGTATAAGAACTTTTTAAAATCGAAGGGATGGAATATCGATGTGTTGTTGCTCTGTCCTAGTGTCTTTTCAATGGTAAAGGCTAACGTTTGCAGATTAACTCTCCAATTTTATCTTGGAATGCAATCTGAATTTGTGCAGTTTTTTAATACATCGGATGCAGCAGCTTTGGAAAGTTACAAACCTGAAGTATACAATGCATCGAAGATTGTTTACGACTCTATGTTGGGTGACTACATTCCCGAAGAAACCGTGTTGAACTATGATAATATTTTCAATATTAATTGTAACCCGAAGAAACAAATTTAGCATGGTGAACCATAGTTGGAGCATTGTAGTCGTGAATCTGTGACACAGTATGATTAAACTTAACAGAAAAGAAGGACTGATCAACAGAAGAAGGTGTCAGAACACACCATTTTCGAAATACTTCAATAGCCCTTGCAAACATGAGCAACCATAACTTGTTATAATTTCTGAAAGTTAATTTTTTAAAGAGTTCGGCTTGATCGATAGGATGAATACCACTATTACACAACCACAAATCTTTGATGGATCCGAACATCTCTTCCTCTCAGATATCCATCCCTCCTCGACATCTCTACTACTACAGCAATCTGGTTGATCTTCCTCTTCTATATCTTCTGCATTAGTACAATCTTCATTATACTCTTCTTCGTCCATCTCATCTTCGATTTCCTCTAATTCGTTACTAACGTTCGTTCGGGTCTTTTTAGAGTGGTAACATTTTGAGTCGGTGTCAGATGACAACTTTCTGCGTTTCAATATTCTCCTAGCTCGTCTTTGTTGTAATGCCACTTTTTCTTTACTCAATGCTATTTTAATGATGTTGTCATTAACCATGTTCAAAATCTTTTTTTCGTATTCACATTTCTTTAGACTCACTCCAATGTTAATAGCCAGCGGGAGATCAGCGGATGACTCTGTCAACTCACCGTTTAACGTAGCTGAATCGTACTTGGCATAGTTCTTGGATTGCCTGTTTGCATCAGCGCGCATGGCGCTGCGTTCAAGTATGCTGCCAATGGTCGTCTTTCCAGATTGGTCGTGAAACAACTTGAGTTGAAAAGCACCGTTCTCGAACACGTCTCCTAAACCCCCGTTACTTAGGAATACGGCCAGTAAAGCCGGTACGAATATTTTGAACATCATGATGCGATGAGCATCATAACCAATCGTGTTCAAAATGCTAAAATTAATAATCTTTAATAACGAATGCAACATTTCATACACTCCAGTTCTACAGGGAGAAATGATTAAGGCGTCAATGAAAGATTGAGATGTTCCTTCGTTGGGATGTACTAAAGTTGCACAGAGACTGTCTCTCTGTTCTTTAGTGAGAACGTTATTGGCGAATTCTATCAGTCGGTTCTTTCTTAACCTACCGACTCCTCTCTCCGATAATTTAACACGGACGATTCAATAATCGACGAGGCGTCCAATTCGTCTCCTTCAAATCTCGTTCGGTTGTGCTGTAATGCGTCTTCCCAATCCAAAGCAGCGCTCTTCTCTTCTGCTTCCAGTACCCGACGGATAATGTCGTTTCGATTCTGATACACAGCGTCAGGTAGGAGCCATAAATCCCGGTGTGGACCATGTCACTTAATAGCGTGTTGTTACGCGAAAATGATCACCCAAGTACAAGATACTACGTTCGTGAACACTTTTAGGATGCAGGTTTAAAGCTTCCCGGTCGTACAGACCGCAACCAATAACAAAAGGTTCGTAACGAATCATTCCGACGATCTGCAACATTCGCTGATAAAATCGAAACTTCGCCAGAAACGAAGACGTTTCAGTTCTAGAGCGTCCAATCGAATACTAGGGTCTAATGGACCGTTGGGTAAATTTTTCGATCGAGTTAGAGCCTGTCCAAAACGAATGGAACCCTGAGTAGAGTCAACCAATTGATCTTAGAAGATCCTACTGGGAACACTAAGTGTTGGGGAGTTGTGCCTCCAGCGTAACGAAATGCTACCAATTCTCCAGCTCCTTGATGAGGATTGACGACAAACCGATTAGGTAAGATCAAACCACCAGCACTCAATCTGTTGGGTTGGGAGAGTTGGTTCTTGTTATTTGTTGACATGTTTAATTCAATATCCCTCCGCTGGCTTATGGCTTGTGTAGGTTTAAATTCTTAATTGTTATTCGACGAAGCTTTATTTTGAATTCTTCACAGTATGGCGTCGTTTCTAACCGACGAGGAATTCGAAAGGGAGTACGGAGAGCGTTATGTCGATGATAATATAAACATGCACGCTCAAATTCGTGTGACCGACATAGAAATCTACAGGAGCAGTAAATTGAACGTACCTGCCTTAACACATTCTCGTACTTCTACTACTCTGGTCAGTGAGAAATTACCCTTATACAGAATCGACACGAGCGTTGGTAGACCTCGGTTGATGATGATAACTGACAACGGCGGTATAGCGACGATTCAAACACATATTCGACGAATAGGCTTTAAGAAAAACTTTACTAATGCTCGTTATGTAATGTGTGGTACGTTTTCAACGAATGTCAACGATAAGGAAATGATGGTCTTACCAGGATCGGAGTATGCCGGGCCGTGTTGTTCGGAGGGAGATAACAGAATTCACATTTACAACGCTAGTAGAAGAAGTGTTCGTTATGCTAGATTAACTCGACCTTACATCGGTGTCCTTTTAGACAAGTTTCCAATAGAATGGAAGGAATGCACTATCACCCTTTTACTCTTTCGATGTTCATTTTAAAACCTAAAGAGCAAGGACGTTAACGCTCGTCCGAAATTTAGGAACACCAAGCTATTCCTTATTTTCAACTTCTATTGGAGCGTGTTATATTCCTCCTGGTATCATGCATGACGACTTAATCAACTTGAACAACGAAATTACTTTTTACAACGCACATTTATTGAACGATGTTAAGATTCACTTTAAGACATCAGACTTCTTGGGATACTCAATACCACTCCCATCACCGCTGACATCTAACCCGATTCACATCACAGATCTGTCGCTAATTGAAACCCTGACCAACTACAGTCTCACAACTCAACAAGATTATACGTTTTACCCAATCACCAGAACTACGGTCACATTTAACGAACAAGTTTTTGTGAAACATGCAAGTGTCACTTAACAATATGGCTGAACTTATGGAATAGAGTGTTAAGTCAATCGTTCATTTCCTATTTCCTATTTTAGAATCAAGAGTGGTTTAAAGAGTTCAGGATCTGTAACAACAGAGGGTGTAGGAAATCTAACGGATGAAGATATACGACTCTCGGAAGGTTACATTCACATTAGTAAACTCTCACGAGATACAATTAATGTAGAAGTTAAACCGATGATAAACAATACTAACATGGGTCTGTTGTTTAACCATACTCATCCACCTTCCATATTCTCATGGTTTGATATCAAGTCAAACGGAAAACTGAGAAACGACAACCAAACCAATTTTACACCGCTGATTTTCACCAGACGTCTCGTTAAAACCAAGATAAGAACTAACAAAATCTTGGGCGAGTGGCAAGACAAACTAATTCGCCTAGATAATTTTATACTTAATAGCCAAGGCATTACAACGTACATTGAAAAGAAATTAAACAACATATCTTACATGATCGGTTCCTACGGTAAATTCATTCGGAGAATCGCTGAAGTCAAATCATCAGCCTGTGTTGAAGACCAACAGTTATTACAGAACGTGGCTCTATCTTTGATGGATATCAATTATGACGACAACAAATTTCTGTCCCTGCTAGAATTCCAAAAAAACATTGTTTTGACGATTATGTGAAACACTCCCAATGGTTTATCGGTAAGAGTCATACGAGTGTTGAAGAAAATGATGTCGGAGATCAAACCCACGACGGTAGAAAAAATAGACTGTTATTGGAACTATCATTAACAAGCATATGTCTGCTTGAAATTTTAGAAATTATATTTTGACGGACAGACAGATTTTTACTAACAGACGGTGATATTACCTGCTGATTAGGGACGAGTGGACGTGACGAAGGAGGGGAAGGAGGAATAGGAGAGTAGTTTTTATCTCGAGAAACATGCTGTAATCGGGGGTTAAACGTCGTCGTTGTGTTGATTGAGAAGATGACGGTAGGAAGGCTTCCTTCCTGGGAGTTACAGGTTTTTCGGCGTCGTTAAATAACTGCCAAAGTTTTTGGGATTTACGACGCGATAATTTTTTAAACGGTGCATCATGAGATATAATTCTATCTCTATGATACGATTTAGAAACAACTTTATCTCCATTCAAAACAGTTTTGGGATTACTTACACTTGGTTTACTACTACTTCTTCTTTCACTATTTTCTTTTTTGTCAGATTCGAGTCTTGGTCTTTTCTGTTGATCTTTTGTTGACCAGCTTCTTTTTCTTGGACGTCTTCTAAATCTCGGCGGTGTCGTCGTTTGCTGCGAGATTCTTTTGTAGTTGATGATTTCTTATTTGTTTCCCTGACCGATGGCGGAGAAGTCGTTCGTGATGCGAAAGGTGAATCATAATCTGCACTTGCACTTGACGAAGCGACACCTCTGCGCATGAAACCAAATATATCGTAAGGACTCAACGGTTCTTCGAATCCCGTGTCCTCTGAAAAACATCCTCCTGGTGTCTTTGGTCTCTCAATTGGGGATAAAGACGGCGGTGTATTTGTCGTATCCTCAATATAAGTCTTGGATGTGTCTTTAATCTTTCTATTGTTTAAAAATCCTCCGGGTGATCTGAATCCAATACATTTCCGAAATCTTCATATTTAGGCAATTGAACGCAAAGGAAGAGTAAATTGTTGTTCTCAAACAAGTAACGGTTCCATACATTGTCTTCAAGACTGTTAGCTTCCGTGTCGATCTTTTTTAGTTTGTCAATTATATTAACTGTGTCTATTGTCCATTTCAAATCTAAATATTTCGTTGCCATCACTACGTTCGTCCTCTGATCGTAAATGACAGCCAATAGACTCCCGTCTGGCACAACACTGGCTGAACCTCCGTGACGTACATCCAATCTCATCAAGCGTGAATTTTTGGTCGGGTCTGAAGATTTTCCTTCTACTACAGGATCTCCACCGCTCCACACCTTAAGCTTCAATGTTATGGCAGTGAATTGGGACCAACTCAGAAACAGAACGCGATGGGTAAGACACCTTCCCACTGTGTCGTACACAGATGTTGATGACACGTATACTCGTACATCGAATTGGCGATCGTGTCGTCAAGCACTGGGTAAAGTCAACGACTTTAAACGTGCTTATCGCCAAGCTTTCAAGTCAGATAAACTCGTCAAAGGACATCTAGCTCCAGTGGCTGACTTTTTGTTAGCAAGTGAAAGACTCGCCACTTTTCAGATTTGTAATGTAGTACCTCAACCGCAGATACACAACAATATAAACTGGAAGATTGTAGAACGCGAAACGCGTGAATTTGTGACTAATAATCCAACGGTTGTTTCTTATATTGAAACTGGACCAATCTACTGTGACGATTCCAAACCACTTATAAATAATTTATTGCATGTACCTATTGGTATGTACAAAATTGTAGTTGGACACAACGGATATAAGTTATTCACTCGTGTATCGATGTTCTGAGCATCTAATACGTCACCACCGCTAGGCACCGCCACCAGCAGCAGTCTAGATCCTATTTAAACCGCCGCGGATACAGCAGAGTCATCATATCCTCTCTGTCTTCTGGTCTCTTAACATAACTCTAAACATGGCTGATACTAAATCTGGATCTACTAACGATCTTATGGATTTTCAAGAAGAATCATCCGAACCTGTAAGAACAACAACAACAATAATGTCACAGGATAATAAGTCGGGGTTTGGAACAAAGTCAAAAGTGGTGGTTTACAACTTCACCTCCAAATTTCGGAGGAGCAGTGTGGAGCATTACCTGAAATTGGGTGTGGGGGAGGGTTACGGAGAAACAAGCGAGCAGCGTGCTGCTACTACTGATGCAGCGAACGTTCGCAGCGGCGGTGAAGATGATGCAGCGAACGTTCGCGGCGGCGGTGAAGATGATGTTGCAACATCATCTAACTTAGGTGATGGAGCAGATCATGACTTATGCAGGGACACATTGGATTATTTCATGGCCTCACCCATGCGATTGGTGTTCACACTCATACAAGACGATCAAAAAAATGACAGAGCTATGAGTGTAGGCGACATGGCCATTTTGGCCGTGTGGATCAAGATTCGTGTATTAGGGCTTCAATGGACAGACTCTGCTATTAATCCTCGAAATAGTTGGTTGAGTGAAGTTCTTTGTAATCAATTATTGTTGAACGATCTCACTAACTTTGGAGTCTTGGGTGATTCTAAGATCGTCAACAGATTAGATTGCACGACCGATACCATTCACCGAAATGGAGCTCGTATACCCACTGAAAAAGACCAGTTAAATTTTCTTAAGATGACGTCTCAGCAGGATCGTAAACAGGCCGCTTGTCAGCACCGACTCATGAATGTCCGCACACGTACTCATCTAGGTCGTATTACAGGAGCGACATGGGCCCTAGAAGCCATCAAGACTCTTTCGAAAGGTTCCAAAGAAGTTTACGCCAAATTATCTTCCGCTATGGATGTGGCTCAACTGGGACACACTAACCTCGCTAACATGTTTCCTTACTACAGTACTAATTCTCTCTGTAATGAACAAGAGAACGGTTTGTGGGGTTACGTACGACGTACGTCAGAATTGAAATACAATCTTACAAGGTAGACTGCTCCCCGATTTCATAATGAAAAATCCTCTGGGTGCGGCTTCCATCAATGGTTACCCTATTACAAGCGAGGGTGAGTTGATGGCGATGCTCAAGCGTCAGAAAACCGCAGGAGTTGTCCAAGGCAGTAGCGACAATGGCGGTAATAACAATGATAAATTCGGAGAAGGTATCATCAGCGAGAGTGCTTTGAGAGCGGTGGGTGATCAATTCCTAAACTCAGAGTTGAAACCACTAAAGGAAGCTTGGGATAAACTAATGGAACTCCTGGGAGTATTTAGAAAAACTGCAACTGTGTTTAAACATATTCTTTCTAATAATCCATCTAATCAAAAACAAAGCAACGTCACCTCCATGGTGCAAACCCTGCGCTCTCACATCGACACCATCAACAAGGCTCAGAACTTTATCAGGGACGAAGTAGCGAGTAGTGGCAGGTAGCGACCTAATCAGTAGAGGGTACGGGGGAGACCCCACTCATGCATTGGTTTCTCCTCATCGATATGAATTCTTTGGGGTGCTCGGAGCCATTTCAAGTGGTGTTCAAGACGGTCTTAACGGACTCTACTCCATGAGGAATATTGACGTTGATATCTTACGTAGATCCCTAGAAGAACAGGTTGTTCTTCCGAACAAACAAGGTAAGGTTTTACCCGAACATGGTAATTTACGATTCAACAAAGCGGATCAGTTGATCACTAATAGCGAATCGATCTTTAGATCACAGGCTTATAATGTAAGTGGCGACAAGCTGAAGAGGGTGATTGATACCATAGTTCAAGGCTTCGAAAGTATAGATGCCGCTCAACGTCGAAACGTCGATGGAATTGCACCTATGACTCTAACGACCAGTAACGAAATTAAACGACATGGTGTTATCAAACTGTTGAACGACAATCCTGTGCTACTTCAATCCATATCGAATACTTTGTACTTTGGAAGAGAACAGGAAAATGATCAACCGCAAGTTACGAACTTTAAAATATATTCAAACACCGTCAGAGATCAAAATGATAATATGAATCATCTTTTCAGTACTAAGGTACGTTAACTAACTAACTCTGTAGGTTGCAAATTAATAAAAGACATTCATACAATGTTATATTTATTCCAACCTTATTTTTTTTAATTTTACTTTTACAGGTTTTCTTCAGTGTAGGCGAGCATGGTGAAAAATGTTTTGATTCTACCGATTGAACAGCCTGAGGAGTTTGTTCTGTATTAACTTGAACCAAAAGACGCCTTCGCCTTGACTGTCTGCTACACTCATAAGCTCATGGATGGCTGGAAAAATGTATGTTGCATCACTGTTGTCACTACGTGTTGAAAACATGGAAACATACACTTTAAAGTTTGCAGTGTTTTTAAAACGAATTTTAAAATTAATTATATTGGCCCCAGTAGATATTTTGTCGATCCAAATATACAAAAAGACATTAGGCACTATATCATTTTCTGAAAAAGTATTATCAATTAATTGGATCTGGAAGTCTCCGTGCTGTTGAGGTATGTTTGTGTTAACATAGGTAGTTTGCGTATTATCATCGAAATAAAAATTTAATAGACTTAACCGGTTTTGTTTGTGAAGTCGTTTGTTCTGCAAAGAGGATTCTTGAAGAAGAAGTGTGTTCATATTACTCTCACTGAGCAATTGATGATCATCGATTAATTGTTTAACATCGACTGTTAAATCAAATATAATATCTTCGTTGACATTCGACACGATACGTGCCAGTTGATTCCTCACAGTTTCGGTTAAGTTGACTTTAATGACTTCACTAATCTTAGTTTTAAAGATTCTGAATTGAACACTTGATCTGAGAAAGCCAACATAGATTTATTCAAAAACAAGTTATAAAACGTATCAAGATTTTTACTAACAATGTATCTTTTCAAATAATCGTATAACAAGTACAAAGTCAATGGTTGATTCGGAATTTCTTTCTGAAGTGTAACCAACCTCTTGTCAACTAAGGCTTCAATTCTTTGCTTCACGGTGTCAGAGAGAGTAGCCATCGCTGCCTGCGGTGCTGCTGCTAAAGCAATCCGTCGTCTATTTCACTAACGTCTGCGTCCTGTTCTGCAATTAAGGGTTCGCGATGTAACAAACGATTCTGATACACAGCCACTAACGTAACGCTTATGGCTACGAAGACCATTAACAATATCAAAATCGACGAATCGTTCATCGTTATTATAATTATTCTTTTAACTAGATTGAAAAATTATTACACCGTCCTTCTGTATCTTGACAGAAGAATTGCCAAGTAATCACACGTCTGTTAAATAGCTAATTATGTTTAACACACCTAAGTCTCAGCGCTCACGACTCGGTCCGCCTTCCTTTGTTGTCTCAATTTTAGAGGGTGTGCAAAATAGATCTACTCTCATGAAATATTCGCTAATAAAATCCTTCATACTTTTGGCTATTCGCAGGAGACTCCTATTGGTTTCGATGAGTCCTGCTACGGTTATATCTTCTTCGCGTCGAACAAAGTTCATATCGTATCCCACGGAAGATAACAGTCGAATACAAGGAGTTAGGATCTACATAGAGATGTACACATGAGGTATGTAAACCAGTAACACACTGACTTACAATTCTGACTTTATTGTTAGAACTGAATGTCGTCTACCTTTGATTGAAGTGAATGCGTGTCTTTGTCTTCCGAAGCTTCCGATTCTGAATCTAGTTCGTATTGATTGTCGTCTAACCTTATGTGAGGTGAATGTGTGTCTTTGTCTTCCGAAGCTTCCGATTCTGAATCTAGTTCGTACTGAATGTCGTCTAACCTTGTGTGAGGTGAATGTGTGTCTTTGTCTTCCGAAGCTTCCGATTCTGACTTTAGTATTATGTTAACCATAATTTAGGATCTACATAGGGAGATGTACGTTCGAACTGAATGTCGTCTACCTTTGATTGAAGTGAATGCATGTCTTTGTCTTCCGAAGCTTCCGATTCTGAATCTTGAATGTCGTCTGACCTTATGTGAGGTGAATGTGTTTTCGATTCTGAATTTAGTTCGTGCTAGAGTTTATACTACATTCATAAAGTCAGAATTGGAAGCCAAAGACTTCACATCCAGCAACTACAAAGTCAGAATCGGAAGCACCGAAAGACATAATTGAAAAAAAAGAATCGTCAAATGTGTCGAGGTCTCCGTCCGATTTTGATCTAGCGAAGTTTGCTACTGTTTCGCTACTTGTCAATTCACCGTTGCCAGCAACGAGTAAAGTCAGCCGAGACCCTGTGAGCCACTGCAGCTCGCTAGCTGCTCACCCCCCACCGTGTTGAACCCCACCGCCCAACACCCGAGCCGAGAAACTCTCGGCTAACTGGCCGGGAGTGACCCGATGAGGTGTCCCCCCCCCCTAAAAAGTCCACTTACGGCTCAAACCGGGCGACCGGACCGCTCGATTCTGCACCTGTTAGGGATGAAATGCGTGACGCGAGCGCGCCGATATCGTGAGTTACCACTGAAAGTCAGAATGCGACGCTTCCTCCTCCCGATTTGGAGCGTAGGGATAACTGAACTATTTTAACGGATGGGTTTCGGTCACGACGGTCGACGATTTGGACCATTCGGGAGGCAGAATCTGTCGCGCTCGTCACCCTATATGTTCACAGGTGTGCTCAAGGCACTTCGCTACACGCTAGATGCGCTACTAAGGTGGCGTTGGACCGTCACTGGTAACGCTGGGGAGGTCGTCGTCAAAAAAACCCCATAGCCTGTACACCCCCGCTGACCCTCCACCCCCCGCATCTTAATTTTTAGTAAATTGACACAAGAACACACACATTCACCTATTAGAATCGGACACTCTGAAATAAAAAAAAACATTAGTTGCACTAAAACAAACCTATATTATCAGAATAGGACGCTCAGAAAGACAAGAACACACATTCACCTCGATAGAGTTAGACGACATTCAGTTGTATTATAATTGGATGATAAAATATACAAGAACACACATTCACCGATAGAGTCAGAATCTGTTCATGATCAACACTAGCTAGAGTGGGGTCCGATATTTGACGATTTCGTTTCATAACAGTCTCCTAAGCGTTAATCTAAAAATTGAGTTTTTCTGAGGGGAAGGTATAGAAATTATTAGAGAGGGAGAAAGTAGGAATCTGTAAAGTTATATTCTCGAATTTAGGTAGTTTGTCGCGACAAAGATAGAAATTGGACGCTCCGTAGTGCACAGACACACATTCATCTCAATTAAGTTTATAATCTGTATGCACCCCCATGAGGATTTGGACCCCACTTTGTACTATCGATGTACATATACCCATGCAAAGTTTATATTCTGAAGTTAGTGTAGAGACATTCACAGCTAACCATACAGCTACAGGGCCATCAACCGCTTGTTCTGTGATGGGAGTTCTCATAAGAATTACCGCTAGTTTGTCGTTCTTGAGATTAGAAGGCGAGTACTCGTTAGCTTTTATTTCGTTTTTTCAGCCTTATTCGTATATTTTTTTTTTATCCTTCTTCTTTTCTGTTTGTATCGTCTGTTTTGTCTTTTTTGTCTTTTCATTTTATTGTTCTTGCCTTTCATCTTCCTCCTTCCTGTCATTTCACTTTTGTATATTATTTTTTTTACTTCTGCTTCCTCGTTTTGCTTTCCTGCGTTTTTACATTCTCATAATATTAATCTTCCCAATTTCTAGACATTTAAATACTCTCTTTTGTTTCTCTTCTTTCCCATTCGTGTTTATTTTTTCCTCCTTTTTATTGTTTTCTTCCAACTTTTTCTATTTCTTTTCATATCCTCTTACTTTTTCATATATTCTAAGTCTTATTTCGCCTCTTATCCCTTCTCCCTACTCTGCCTTGCTTTAATTCTTCCATCGCCTTCCTCGTAACTTCCTTTTTGTATCCTCTACGTTCTTTGAGTTATAATTCCTTGACATTTTTTTTCCATTTCCTTCTTCCGTTTTCTTGTTCATCTTTTTGTTTCCTTTTTGCAAGTCTTGTTTTTACTTCATCTAATATTTTTTCCTTTCTTTTTTTTTCTTCGTCCTTCTTCTTTTGCTTCTTTTCTTCCTGTTACTCCTTCAAAACTCTCACTTACTCATACTTATTATTTCCATATTACTCCTTCTCCTCCTTTTTCCTGCCCACAAACTTTTCCTTCGATTTTGCATTCCGCTTTCATCATTTTCCTCCTATTCTCTTCCTTTTCTTCTGCAGTGGTGATGCCGGGAAGAAGGGGGGAGGGGGGCGGATATGGTAGTCCTGGTGGTTGAAGTGCCTGCCATGATGGTGTTAATGGTCGTTATTCAAGTGGTGGGTGATTAGTAGTGGTGGTAGCGGCAGTGTTCCTGATAGTGTTATTAGTTGGAATGCTTATTTTGAGTTTAGGTCTACGGGTTTGTTATACCATGTTTCAGTTACTATTCTTCCATTGTGTGTGTTTGTGTGTGTGTGTGTGTGTGTGTGTGTGTGTGTGTGTGTGTGTGTGTGTGTGTGTGTGTGTGTGTGTGTGTGTGTGTGTGTGTGTGTGTTTGTGTGTGTGTGTGTGTGTGTGTAAAATTCACCGTGGCCTGATCGCGTCTTCCTTTTAGTGTCACATTTTTGCACAGCTCTCCTCCGCCCCGCCCTTCTCGTGGCCTGACAGCCAATCACACAGCAGAGCCGCGTGTGGGATGCCAGGTTCCACTTCTAGTAAAATTCGTCAGTTTTATCTGTGTTTTACATGCATAAAAAGGTCGAAGATACATAAGTGTGTACCATGTGGACGTATTTTTTTTTTTTTTTCATTTGATTTTGTTCGACTTTGATTAAATCCAGTCAGTGAAGAATTAGAACGGCCAGACTGGTGTGTTGACATCGTCACTTGATGAGAGAGAGAGAGAGAGAGAGAGAGAGAGAGAGAGAGAGAGAGAGAGAGAGAGAGAGAGAGAGAGAGTTTTGTGGGAGCTATTTTCAGGTAAATGGAAACAATTTTGTTAGCAAAATTTCAATATTTTGATTTATTGATGAAGGAGTTATTGGCAAGTCGGAGAACAGATTTGGCACGATTCTTGGCATAAATGTGAAGACCATTTTTAGCAAAAGTTCTAAGGCTCCGGCACCTTCTGTGAGCTGCCTCAATCGTTGATAGCACGCGAACAAGCGTGACTGAACCAGGGAGTTTTGCCATGATAAATGAATAACGCGGAATGTGTGGCTCCATCCCGATCTCACCTCCGTCACGCTCTGGGCACGCGTCTCAGACCTGGAAGCTATAATCATTCCGCAGAGAATGATAGAGAAAATAAAACTCAGGTCATCACACTGAGCTGAAGCATACAGGCAAGAGCATTCTAATACCTTTCATTTAAATATAGTTTTAAAACAGTTGGTCGTTCAGACAACTCCTTACATAACGTTTCTTGTTCTGAGGTGCAACACGACCCCACTATCCCTGCCTAAGGTTTTTTGTAAGACAATATTTTCTATTTTTTCATTTGAAATATAAGATAAGAAATGTAAGCACACATGCGTCCAAACACTCCCCACAGATGCGACACTCTTGAACAATTTGTTCCGTAGAAGTGGCACCGTTCCATGGGATGCGTTCCTCTGCATGGTGATTTTAGTCAGCTGGCGAGCCGTTCCTCTCAGTGTGATTGTGGTGCTTCTTGGCACTCCTCAGTCTCTGTTATCACCAGTCAGCGACAGTTACTGTTCAGCGGGTGTTGAGAAATGCACCCGGAATGTACGTCACCTGTACGTCGCTGAACATTTGAGTTTGATCACGACGCTGTGTACTCGCCCGGTGCTCACAGAAACTCGCCACCACTCGGCTTTGCGCCTCTCTTGGCACGACTTCTGCTGCGGGAGTTGGTGCCCCGATGTGTCTGTCCCTCGTAGAAATGCTTTGTTTCGTATCTGGGCGGGACGTGGCTGCTGGCGTTGTGCTGGCGGTGCTGTGAGTGGCGGCTGTTGGTGTAGTTGTGTGCAGCATACCAGCCACTGTTTTGCTGGAAGGAGTCGTTGCTCCGCTGTGCCGGCCTCGCGAGGTGCCGAGGTGCGCCACGCAGCGAGTTAGAGGCGGATCTAACGGGCTGCTGGTGAGGCCTCGAGGTAAAGTTGGGAGGCTGAGTGACTTGGAGCGGCGCGGCGTATCTGAAGGTGTCGTGGCCACGGTACACCTCACGTTCCTTAACGGGGGCGCGGAGGTTACCAAGGTTGAAGCGCACATGTCCTGGACAGGTGGACCGTGGCATCTTTTCTTTCTTCAGGATACCTTTAGGAGACTTCCCTTCAGTAGTGGTATTCATTTGTGCACAGCGAGCTGCTCCAACTGTTTGCTGGTGTCGTGTGTTGTGTTTCTTTACCGCGTCCTTTGCTGACCCTTTCTGTGGCTTCACTGTTCTCTCCTTTCGCCTGTCCAGCTCAGGACGAATGCTGGAGAGAGGAAAGCCATACCTGAAGTAGTCGTAGCCACAGTACAGTTCACGATCCTTGACGAAAGTGTTCAGGTTCTGGAAGTTAAAGCGCACACATTTATGAGCGGTGCTGGCCGTCTTTCCTTTCTTGAGGATCCCTGTGAGATGTTGTGGCTCATTGATTTTGTTGTCTGAATCTGTTGCTTCCTCTGTTACTGTTTTCTTAGCCTCTGGCAGTTTGTTTACTGCTTCCTTTGCTGGCTCTTCCTGTGGCTCCACTGCTCTCTCCTTTAGGCTTTTCAGCTCAGGACGAATGCTGGAGTGAGGGAAGCCATATTTGAAGTAGTCGTAGGCACAGTACAGCTCACGAATTTTGACGAAAGTGTTCAGGTTTTGGAAGTTGAACCTGATCATTTTCTTGACCGGTGTTTGAGATGCGTCCCGCTGTTTGAAGCTGCTGATAAGGGGCATCTTTTCCGGTGGGCCGGTAACGGCCTTGCTCCTGCTGGAAGGAGCGTCCCCAGCCGTGCCTTTGTGCCCGGAGGGGAGCTCATCGTATACCTCCTTTATTTTCTCTCTCTTGACCATGTGCAGAGTAATTACGAGAGTTTGAACCCTCTTGCCATGGCTCTCCAATTGCGTGCAGTCTTTTTGTGCGACTGTTGTATCATCCAGTGGCTTCTGGACCTTCTCTCTCTTCACCAAGTGGATTGTGATGATGAGAGTCTGACGCCTCCTGCCAGTGGCCTCCTTTTCGCCCTTCCCCACCACCCCATCAGCATCCAGCAAGGTGTCGGAGGGGATCTCCTCCTCCACCACTGCGAGAGGCTGAGCAGCCTTCTTCAGGCAGACCAGGGCCTGTTGCCCTGCATCGGCCTGGGCACCCGCGTTTTCGGTTTCCTCGACGATGTCGTCAGGTTCCTCGGAGGGGCTGCGGCGCTTCCGCCTGGCGAAGAGCCAGCCGAAGCACCCGCAGCACCAAGACTTCTTCACTTGTTTTTGCTGAGTCATTTTAATGTAAATGAACAATCTTTAGCAGGAACGTGCAGGTCATCAACGTTGTCCTCTTCTGGGATGGCTTCTCCTCGTCGTGTTCCGCCTTGGCTACACCGACCACTGGCGGGGACGCTCAAAGAAAAGGCTGAGAGTGTAACGCTGGGGCGATGGGACGTAATGCAGGTGACGAAATGTTGCTGGAAGTAGTGCGCCCATCCCACGCCCACGCCCTCATGCTCCTCCTGCCACCCACACTAACCCACACAACTCCCTCATCCCTGGCCGAATGATTGCTACCAGTATTACGCCCATTCCAACCCCGCACCCACGCCCTCATGCCACCAACACCAACCCACACAACCCACTCCCTCATCCCTGGCCGAATGTTTGCAACAAGTATTACGCCCATGCCAACCCCGCACCCACGCCCTCATGCTCCTAGCTCCTTCTACTCACACCAACCCTCATAATTCATCCCCTCACCTTCACCTAAACCTGCCGGCGCCGCAACACACATCTCGTCACACCGAGAAGCCGCCGTGAGCTGGGACTGGCCGCATCGTGCCCACCTTACCCAACGAACCACTCGGCCGAAAATTCTTGCCACAAGCCCAGCAAGAACTTCGTATTATTAATCTTACAAGAATAATAACATGTCACACAAATATATTTCCCTTATATTGATTATTGGCAATGAAGGGAGGCGTACAAAATATTTACAGTTACAAATATTTAGCTGCTGCAACAATACGATTTCTCGGGTAGTTTTTTTCTTCTGAATTTTCACAGATGACGCGTTCAGCGGCGTGAGGCTTTGTTAACTACTGGATCGTCCCGCCTTGCCCTCCAGGAGCCTTGGTGATGGATTTGTCTCTTGTTAGCATTGAACTACAAATACACACACACACACACACACACACACACACACACACACACACACACACACACACACACACACACACACACACACACACACACAAAACCCCACCTCTAACTCCCACCAGCTCGCTCTCTCTCTCTCTCTCTCTCTCTCTCTCTCTCTCTCTCTCTCTCTCTCTCTCTCTCTCTCTCTCTCTCTCTCTCTCTCTCTCTCTCTCTCTCTCTCTCTCTCTCTCTCTCTCTCTCTCTCTCTCTCTCTCTCTCTCTCTCTCTTATTCATTTATCATGTAAAAATTCCCTGGTTTAGTCACGCTTGTTCGCGTGCTATCAACGATTGAGGCAGCTCACAGAAGGTGCCGGAGCCCTATAACTTTTGCTAATAATGGTCTTCACATTTATGCCAAGAATCGTGCCAAATCTGTTCTCCGACTTGCCAATAACTCCTTCATCAATAAATCAAAATGTCAAAATTTTGCTAACAAAATTGTTTCCATCCACCTGAAAATCGCTCCCACAAAACTCTCTCTCTCTCTCTCTCTCTCTCTCTCTCTCTCTCTCTCTCTCTCTCTCTCTCTCTCTCTCTCTCTCTCTCTCTCTCTCTCTCTCTCTCTCTCTCTCTCTCTCTCTCTCTCTCTCTCTCTCTCTCTCTCTCTCTCTCTCTCTCTCTCTCTCTCTCTCTCTCATCTTTTTTTTGTCTAGTCTGCTTTTATTCCGCTCACCCATCTTCTAATTTACTCCTGCTTATGATCATTCTCTCCCAGTTTTAATTCTACGTTTTCATCTTTTTTTTTCATTTTCATCTTCCTCTTTTTATTCATCGTTTTTTTTTCTCCAATTTTTCCATTTTTTCCTCTTTCCTTTTTTATTATGTTTTTTTCATTTTTTTTCTGACGGTCTTTGCAATACATTCTGCTCAAATTAAACTGTTTCCCATTGATTTTCCTTTTTTGTGTCTCCGTTTTCGTTCTTCCTTTTCCTCTTCTACTTTTTTCCAGTCCTCACTCTGTTCTACTTCCTCATTACCCTACTCCAAATTTTCCTTTTAATCTTGTTCTTTTTTTCTTCCTTTCATTTCTTTTTTTTATTTTCCTTTAACACTTTTTCTCTCCCACGTCAACCTTCTCAATCTCCTCTTTCAATCACTTCCTCTTCCTCTTCTACTTCCTTCTAATCCTGACTCTCCTCTTCTTCTTCCTCATTATCCTACGCCAACTTTGCTTTTTATATCATATCTTTTTTTTCTTCCATCTCAATCTCCTCTTTCTCCTCATCTTTCAATCACTTCCTCTTCCTCTTCTACTTTCTTCCAGACCTCACGCTCTTCCTTCTCATTATCGTACTCCAAATTTTGCTTTGAATCTTTTTTTTCATCCCTTTCATTTTTTTTTTATGTTGCCTTTACACATTTTTTTCTCGTACGTCAATCTTCTCAATCTCCTCTTTCTCCTCCTCTTTCAATCACTTCCTCTTCCTCTTCCTCTTCCTCTTCTACTTCCTTCCAGTCGTCACGCTCTTCTGCTATCTCATTATCTTACTCCAAATTTTGCTTCTAATCTTTTTTTTTTTTCCTGCCTACCCTCTCATTCTTAATTTGGCTCACATCTTTTCTCCCGCGCGGCCATTCTCCAAACCCTCTTTTACTTCCTCATTATCTCAATCTAAATTTTGTCATCCATTTTGTTTTTTTTCCTTTCATCTCTTCCTCTTACTCCTCCTCCCCAACCGTGTTTTTACTTATCCTTCCTTTTATTTCGTTTTTTCAGCCTTATTCGTATATATTTTTATCCTTCTTCTTTTCTGTTTGTATCGTCTGTTTTGTCTTTTTTGTCTTTCCATTTTATTGTTCTTGCCTTTCATCTTCCTCCTTCCTCCTATTTCAATTTTGTATGTTATTTTTGTTTTTACTAGTACTTCCTCGTTTTGCTTTTCTGCGTTTTACATTCTCATAATATTAATCTTCCCAATTTCTACCCATTTAAATACTCTCTTTTGTTTCTCTTCTTTCCCATCCGTGTTTAGTTTCTCCTTTTTATTGTTTTCTTCCAACTTTTTCTATTTCTTTTCATATCCTCTTACTTTTTCATATATTCTAAGTCTTATTTCGCCTCTTATCCCTTCTCCCTACTCTGCCTTGCTTTAATTCTTCCATTGCCTTTCTCTTAACTCTCCTTTTTGTATCCTCTACGTTCTTTGAGTTCTAATTCCTTGACATTTTTTCTTCCGCTTCCTTCTCCCGTTTTCTTGTTCATCTTCTTGTTTCGTGTTTGCATATTTTGTTTTCACCTCATCTAATATTTTTTTCCTTTACTTTTCTTCTCCGTTCCTCTACTTTTCCTTCTTTTCTTCCTCTTATTCCTTCAAAACTCTCACTTACTCATACTTATTATTTCCATATTTCTCCTTCTCTTCTTTTTTTCTACTCAAAAACTTTCCTTCGATATTTGGGTTCCCCTTTTATCATTTTCCTCCTATTCTCTTCCTCTTTTGCAGTAGTGGTGGTGATGGATGGGTGGGGGGCGGCTGTATGGTAGTTCTGGCGGTTGAAGTGCCTGCCATGATGGTATTAATGGTAGTTATCCAAGTGGTGGGTGATTAGTAGTGGTGGTAGCGGCGGTGTTCGTTATAATGTTGTTGGTAGGTATGCCTATTTTGAATTTGAATCTGCGGGTTTGATGTACCATGTTTCACTGACTATTCTTCCAGTGTGTGTGTGTGTGTAATAATAATAATAATAATAATAAACGGTTTATTTCATGAAGTACCAGGCAGCCCTAGAGCTGAAAATATACATCAATGGAAGATGAAATGAAATGAATGAGACAAATGAACAAAGTAGTATGATCGAAAATAAAAAGGAAAATAGAAATAACAATAATAGCAATAATCATAGTAAAGATAATAATAATAATCACGATAATAATCACGATAATAATAATGATAATAATAATAGTAATCAAAATAATAATAATAATAATCATAATAACAACAACAATAAGTCCTAATGAAAAATATTTACAAAACATACAAATTGTGCTGCTCTTATTTTGCATTGTTGATATATTTGACCATCACGGGCACTGCGCTGTTCTTATAGCGGTCAGTCCGTGCCCGTATCGGGGCAATAATGTTGTGGTGTCGCACTGATTGCTGAGGGCGGTTCACTGCGGGTGGGAGGATGTGTCTGTGTCTGGGCTGGTTGAGAAGCTTGGTTGCGAACCGGTGTAGTAGGGTCTCGTGACGGTGTTGTAGGCTGGTGAGATGGAGGGAGTCGAGGGCGTCCTGGTAGCTGGTGTAGTGAGGGCCCAGGATGATTTTGCAGGCTCGCTTCTGGACGCGTTCAAGTTGGCGGCGCTGCGTGATGTTGATGGAGGAAGACCACGCTGGGGACGCGTATGTCAGTTTGGGGAGGATGAACGAGGAGTACACGCTCGCCAGCGCACACTCAGGGGACCCCAGCGTTTTGAGTCTCCTCAGCAGGTACAGTTTATAGGTGGCAGATCTGGTGAGCTGGGAGACGTGCTCCTTCCATGTGAGTTTGTTGTCCAGGGTGACTCCAAGTAGTTTTGCTGATGTAACTACCCGGAGGGGAGTGTCGTTGATGGACACCACAAAGGGGGCAACAGGGGCAGAGGAGGTGTTGATGTGTAGGAGTGTAGTTTTGGTGTCGTTGATGGTGACCATGTTTTGTGTTGTCCATGTGTGTAGGTTGTGTAGTGTTTCCTGGAGGTGGGAATAATCTGGGTTGCTGTTGTCAACTGTTACTCCCACTGTGGTGTCGTCCACGTACTTCCAGCGGTGGGGTGTGTGGGTCAGGGCGTCATTAATTAGGATAAGGAAGCACAAAGGGCCCATTTTGGACCCCTGAGGTACCCCGCAAGTAAGGTGTAGAGGAGGGGAGGCCACTCCCTGAAATCTCACCACCTGTTTACGCTGGTGCAGGAAATCAGCCAGCCAGGAGACCAGGTTAGGGTGAAGCCCTAGGTTTATTGCTTTGTTGATGACTGTGTGGTGTGGTGAACTAGGTCAAAGCCTTGCGGAAATCAATAACAGCGAGAGAAACTGATGTTTTGCGTTTTTCAAGATTTCTGTAGGCAAAGTCCAGGAGATTAATTAGGCAGTGTGTGGTGGAGGTTGACTTGATATTGCCGTACTGTTGTGGGTCTATGAGGGGAGCAAGATGAGTGTAAGTCCACTTGAAAATGAAGGCTTCACACAGGAGGCTGGGAATGTGGGTGATAGAAATAGGCCTCAAGTCACTCAGTGATTGATGGGTGGTGGTCTTGGGAATCTGAGTGACATATGCTGTTTTCCAGTCAGCAGGACACTGACTTTGACGGAATGAAGAGTTAAAAATTGAGTCTAGGGTTGTTGCCAGATCGTGGGCAAACTCCTGGTACAGTTTGATGGGAGATAAGTGCGCGTGGTGGACCACTTTGTTTTAAGTTGTCTTAGTGACTTGGCGACCTCATAGGCCTCAACCATGGGGAGTAGTAAATGGGCAACCAGGTAAGCTGGGAGTGAGGTCAGGTCCAGGCTGGGGAGGGACTGACAGATGGCCGAGAAGTGGAGATTGATGGCCTCGGCTGCTTCAGGTGGCGGGAGGTGAGATACGCCCGGGATGGAGGGGGCGCTGTTGTTGAGGCCACACAAGGCCTTAATTTTTGAAAACCATTTCCCAATGTTAGCTTGCTTAAGGCTGTGGATCTTTTGGGGGTAGTATGTGGCCTTGGCTCGTTTGATTTCCCGGATAACTTTGTTGCGGAGGGGCTTGTAGAGTGTAGGGTTGGTGTGGAAGGCGTCATTTCTCTGTTCAATGAGACGTTTTATTCTGGGTGTAATCCACGGGGTGTCTGAAGGGTGCACTCGTCTTGATTTTAGCGGGAAGAAGTGGTGGTAAGCTGCGGTAATTGTGCTGGTGTAGTTGCTCCATTTTTGGTGTACGTCATCCACTGTAAGGACTTCAACCCAGCGGTGGCGTGTGTGTGTGATCGCGTATTCCCGTTCTGTGTCACATTTTTGCACAGCTCTCCTCCGCCCCGCCCTTCTCGTGGCCTGACAGCCAATCACACAGCAGAGCCGCGTGTGGGATTTGGATGGGGCAGTGTCACGAGTTGCGTCCCGCAAGGGTCGGTGCTGGGTCCTCTGCTTTATATTATTTTCATCAATGACTTGGACACAGGAATTAGTAGTGATGTCAGTAAGTTCGCAGATGATACCAAGATCGGTAGAGTAATCCAATCAGACAGGGCCGCTAGGGTTCTCCAGGATGAGCTTGACAGACTATATGATTGGGCGGGGAAGTGGCAGATGGAATTCAATGTCGGGAAGTGTAGCATTTTGAGTGTAGGTAGGAATAACTCCTCACACAATTACTCCTTAAATGACACTCCTCTAAACAGGTCCGGGCGTGAGAGAGACTTAAGCTACGGTCATACTTGCTGTTGTTAACGCAAGCCTGGCTTTTGTTTTCGCTGGCTTGCCAGCGATACGCGCGGCAGTCTGGTCACACCACATGCAAAGTCCGCTAGCTAGCTAGCTAGCGGATCATATCATAACAACACTAGCCGCTATGGAGGAAGCACTTCTTGGATTCGCTCTGTCCACAATTACTCTTGCCACTTGTTTTGTAGCCAGTGAGGACTTAAAGAAGAAAAGAAAAGTGAAACGAAAGTGGATAAGACCATGGCTGGCAAGTGTGTTCGCTCTTGCTCTTGCTCTTGCTGTATAGGTGACGCTTTCTGAAAATCTAGGTAAATTACGTCATATGGGCTTCGGGCGTCCCAACATGTATAAACATCGTTGAAAAAAGTTAATTGGTTGGTAAGGCAAGACCGATTACTACGAAATCCGTGCTGACTATCAGTTATCATATCATTTGATTCCAGGTAAGTGATCATTTTATCCCTGATCATTTTCTCGAAGAGTTTAATTAGGACAGACGTAAGGCTGATAGGACGATAATTACTGGCTTGTTTTTTATCTAATTTTTTAAAGATCGGGGTAATATTGGCCTTTTTCCATTCGAGAGGCACACTGGCCTGTGCTAATGACTTGTTGAATATTAATGTTATGGGTAACTCTAGTTGTTGACTACATTCTCTCAACACGCGAGGATATAAATTGTCGGGGCCCGGAGATTTATTTGGATCTATTTTCTGCAGGTAAGCACGCACTTCGCTTATATCAATTTCGGTCAATGCAAACTTATGTTCTTCAGGGCCTTGAAAAGTTTTCTTCGGGGCTGGAATCGATGTCATGTTCTCTTTTGTAAACACGCTACTAAAGGTTGAATTTAGGACCGACGCCATGCCTTTATCATCACTAATCGTATTGCCACTTAATAGTAGTGGGCCGATATTATTTTTAGGTTTTTTTGTTTATTATGTAACTGAAAAATAACCTTGGATTTTTCTTGGGATCGAGTGATATATTTATCTTATTTTCGCGTTTTTGTTTTCTGATTTTCCTTTCGCACTCTCTCTTGACATTGATGTAATTAGTATGATCCTGTGAATTCTGTGACAACTTATATTTCCTATTCAGTTTTCTTTTTTCGACGATGATTTTTTGTAGGTAATTATTCCTCCACAACGGTTTTTGATTATCAGTCCTTCGTGGCTTGAGTGGAATGAATTTATTTACACTCGCAGTGATTTGTGCAGTAAAACGATTATACATTTCTTGAACGCTGACGTTGCTGAGCAAATGATTCCAATTTACTGAAGCCAATTCTCTTTTTAGGTCCATAAAATTTGCTTTACTATAATTAGGTATTAAGAGCGAGTTTGCTCGTGCTTTTGTTTCAATATTTAAAACGCATCTGATTATGTTGTGGTCACTGGTTGCAAATGGCTCGCCTACCTCACACGCGGTTATGAGGTGGCTGTCGGTCGTGAAGACTAAATCCAGAATGTTATTTCCTCGCGTCGGCGCGGTAACTGTTTGATAAAGAAATGTATCTTGCGCAAAATTTAATAATCTAGTTCCTTCCCTGTCGGCAGATAGTGCAGACCAGTTAACAGAGAGGTTATTGAAGTATCGTGTACAGGCCCCTTGTTATCTCTCTCTACCCATGAGTATCTTTATGCACTGCCATAATTATTATAATCTGCAGCAGCACCAGCATAGTTATCGTCATTATCACCATCATCGTTGTCGTGACCCCAGATGAGCTT